>NC_135532.1:41464057-41783700 GCF_045843805.1 Urocitellus parryii | reverse complement strand
TATTTTTGAGAAGGTTCTATGTGCTGCTGAGAAAAAAGTGTAACTACTTGATGTTGGGTGGTATAGTCTATATATGTCAATTAAGTCTAGGTTGTTAATTGTGTTATTGAGTTCTATAGTTTCCTTATTTAACTTTTGTTTGGTAGATCTGTCCAGTGGTGAGAGAGGTGTGTTGAAGTCTCCCATGATTATTGTATGGTGATCTATTAGACTCTTGAACTTGAGAAGAGTTTGCTTGATGAACACAGCTGCACCATTATTTGGGGCATATATATTTATGATTGTTATGTCTTGTTGGTGTATGGTTCCCTTGAGCAGTATGAAGTGTCCTTCTTTATCCCTTTTGATTAACTTTGGCTTGAAATCTATTTTATTTGATATGAGTATGGACACTCCTGCTTGTTTCCGAAGTCCATATGAGTGGTATGATTTTTCCCAACCTTTCACATTCAGTCTATGAATATCTTTTCCTATCAGATGCGTCTCCTGTAGGCAGCATATTGTTGGGTCTTGTTTTGTGATCCATTCTACTAGCCTGTGTCTCTTAATTGGTGAGTTTAAGCCATTAACATTTAGGGTTATTATTGAGATATGGTTTGTTCTTCTAGCCATATTTGTTTATTGATGTTACTAAACCTGATTTGTTATCCTCTTTGACTGCTTTCCCCCCTTTACTGTCCTACCTCCCATTGTTGGTTTTCAATGTTATTTTCCATTTCCTCTTCCTGAAATGTTTTGCCAAGGATTTTTTGAAGAGATGGTTTTCTAGCTGCGAATTCTTTTAACTTTTGTTTATCGTGGAAGGTTTTAATTTCATCTTCTATCCTGAAGCTTAATTTTGCTGGATACAAGATTCTTGGTTGGAACCCATTTTCTTTCAGTGTTTGAAATATGTTATTCCAGGATCTTCTAGCTTTCAGAGTCTGTGTTGAGAGATCAGCTGTTATCCTGATTGGTTTACCCCTAAATGTAATCTGCTTTCTTTCTCTTGCAGCTTTTAAAATTCTCTCCTTATTCTGTATGTTGGACATCTTCATTATAATGTGTCTAGGTGTGGATCTCTTATGATTTTGCACAATCGGCGTCCTGTAGGCTTCTAGGATTTGGGATTCTGTCTCATTCTTCAAGTCTGGGAAGTTTTCTCGTATTATTTCACTGAATAGACTGTTTATTCCTTTGGTATGGAGCTCTGTGCCTTCCTGTATCCCAATGACTCTTAAATTTGGTCTTTTGATATTGTCCCATAATTCTTGGATGTTCTGCTCATGGTTTCTTAGCAGACTTGCTGAGCTGTCTATGTTCTTTTCCAGTTGAAATACTTTGTCTTCATTGTCTGATGTTCTTTCTTCTAAGTGATCTACTCTGATGGTAGTATTTTCAATTGAGTTTTTGAGTTGGTTTATTGTTTCCTGCAGTTCTAGGATTTCTATTTATTTGTTTTTTATTACCTCTATCTCCCTGTGAAATTGATCTTTTACTTCCTGGATTTGTTTGTCAATGTGATCTTTCATTGTCTGATTTTGCTGTCTCATGTCTTCCTTGAGACTCCAGATCATCTGAAGCATGTACATCCTGAACTCTTTATCTGACATTCCATCTGTTGCAGCTATTACCTCTTCTAAAGTTGAGTTGACCTGCATTGCCTGTGGTCCTTTCTTTCCTTGTCTTTTCATACTGCTGGCGTTTCTTTCTGCTTGGTGAAACTGTTGTGTTTTTGAAATTTTCCCTCTATTTATTTATATTGCTCTTGTATAGTTGAAAAATCACCCTTGCAGGGCAGGTAGTGGCTGTGAACCTCCTCCAATTGGTGTGATCCGTCTACCACGCTGGCAGGCCCTAGGTCTGCTCTGCTGGTCGGTCAAAGGTCCGCCTACCCAGCAGGCGCGAGGGGCACCTCTGTCACTCCGCAGCTTGCTGGGCCTAACCTCCCGATGGGTCGCAGGTTCCCCTAGCTTGCAGGCACTGGGGGAGGGGCCGGCTCCGCCCCTCAGCAGGCCACCGGACCTGTCCTAGTGGTGGGTCCGGTCTGTGTTCCCTGCAGGCGCATGTAGCTGCTCTGTGACTCCGCAGGTTGCTGGGCCTGACCCGCCCGCCCGTGGGTTGCAGATTCGCCTAGCTTGCATGCACTGGGGGAGGGGCCGGTTCCGCCCCTTAGCAGGCCGCTGGGCCCGTGGTCACAGTCCCGTCTACCTTGCAGACACTGGGGGAGGGGACGGGCCTGCCCCTCAGCAGGCCGCCGGACCTGTCCTACTGGTTGGTCCGGTCCGCGTTCCCTGCAGGCGCGTGTAGCTGCTCTGTGACTCTGCAGGTTGCTGGGCCTGACCCGCCCGCCCGTGGGTTGCAGGTTCGCCTAGCTTGCAGGCATTGGGGGAGGGCGGGGTGGTCAGTTTCTAGTCAGACACCAGGCTAGGACTCAGGTCCAGGGCCTGCTGGGAGCCTGGGGAGGAGGTGGCTGCTTTTCAGACTTCTGCCAGTCACAGATGATGGAGGCCATAGGATTAGACAGGACTCGCTGGGAAATCATGGATTATGGGCCTGCGTGACACTCTGGGTAGCACAGGCCATGTGTGGCCAACTTCTGCCTTACTACAAAATGAAAGGTTCTCCCGGTACCTTCAAATACCATGGGGTTGGATTGCCATCACGGACAGCAGAACATTCTAGAACATTCCCCCTTCTTCCTGGTTCACAACCCTGTTCATTCCATTTGCCCTTTCTTCCTCACTGTTGCTCAAGGCAGATAGAAAACCACTGAAGGTGTTAACAGCAGTTTCAATCAAGCACCGAGGCTTGTTCCTGCAGGAGAACTACCATGAACACTTCCACCATCAGGAGAGTTTTCTGAAGGGCCCGAGGGGGGCAGGCATTGGGTATGAGGCACAAACCTTGCTCTCTGGATGCTTAGAATCAAGACAGACAACCCCAAAATGCTGATCCATACTCTGTCCTTTCTCAGGAATCTCTGGCTTTTAACTGGGACCCAAGAACTATAATTGTAAGGAATTGAGAGGATTTTTTTGGGGGGCAATTTGACCCTGAAATCATTTCATGTGTTACTGGCCCAGGTGGCAGAAACAGGCCCTTGGGAAAATGTCCAGTACATACAGGAGAGCTGACTATGGATGATGGAGGAAACAGACTTTGGTGTCAGACGACCTGAACTTACATGTTGGCTTTTGCACACTAGTGGAGTAACCGCTAAGTGACTTACCTGCTATTGTTCATATAGGGGGAGTCAGGTGGGACCTCTCCTGATCTGGGGCAGATTTCTTGATGCAGGGACAGAGGAGTGGGTGAGGGCTGGACTCTGAGGCTTGGGGTGAGAGGAGGAGGCTGCTTGTCCTAGTGGTGGGGACTGTGGGATGGGGTATTCCCTTCCATGTCTGTAGTAGGTACAGGCAGGTCTTTCAGGCACCTGCTCAGGGACAGTCGGAGGGCCTTCATCTGTGGCCACAGATCACTACATTCTCAGGGCACAATACTGGAAAGGTGCCCTGGGTTTAGGGGCAAGATGCTTGGGTCCTATGTTAGGTGGCCACAGGGGTCAAGGACAAGCAGACACAGGTGAGGTCCCTAGGCAAGTGTCACCCCTTGCTTTGCTCCAGGCCTCAAGGCCAGGTCAGGTCACTCCTCCAGGCCTCCAGAGACTTTTCTTAACCTTTGTAGCAAGATAATGCCTGTCCTGCCTCACTCATCAGGTGTGCATTGGGACCCAAAGAGGTAATGCAAGTCCCCATGAAAGGACTTTGAAAAGCTGTTGAACAAACAGAGCGGGTTATGCTTGAGGTGAGGTAGGAACTCTAGTCACTTCCATCTTGGTGGACATTTCCCCAACACCTTCTCTGTATAGTTGCCTGGGCTGGGACATGGCAGGGCCTCTGTGGTGCCTGCCAGGGTTCTGCTGCAGCCTCAGTTCTCAGGAAGCAGAACCATGGTCCCGGCCTATTTGGACTGAACAGAGCTCCATGTTCCATCCACCAGGGAGACAGTACAAGGAGTACTCATCATATTCCAGCCCCTGGGGAGCTTAGACGGCTCAAGGCCTGCTTCCTCAGCTGCTATAGAGCAGGAAAGGGGGCCGCTCTTGCCTGGGGGAACTTGGGCAGTTGTGGGGAAATGGGAGGAGGAGCTCCTCCAGGCCTGGGGTGGCGGTTGGCCTTCCTGTTTATAAGGATGCTTGCTCTGTCGCTGCTCCCCTTCCCAATGCCTGCCTTAACACACATGTGCACACACATCACACTTCTTGCCCAAATGGGTTCGGGGAGGATTCAGTCTCTCAGCTATCTTGTGTGAGGAAAATCCAGGACATTATCCCCAGAGACCCAGCCATAGAGCATACGGACACTAGGAAGGTCCCTCAGGTCCTCCCTGCTCCTCAGAGCTCTTGGGAACAGAAAATATTCCCCGTGAAATATGAATAAAGGTTAGACACATCACGTGGAATACAGCTGACTTGGAACCATGATTTGTGTTCTAGGTGTGCTAAGTGGCTCAAGGCAAGTGTGGGAGCAGAATAGAGAATAACAACAATCCCTAGCGCTGGCAGAGGTGTCCTGCGTGCTAGCCACCCGTTACAACTCTGCCTCACAATGCATGAGTTGGACTCTCTTCCTCTTCCTTTATACAGGTGGAGAAACAGGTACAAGGAGATGGAGTGGCAGCCCTATAACGTACTGCTAGCTAAGCTATGCAGAGACTCAAACCCAGAGCTGAGACTCAAACCCAGGCAGTGTGGCTCCGGAGTCCCTGTTCTCAGACACCTTGAAGCAATCATTTTACAGTTAGGCCCCTTCAGTGCCATATCACTGAACTTGCTTTTGGGTGCCAGGAAGTGAAGTGAAGGGGTCTTCAAAAGCTATTCCCTTTATGTGCAAGGCCTTTGAGGGGTGGTTAGCATCAATCAGATCTATCTGGCTAAGCCTCTGGAGGCCTGAAGTGTGGACCAGAGGGGTGGTGCAGAGCAAGAGCAGGATGCCACCTTGCCAGGCCAACAGGAGGCCCAGTCCCCTCCAGCTGACCTTGGGGCTTTCCTACTCAACAAAGTTGGGACTTAATTCCTGCTTCTCACCAAAACCAAACTGGCCTTGTGCACTTTTTAAATCTCATGTCAACCCAATTCACCAGTGGAGACACTTGACTGCCCACCTCTGCCACCACGATCGTCCTTTGGGAGCTTTGGGGGGGGTATTGTAGGGAATGAGACACGAGGACCAGGACTGTGGATCAGAAGGCTTAGGGACGCTCCCATACTGGTTTCTTCAGAGCTGGGCACATAGAAAGCATTTATTCATTTCTTCCATAATGAGTGTCTGGGGTGTGTCAAGTCCTGTCACAGAAATTTAATCAATATTCCCTGAATGATAGTTGACCTTGGAAACAAGCCCAGCCTTTTTCTTTCCCTGGATAGACTGCACCATCCCTTTGGCAGTCCACTCTCTGCTTACCCAAGGACACTGCCCATGAGCCCTCTGCTGTCTCTGGTGGGTTGAGCTCTTATCTCCATACTCGGATGCCCTGCTCTTCTATCTCTGGTAGTTCTGGGCACTAGGACCCTGATCTTAGAACCCACCCCCGTGAGCAACTCTGTGGCAGCGGTGAGCAGAAGCCCCTTGCTCAACCAACTCTTTCTCTGGAGCCCTACCACATCCCTCCTCATCTTTGGTCTTCCAAAGGTTCAAACAGAATTCCTAAGTGTGAGTTTTCACCTCACTTACCCATCCCCATACCACTGCAAAGACTCTTACCTTGCATTAAGACGAGATAACATCAATGATGAATAAACCGATTTGAAGTCTATTGGAAAAAAAGAACAGAAGAACAGAAAGACAATATTGGCAGGAATAGGGGAAAAAACTATTTTTCTTTGTATTTAAATTTTTTTTTCTTAAAATCCCTGATACTGAAATTGAGGCTTGAACTACAGCAGTTTTCTAGTTTCACTTTACCTCTGTCTTATACATTATGAGATTGAACTTTATAAAACGAGACAGAATTCAAGAACAGAATTTTCAAGAAACTGTGGATTTTGGAAATTTGAGTTTCTTTTGCTAATCTCTTAGGTGTTCACAAATTCCTCCCTCTGTCAGGGACAAAAGACATTTGTCTACCAGAGATGACCAAGGTACAGAGGACATAAAAATATTAAGAATTATTTTTAACTTTAAAGAAATTGCTCATATCATTTATGATATCACTTGATTGATTGCCTTGATGGTATGACATCAAGAATTTCACGTACATTGGGATAAAATATGCCATGAATTCAAGGAATAGAGAATGGCAAAGTGGAAGCAGTCAGGAAATGAGAACGAAAACAGTTCAACTTGAAACATAAATGTTTAACAATTATACTTACCCAGAGTTTACTCATGGGACAGAATGGGATTCAGGAAATGACTTGCCTATGAGAGTGTGATGTCTACAAAAATTAAGCAACATGGGCAAATGGTGAAACTGTAATAGTCAGTTATAAAAGTAGAATACAAGCTGGGTATACAACATGTTTAAGATGGTTAAAAACAAGACACTACCACAAAATGACAACCATCACTGACACATATGCAGATGATAAGAGTAGGAGACAGAATACAAAGCACTAAAATGTGAATTTGCTTTACCTGTGTTTGGATGTTAGCAGATAGGGGTGAGGTATTTCTACTTTTTTCAAATTTCCTTTTTTTTTTTTTTTTTGGTATTGGGGATTGAACTCAGGGGCACTCGGCCACTGAACCACATCTCCAGCTCTATTTAGTATTTTATTTGGCGACAGGGTCTCACTGAATTGCTTAGTGCCTCGCTTTTGCTGAGGCTGGCTTTGAACTCACCATCCTCCTGCCTCAGCCTCCCTAGCCGCTGGGGTTACAGGCGTGGGTCACTGTGTCCAGTTCATCTTTTAAAAGAGATGATCAAGAATAGATTATTTCTTTGAAAATGAAGATATGCACATAGCTTATTAAATAGAAACAAAGGATGAAAGGAGGATGGAAAGGAGAAGAGAAAGAAGTAATTGGGAGAGGAGAGAGAGCTGGGGAGACTGTCTTGGGTCTTGTTATTTCCTGTGGTCTTGGACTAGTCACATATCCTCTGAATACAGGTCCTCATTTGTAAAGCAGGGATGGGGGATCATGGCTGGGAGCATCAAAGGAAATACAATCTGTGAAATGAACCATACACACCCTGTGCCATTGGATTGTGTTGCCTGACCTTCCTTGGGATGGGACACATGCCGAATACACAGCAGGAATCTGTAGAGAGTGGAGGCTGGATGTCCCCAGCCCTGGGTCACCAGCATCCCCCCTACCAGTTGCCAACTCAAATCTACAAACGGGAAGTCTTCCTGCATCAGAACTCAGCTGGCCCTCCCCTCCAGCTTTATGAGTCTTTCTTGCATCTTTCTTAATAGCTAGATTTCCTCTCGGGAATAGCAGTCTGGACATCAACTCTCAACCGGATTGACAATCTTGTCATTGCATTTAGGACAAACAGCAGTCAGAGGCTCCAGGAGGAGCTAGCAAAGGTAAAGAAAATCAAATCCAGCGTATTTTATGTTTCAAAGTATTATTAGGCACAACTTTCATGAATCAAAATCAACATACTGTGAGGTCTCTTGCCAAGGAGCAGATTTCTCATTAGGAAGTTCTTGGGGTTTAAAAAAAAGTGTGTGTGGGGGGGTCCTCCTCATGGGGTCCTTCCTCTTGACAGCATGTTCTGTGGCAGCAGGTAGGTTTACTCCTTCCTTCTGGCACCTTCTTTCTTGTGAGATCAGAAGAGTATTTTCACACCTTACAGTTTTATATGGTGTGGGAGATAACAGGGCATTTTCAGGTATATTATTTTATTTAATCATCCCAATTACCTTGTGAAGAAAGATGTTTTTGTGCAAGGAGAAACTGAAACCCTGAGAAAGGAAGGGACATGCCCAGGTCATAGACCCCACCATGTGCTGGGTCTTCTGGTGCTGGTGCCACAGGGCTTACACTCACGTGCCACATCCAGTATTTGTAACCCCTTGGGGATGTCAGATAAATGTGGCTATAGATTATTCAGTGGCAATTGATGCTGTATTTATATTTTAGTTGCACATCTAATTTTATTGGATTTTTCCACAGCCATGGAAGAAATCATGTCTTTAGGAAAGAGACGGGTGGGGGTTGTTGGTCTGACAACTGGATTTGTGCAGAGTAATGGAATGACTAGAATTGACCTGCCACAGAATATAAGGTGGAGGGTGCAGATCCCTCTCATACCCTCTACACCATTTCTTGTCTTGTCTTTGGGTTATTTCCATTTCACAAGGTAGGGAAATGTGGCCAGGGAGTGTGGCCATTCAAAGTCAATGGCAGGGGAATGATATTAATAATAGCTAACATTTACATAGGCTTAAAATGCTAAGTACCTGGCAGAGCTCATAATGCTTCAGATAACTTGACCCCATTAATATTCACCTACATCCAATAAGGTAGGTCTATTGCTATTGCTAATTTCAGTGAAGGAAAACCAAGATACAGATTTGTCCAACTTCATGCCACTAGAAAGTGGGAGAGAGCAGGCATTCAAACCTAAGCAGTCAAACTCCAGAGATAGAAAGAAAAATGTGCTCATGTGGCAGACTCCCATCTGCCCCTAAGTAAGCAAATAAAGGGCAATGATGCTCCCCCTTCACTGACGGATCCTGTGGCAGACATTGCTAGTCAAGCACAGCACTCTTTCCTGCTGAGCCCAGATGGAGCCTCACAATCCTTCTCAACATAGTGATCCACCACCAATATCTGGAAACCAGCCAATCATAATGAGGGATAGGAGCCTATCTGTCTTCTCTAGGGAACATACTATAAATGCCAATTAATTCATGCAGTATGGAGCGTTGAATCCATGGCCTTGCACATGCTACATAAGTACTCTACTACTGAGCTACATCCCCCGTCTTTTTATTTTGAGACAGAGTCTTGCTAAGTTGCACAGGTCAGCCTTGAACTTGCAATCAACCTACTTCATTCAGCCACTTGAATAGCTGGGATTATAGGTATGCACCATTGTGCCCAACCATATATATTTTTTTTTAAATAAATGTCTCTCTGTGTGCTCATGTGTGGCCTTATAAAATGAATTTGATAATTTGATTCAATTTGCATGTACGGAACATCTGCTATGGGTCACGGAGGTGCTCTTGTTGGGCACTGAGATGCAAAACAAGGTAAAAACAAAGTTATATCTTAAAGATATTAGAAGAATATTCTACATAAAGAAACCTTGCTGGCGGGGCTGGGGTTGTGGCTTAGTGGTAGAGTGCTGGCCTAGCATGCATGAGGCAGTGGGTTCGATCCTCAGCACCACATAAATGTAAAATAAAGATATTGTGTCCACGTAAAAATAAAAAATAAAAAAAAGAGAGAAACCTTGCTGGGGCTGGGACTGGGGCTCAGCAGTAGCATACTTGCCTGGCATGTGTGAGGCATTGGGTTTGATTCTCAGCACTGCATATAAATAAAATAAAGGTCTATCAACAAAAACCAAAAACAAAAACATTTTTTTAAAAAGAAACCTTGCTATAAATTCTTTCAAAAAGTGAATTCTCTCGTAAGTCCCTTCTTAACCTGTTTTGTACAATCTGGCTTGGTACTTTGGGTTTGCATAGACCAAGGCATTCTTCCATGTACCTTTAAATCCATTTTAGCATTCCCCTACAGTTTTTTTCAGTGCCTTTCCAATTTTCGCTAGCAGGCCATTTATTTTCAAAGCTTTTGCTTTATACACAGTTCCATTCACTTGACAGCATTGTATTTGTCCTGCTCTAGTGGGTAATATATTTACAAAGATTCAGCACATAGAGAGGACATGTTAAGAATGCTTGATTCATACTGTGCAAGAGAAAAACCCTGAATGCTATTTTTCAGTATTAGAATTGCGCTTGGTACTTGAACAGCGGGGATATTAGGATCCCAAGAGGGAGCTTAGTTGTAGAGGCACACAGAAAAGAATTTCCCAGCAATAGAGCAATTACCTCTCCAATACAACAACTCAACTTTCATGAAGATAGTAGGAATGGAGAATGATACATGTGATTAGACAAAAAAAGGATACAGATAAAATATCTGCTGAGAACACCCAGCTTTTTGTGTGTGTGGAATCAGATTTTTAGGACTAACTATTTAAGCTGCTTGGGATGTTTGCAGTAGGTAGCGGAACTGAGGCAGAAGAATAGTTTAGTTTTACTTCTAGTTTGACTTAAGCTGATACAGATGGCCTGGAACTAAAGCTTCTGTACCTTGTTGGATATGGCCATGTAGTCACGACATCAAGGTGAGATACCCCATGCACCTCTGTGAATCCCATTAACCACTGCTGGTGAACAGCACAAGGGGGAAGTTGTCAAATGGTGAAATTCTACTCAAGGAAGTCGTGCCAATTGCAGAGACAGTATTGGAAAAGTGTCAGCCCTGGGATGAGAGGCATCACTCCAAAGTCAAATATTCAGCTGCATCGAAAGACTATTCCTTCCGGGGGTTTGAATGGGCACCCTGTGAAGCATAGCAGGGTCTTTATCAGGGTCTTTTGATCTATTATCAGATGGTAGGAATGTCTTCTAGGAAATAATTAGAGACCATTGAAAAAAACTTAGTTATATGTTCACCAAAATGTTGTTTTACAAAAGTAACAATAAGATCAGAAACAATGAATGGTTGATAATAGGGGATCAATTGGAAATATTGTGACTTAGTCTGGAAGGAAGTGGGGGAGAAGAGGTGGAGATAGGATGGTTATTGGGTACAGAGGTGCCTTTGGATAGGAAGAATGACTTTTAATGTTCCATAGCACAGTAGGTTAACTATGTTTGACAACAATTCACTGAATATTTAAAAGTAATTAATAGAGAAGATTTTGAAGGCTCTCAACACAAAGATAGGACAAATGCCAGAGCTGACAGATTTACCAGTCACCTTGATCTGATCACTACACATTGAATACATGCATTGAAATGTCAGGTTGTACTCCATAATTATGTACAATTATTGAGTTAATTAAAAATAAAGATTAAAAAAGAAAAGTAAGCTAAATAATACTAAAAATTTGAAATATAAAATTATATTCATATAAATACATACTATTTATTTATGACCACAGCATATTAGTATATAAACAAAGGAACGTTAAAAACTGGTTAAAACACTATAATAAAGTTTGATGCAGCTGGGCTTGGTGGCTCATGCCTATATTCCCAGTGGCTCAGGAAGCTGAGGCAGGAAGATTATGAGCTCAAAGCTAGCCTCAGTAACTTAGCAAGGCCTTGTCTCAAAATAAATATAAAAAAAGTGGGGCAGAGGATATGGCTCAGTGGTTGAGTGCCCCTGGGTTCAATCCCGGGTACAAAAAAACCCCCTCTGATCTCCACCTTTATTAACCTGGTAACCGAGAAAGGAATAAAATATCACTAGTCAGTAAATTATACTGGGGAGGTAGAACCAAAGTGTGAAAAGTGATTATCATCTCTGAGCAATGGTAATTTCTTTCTCTCTTTCTTTCCTTTCTTTTAAAATTTATACTATATTTAGTATCTAAAACACCCACAATGAATGGGTACAATAAGGAAAAGATAAAAATTATCTTTTTTTTTTAAACAGGCACTTTATTTCCTGAGGTCTCCCCGTCTTGGGCACAGTGCTTGGGGCATGGCTGTTGGAGTTGTGAGAACTTTGCCTATAAGAGTCTTCCTACCTGTCAGCACCATGGACAGAGTTAATAATTTGGGCTTGGTTGCCTCTGGGGCTTGTTCTTTCTTCCAGGGGTGACCATCTTTTGAGAGGCCTGCCTCCAGATACCCACTTCTAGATGCTCTTCTGTATAAAGATACTGTTAGATACTGTTTCCCTTCTAGACGTTTTTCCTCCTCTAGATATTCCCTCCCTCTGGATACTCACCCTGTCCCAGATGCTTTTCAAATGGATGTGCTTTTCTCAGATTCTCTCCTTTAAACATGTAGTCTGTTATGTTTATAAACTTGTCCTCCTCTAGATACTCATCCTCCTCCAGATACTCTTCCTCCTCGGTAGACTCATACTCCTCCAGAGCGACTTCCTCCTCCAGAGAGTCTTCCTGCCTTGAATGCTCTCTCTTCTCCAGATCCTCTTCCTTTCCTGGGTAATGTTTCCCTTTCAGAGACTTTTTGGTTTCACCAGGTGTAGATGTATCCCTCAAATTCTCCCTATCGAACTCTACCTTGGTATCTTCTTTTGCTGAAGGGAAGTTCTGTGTGGAAAATTCAGACCTTGTGGGAGAGGGAGCAGCCAAGTCTCCTGACACTGAATTGTTTTCAGAAGACATGTTGGAGAAGCAGCAGGTGAAGTCACTTTACCACCCTGGGAACAAAGAAAGGAACAGAATCCCATTAGTTGGTAACAGCTAACTATACAGAGATCCAATCCACTTGTTCTCTCATTTCATTTGGGAGTCTTTAAATATCGTGACCCTTGAGAAGGGACAAAAATAGAACTCCCAGAGGCTTCACCCTCAACGAGCTGATGGGGAGGCCACACCTGGAGGCAAAGACTTTGCAAATACTGCATCGTATGACGTCCACAAGGAGGACCAGAAAGTGAAGAAGTGATGGGCACTTTAGAGTTGAGCAGTGTGACTATTAGAGAATAGGAATATTTATTAGTCAAGAAATATTTATTGTCGCCATAGATAAGACAGACTCTCAGGAGCTTGAATCTTGAGAGGAAAAAGACTCATGCGAACAGACGTCTAAACCCAAAGTGACCAGCACAAGCAGGCTGGAGTAGACACTGTGGGTGGGGCCCCTGGTCATTTAGGTCTCTGCGGTTGGAGGTCAGCAAGGCTCATTTTCACAGCTCCTACATATGCTGTCACCTCTGCTAGAAGTCCCCTTTCCCCTCTCACTGGGCAAAAACTTACATTTCGTTCCCCGCATCTTGACTCCTCCAGGAAGCCTTCCAGGATCCATCCTATGCCCATCCATCTGGGCCTTTATTTTTATTGAAGAAATCATTTTGTTTTTCCAACAGTGGGAAATTCTCAAAAGCAGGAAGGGCTGATTCTTTTTCGAAAATGCATTTTGCATTCCCCTCTGCCTCCCCATCTCTGCTGTGACTCTCCACAGTGACCCGAGCGTTTCTAGTCTGGATTACTGAGCTTCCTGAGACCACTGCCACCACCTTGCTATGTTCTCCATGGAAAGTCTTGTAGAAATACAAATCATACCAGGTCTTCCCTTGCTTAGCCCTCCAGACACGCCCCCCCCTCCACACTGCAGCTCTCTGTTGTGCTTAGAATATAATGAAAGCCATCCCATGTCTTGTAGGGCCTTCCTGGGTCTCTGATCTCATGTCTTCCAAACCTTCCTCCCTGCCTGTCGGAAATCCTCACCTGCAGCACTTGTCACTTGTCTCATTATGTATCTATCTCTATGTTGACTTATTCGGCCTCTCTTTCACTAGGCATGTGCCCGTGTCTCAATGACAGTGAACTTGTATAACTTGTTCTCCACTCTCCTTCCTGTGGTTGTCGGCCTGGAGCCTGGTGTATGATAGAAGTCCAGTCACTCTATGGCCAGTGACTGAAGGCAGGGCCATCATGTGGGTTCAGAGCAGTGCATCACAAAGTTTTAAAAATAACCTTTATTTTTCACAGTGGGATTAAGCTAACAAGACTGTTCCTTGTGGAGGCAACCAGCCCAGAGTCCTGAACAGAGAGGTGTCTTGGCCTTTTTTTTCCTGGCCAGTTGGGAAGTTCTGTTCTAGGGAATCATTCAGAGGACATCTCCAGGATCACTTCTAACATAAGCAGTGTGATGTTCAAGATGAGGATGTGATGGGCCAGGGCATTTATCATAGGCCAGTGGGCACATCTGTCCACCCACAGTGTTGTTAGAGCCCTTGGACAGATTCTGCTAGGATCAGCTGGTGTGGTGAACACAAAGGTGCTCTACTCAGACCTCTTTTCAAAGAAGGATTTGCTGCCCAGCTGTGGGGAGTATGGTCAGCAGACAGCTCCTGCAGGGTGTGCCTTGGCTACAGAGTCTCTTGCTAGAAGACTGGTCCTTCTTGGGATGGCCCGTCTCACCTCATGACTGAGGAAGGTGGGTATGAAAGCCCAGTCAGCCCAGGTGGGATGCTGAGAGGTGGAACTCACCTAAGGCTTCCCAGCAGGCTGGCAGAAGCTTATCAAGTCTGCACCACAAGGACCATCCCTGGGCCCAGTCCTGCTGCTGCTTCCTTTCTCAGGGGTTGAGAAATGTTTTGTATCTCAACAGGTTGCATCTCCCCTATTTGCACCTGTGACCAGCGGCTCTAGAACCTTTTCCACTTTAAGGGAAGCTGCTCTAGTCTTAAAACTTAAACACACCATCTCTTATGGCCATTCACGTCTAACTTACCCTCAGTCTCCGTGCCTTCCCCACAAGCCAGCGCTGGGATGATGAGAGGGGTTGGAAGGGGTGACAAGGAGGCTCCTGAACCTGCTCCCAGGCAGGCCCATCTGTGTACTTCCTTATAAAAACCAGTTGTACCAAGAACACTGCTAAGTCAGTTTAGCAAGAACTCCGCCCTTCCTTATCTATATGCAATCACCCTTGATGATAATCTAATCAGGTTCCTCACCTCCCACTATCCTCCAGGTGGCATTTGACCTCCCTGGCTTGTCTTTAACGAGAATGCTGTCAGAACTGCATGCAGTGACACCTGCCTGTAATCCAAGCTACTCTGGAGGTTGAGGCAGGAGGACGGCAAGTTTGAGGCCAGCTTGGGTAATTTATGGAAACCCTCTCTCAAAATAAAAATTTTAAAAGGGCTGGGATGTATCTAAGTGGTAAAACAGCCATGATTAAAAAAAAAAGAAAAAAAAAAAGAAAGGAAGGAAAGGAAGAAAAATGCTGTCAGGTAAGTTTAACTAGAATTCCCTCTCTTGATGCCCCTTCTTAATTTTCCATCCATTCTCCTGGCATCTTTTTAAAAAAAATTAAAGTTATACTATACATGGACACAGTATCTTTATTTTGTTTATTTATTTTTATGTGGTACTGAGAGTTGAACCCAGGATCTCACACATGCAAGGCAAGCTCTACTGCTGAGCCCCAGCCCCAGCCCCAGTTCTCCTGGCATCTTGATGTACATTTTTACTCTGGGGTCCCACTCAGCTCCTTGGCTACAAATTCCTACTCGCTCTTGCTGCATTTAGAACGGAGTCCAGTTCTGTACTGAGGTCTCCTTTCTCCTCCTGCTTCAGTGGCTGTTCAGTTTGGTTTTCTTTGATGGCCACACTCTGGGATGCGAGAGGATCATGCGCAGGCACCTCCCTTCCATCAAAGGCTTATGCTTCAGGGCTTCCCACCTTTCAGATATTTTAGTTGCTTAAGAGATCAGAATCAGCTGTTCTTCTAGACAGCCCAGATTGCCTGTCAGCAGCATACCGTCATTCAGGGTTGGAAGCCTTTTCTCTCCATATTCTCCTCAGGCCTTGTAAAAGAGGATCTAGTCAGCTTCATTCTCATATCAAAGACCAGAAAACAAACTCCCTTCTAGACACCTTCCCTTTAACTCTTCTAGAAATTTCTACCAAAAGCCTATAGGCAGAAATAAATAGTAAAAGCAGTCTGATACCCAGTGTCTGAGGCAAACAATGTTGCCCTGAATCTTGTGATTCAGATCTTGATCCATTTTGATCATAGTTTCTGACAGATTGCAGGTTAATTCCTGTGGTTACAACAGGAAAAGCAACTTTATGTTGAATAACTGCAGCTCATTCATTTTTTTTGACCAGCTTCCCAAGATGGCCACCTCCATCCAATCAGGCTGGCAGACATTTTTATTCAGTTTAAATAATGCTTTTCTAAAAATTGGAAGCCTTCACGAAGTCTTGAGGTCGTGGCTTCTCTTGGAGACAGGCATCAGCTCTGGGCAGAGTTTCCCATAGGGATGAAATGAATGGTGTGTGCTCTTTCCATTTCTGCCTCTGCCCTGCCACGGCCTTGGGTGGTCAGTTAGCAGGCAGGCTTGTTGTCACACAGTCTGTGGTGTTTCTTATGGTAGAGCAATAGTTCCCTGTTCCCAAATCTCTATCAAAGGTGAGGAAACAAAAGACCCACGAAGAGGTCGGATTCTTTTTTCCCTTTACTTACTCGTGCATTGGCTTCTCTTTCCAGCCCCTGTCGGGAGGAGGGACCTTTGCTCTAGGTTGTTGGTTTGGTGGTGGTAAGTGCCATGCTCACCACCAAATACCTACCCATGGTCACTGTGAGACACGAAGACATGCAGGTTCTTTGTCTTGTGAACTTGGAGAATGAAATCCATGGGCATGAAGGGTGAGAGCAAAGTAACAGGATTTATTAAAGTAACAGCAAGAAAACAGGGCTCCCATACGGGGAGGGGTCCCAAGAGGGCTGGGCGTCTCTCATCTAGGAGCTTATATTGATAACCTTGGAGGGGAGTTAGGTGACCTTGAAGACCACAGGCTTAGAGATGTTTTAAAGAAGTGGGTCTTTAAGTCCAGTCACACCAGGGTGCCTGGTGTTTATGCACCTCCTGTCCAATCAGGATGTCGATTTCATGCCACTTCGCTTCAGGGTTTTGGCACAGATGTTCAGGCTCCGATGGAGTCACTGGCCATGAGCTGTCTACTCCATTTGTGGTCAATGGCAGACGTGCAGAAGCAAAATGCCACCTCAGGAGGGGCCCTTAACCCTGTCTGCCTAACGCGTTTCTATTTCCTGCTCTCAGTAGTAGAGTGCTGGGTATGTAACAGGTTCTCATTAAAATCTGCCAAAAGAATAAATGAACAAATAAAGAGAATATTAATCATGTGCTTTGGGCTTTGCCAAGCTTACTTACTGATGATGTGTCTATGCTTATTTAGTGAAGAGGGTAAAGCTTTATGTCAAGGTCAACATACTTCCAGAAACCTTCCACACTGCATAGTAAATGAGAGGCTGGCAGATTTCCACAAGGTGAGGTTTATTTCTAGATCTCATTTTTTATTCTAAGGTGAACATGCTTAGTTGAAATAAATGAGGAAGACAGAAGTAGATGACAAGTAAACAAACAAAACAGAACACTCCCTCTGCAAATAAGAAGAGGAAGGGTAATAGGTTCCAGCTGAGTAGCCTACAGAAGGACTCCATGTTCTGGTTGTGGTTATTAAGGCAAAGGAGCTACCAGGGCCTGCCTGTCTCCTTTGGGTCCTGTGAATGGAGGGCAGTGCTGTCCTCAGTTCTTCTCTCTCTCCCAGGAGCTGTGGCCCTACTGAAAGGAATCATGCTCCAGAAACCAAATGAAGCTGGGTGAGAACACAGTCTTTGGGGTGAGGGAAAGAGGCAAGAGAGCAGACTGCACCCTAAGGATGAGCAGGTATCCTCTGAGCAACTCATGTGGTCCTTAGGCGCTTGTCCTGGGCTGAGAGGAAAGTGATTCAGACAGGGATGTGGTTGCTGGCCTGGTTGACATAGCTGTCTTTCTCTCATGCTTCCCCTGGGTCTCTTCTACCTTCCTGACCACAAGAGCCTATGTTCTTCTGGGGAAGCAGCCCAAGGACTTCATTTGAACCATGTTTTTTTGGAACAAAGAGGTGGCTCTTTGTCACTACCATGCTCTGCCTTTGCTCTACTGTCCCCAGAGCCCCTTCCCTCAGATCTCTGCCTGGCTCACTTCCACACCTCCTTCACTCTGCCATCTTAATGAAAGGTGTCCCTGGTGCCCTGTTCCCTGTCACCTGCTCTGCTGTGCACATGGGATCCACTTTCTTCTCGGAGCATGTCTTGAACGTACCAAGGATGTTATTCGTTTACAGTGTGTGTTTTCTGTCTCCTCATTTAAAAGGTAAGTTCCCTGAGGGCAGGGGTCTTTGTTTCATTCACTGATGGGGCCCCAGTGCCTGGAACCCTTCCCAGCACCAAGCAGGTGATAGTTACTGAGTGAATGTGTGATTCACTGTGAATCACTGTGATTCCTCCCCTTCGCAGTTCCTCTACTCTTCAGTAGATGGTGGACTTTCCAGGGCCTTCCCCACGTTTTGGCTGCCCTCTGGGGGCACTGTACTGGGTCAAGGGCTTCCTAATAGAAGCAGGACCAGAACAAAACCTAGGCCCAGGCAACTGTGCAGAGATGAGATGACACTGTGTTGTGTTCCACACCCAGTGGTGGTCCAGGAAGAGCGGATCCTGCCAAGTTAGTTACTGAGCTCACAGTACCCACTCCAAAAGGGCGACTGTGTTCCTTTCCCCTCTGTTTGGGGCATTTCATTCTCTCCAGCTTGTCCAAAGAACTTTGTGTCGGTCTGCCAGCCATTTTCTGTCCTTCCATCTTCAGCGCATCTGTGTCCTCATCCAAATATTTCATCCACACAAATGTCAGCTCTCTGAGGACCCTGGCTCTAGACCCCCAAGAGACTGTGGGAAGGGTCTGACCTTTCCATGGCGTGGGCCACAGTGTGGGCCCTTGAACCTTCACAGCAAGTCCTGATGCAGGCTATGTATTCCCATTTGACAGATGGGAAATGGAGCCCAGATTTTACAGGTGTCAGAAAAGTCATCTGAGGAAAAAATATTGATTTCATCCTGAGCCTCAAAAATGAACCAAAGTGGGCAGGAAGAGGATTTTACTATAAATACTTTGTGTTAAAGAAGAAAAGAAAAGTCTTGATGAACCCAGTTCTAACACCAGGGGGCGGAATCCAAATTGTAAGCCCCTCCCCTTGACCCCCTCACCCCTGAGACCCCACCTCCTGAGGTCCCTCCCCCGGAATCTCTGAGGCCCCTCCCCCTAGAACCTCTAGGGCTCCCGTGACTGCCTCGGCTCCTCTCAGAATCTCTGAGGCCCCTCTCTCTCCACCCTTTCAACCCTTCCTCTTGGGTCCCCGAGGCCTCTCCCCTTCAAGGTTTCCCCTTTTTCTTAAGAGGTGGTCAGAGAGGTCCAGTCTCTGCTGCTACCTTTCTCAACCGCTCCCAGGCCACCACCCTAAAATGTCCTCCAACTCTGTCCAGCATCAATGCAAACTCTCTGGGCTCTGATGTTTCCCCATCCCGGCGCTGCTGCCGGGCTCCTCCACGCTGCAGGTATTTGTATGGTGTTCTGAGCTGCTGGGCTGTCACCTGCCCTCTCGTCATCATGGCAGCCTTGAGCAGGAAACGCTATCATCTCCATTTTACAGTGACAGCAGTAAGATTCAGAAAAGTCAAATGACTCCTCCAAGGGTAGACAAGTCACAAGTGGCCCCATTAGGGTGTGGACCCAGGTCTGCTCTCCTGGAGGCCGAGAGAGGTGGGGGAGGGCACTTAGGGGTCCTCTTTAGGGCTCCCTCCTGGTTGCTGGCCTTTGTTGTCCCAAAGCCTATTCTACATGCTCTAACTAAACAATAATCCTCCTTGATGAAGAAAGTACAGAGGGTAAGAAGAGGAGAGGAGGGAGCAGTTGAGGTTCTGTCCTTTACTGAGCACTTTCTGTGTGCCTAGGACAGAATGAAGTATTTTGATTTTTTTGGGGGGGGGTTCCTTTTTATTTAAAGATTCACAGCAATCTGGTAAAGTGTGATTATCCTATTCGCCAACTAAGAAAACCAGGGCTCACTGATGTTAGGTAACTGGCCTTAGGCCATAGCTACTGAGCACCATAGTTGGGATTTCAAACTAGGTATGTCTGATTAGTCTAAATCAACCACTCTGCCAGAGGAGATAAGCAAACGATATCTTTTTTCTCATCTTTACAATTCAACATCTTAGAGATTTTTTTTTTTTTCAAATATTTAGAGGCTTTCATGGCAATTCTTTAAAAGAACATAGAAATAATATTTAGAGTTCCTACTTGCTAAAAGGAAATTCATTTAGATGAAAAGACATCTTTAGTTAAAAGTTTATTGCACTGATTTTCAAGGTTCTACAGAGAGCTTTTTAATTAACCTCCTTCAAATATTCAAATGTATTGTCAACAAGGCAGGATTATTGATAACTATTAAATCAGACAGCATAGAACGTTTAGCCTTTGGATTTTGGGGGATTGGCATATTTGATTTTAGACAGCTTGATTTCTTATTTCACTAGAAGGTTGTTTTGGGGGTGCACCCCATCCACAACAACAGTGGACTAAGATGTCAGTGTTGAAACAGGTACAAGTAGTAGTATAGGCCGCCTCAAGGAGTTGGGGGCAGCTGTGAAATCACTCTGTCTTGGCTCAGTTCCAAACCCAGTACATGATTTTGAACACATTCCTGTTTGCCATATAAGTCTATAGGTTTCTTTTCTCATTTATAATATTAATAGATGACTTAAATGATCTCTAGGTGCCTTCCAACCCTAGGTTTCTAAGACTACTTTATTGAAAATCCTTGGGGCCACTTGTGTTGTGGAATTCAAAATCACCAGATATATTGTAGATATAGAATAACCCTACAGAGAAACATTCCATGATGAATATTCATAGTGTTTATGCAGCAAACATGTAAAATTTCACAGTAAATGGGATAAAGAAAAACTTCAAAGAGTCCCACATAGGTTTAAGTTGGTTAAAGTCCCCTGATGGTTTCCACTTCACTTTGAAAGCCCTCCAGGGACCACCCACACTGGCCCTCTTTCCTCTATTACCCTTCCAGTTGAGCCCTGAGTTAGTTGTTTTGGGGGTGCACCCATCCACAACACCAGTGGACTAAGATGTCAGTGTTGAAACAGGTTCAGGTTTTAGGGCCAAATAAATTTGCTACCAATTCATCAAAAAGGTTTTCAGCCCTACGACCTTTTTAGATTTCAAAATTTGCAGAGCAGGGCTTAGAATCCTATAGGAACATTTCCTTGGATGCCCCGTTGGTGGGAGCATTTACCCAGTGTTGCCGACTCGATGGGAAATGTGATGCACTTAAACTAAGTGAAGTTAGCCAATCCCCCCAAAAAACAAATGCCGAATGTTTTCTATGATATAAGGAGGCTGACTCATAGTGGGGTAGGGAGGGGGGCATGGGAGGATTAGATGAATTCTAGATAGGGCAGAGGGGTGGGCAGGAAAGGGAGGGGCAGGGGATTAGCAAGGATGGTGGATGATAGACATCATTATCCAAAGTAGATATATGAAGACACGAATTGGGTGTCAACACACTTTATATACAAACAGAGATGTGAAAAATTGTGGTATGTATGTGTAATAAGAATTATAATGCATTCCACTGTACTTATTTTTTAAATAAATTAAAAAACAGGAAATGTGATGCATTTAAAATGCTTTTTCTACAGGAACATAAAATCTATTTCATGGAGATGCATTCTGACACTGCTGTCTCTGGGATCACAGTGTAACTCACAGTGAGAACAATTTAAGAATTATTTGAGGTCATTATTATGTTATTGGGGTTCAATACTTACAATGTCAGGGAGTGACCTGAGTCCAAGCCAAGAGATTTCTCAATAACAACAGCTGAAAGAAAAGAGTTTTCTGGTTAGTTGTCCAAAAAATTAGGCAGAGAACACTATACTTCCTAATAATACTGGATAATAGATACTTTTTCTATACTACCATTGGATAAGATTTATTTTGTAATGCCTATGCTTCCTTAATCCCTTGGTCAGTAACTCTCCTTGAATGTACAACAAGCAAATCAAATCTAAGCAGCCCTCTCTTACAGTATCTGCCTTGCCAGCACTCCTTCTCCACTACTAAATAGTATGACCAATCTGTGCACCCAGTTTCCCTATGGAGAACTCACAGGGATGCCACAGTATATTCTAAATCTTTGAAGGACATGAAACATACTCAACATTTGTTGCACATCATGGGAACTACTAACTTTACGTTATGCTATATTCTTTTTGATGATGGCATATTTTGCAAAGCTGAGTGTTTGGCAGTTGTTGAGATCAAAAGCCAAGTATGTGCAAAAAATTGGTGTGGAAGAGGAAATGAGGTTGGCCATGCCCCATGTGATTCCACGATCCGAGATTGCACATCTCTCAGTGGGCACACATTCTCCATTATAGGTCATTGTGGCTATTTAAGAATGAAATAAAAACATTAATTCTTCCTTCATTTTCTACATATTGAGTTGGGACATAAATATGTGACCAAAGGTTGGTATGGTGGCACAGGCCTATAATCCCCATGACTCAGGAGACTGAGGCAGGAGGATTGCAAGTTCAAGGCAAGCATGGGTGACTTAGCGAGGCCTTGCCTCAAAATAAAAAAATAAAAAGGGCTGGGGATGCAGCTCAGTGGTAGAGCAGCCCTGGGTTCCATCCCTGGTACTGCCAAAAAATAAATGTGATATATGGATGAGCCACAAATATTTATTAAGTTATTTGGGTATAACTATTTAGAATGGAATGGTTAAGGATTTCCTTTGGACTTCTGGCACCCTGAAAAAAACTCAGAAACTGAAGATACCAAGAACTGAGAAAGTTTGGGAACCTCTTATATAAGTCTCCCAATGCTAAAATGAAGAAACCTGCAGCCTTCTCTCTTTCATCCTCCCAAACATTCATGAACAAGTCATCCCTATGGCGAACTCAGGGATGCCACAGCACATTTAAATCTTTAAGTCCTCTTGGTTCATCTCCTACAAAAGTACCCTGAATTCATTTTTTCTTTCCACCACCGTGTGATCATCCTTGTGTAAAAATCACCATTTTCTGTAATAGTTCCCCTGCTTTGGCTCTTGTGCTCCAACAATCCACTCTTCAGAGGTGATCTTGTGAAAGCATTAAACAGATTGTGTTGCTCTCTTGCTTAAACCCACCTCTGCACTTCACCTTGAAAGACCTCCAAGGTCACCCACACTGGCCCTGCTTCCTCCACTTGCTGTATATAGCCTGTTCCCACCTGAGGCACCTTCCATTAGCCTTTCCCATTGTCTGGAAAGGTCTTTGTCTGCTTGAATATCTTCAAACACTTGGCTCCTGCTCCTCAAGTTCCAGCTCAAATGTCACCTGCCCACTGAGGCCTCCCTGAGCTGTTGATCTCATCTGCCTCCTCTCCAGCTGGCCACCATAAATCTCTTCACATTGTTTTATTTTCCTCCTGACTTTGTCAGTCCTTAATGTATCAGGTTCATGGTTCTGTATATTTAGGAATAGAAACTTTGCTTTCTTGTTCACCATTGTATTTATACTACCTAGAATAGTGCCTGGTGCCTAGTAGGAGCTCCAAAAATATTTGTCAAAAAGAATGAATATTTTGTATGATTGGGTGTTTGGATGATTCATGGATGGTTCCAAATGGACAAGGTCCAGAAGTGTATTTGGAGTGAGAGAGCCAGCAACTTCATTTGAAAACACACACACACACACACACACACACACACACACACACACACATTCATTTATACACAAAATATATTTTATGAACTAGGTAATCTGGTCAAGGACAGGAGTTATTCTTTGGGAAGACACACCAGATACTCTAGTGGACTCCATTTTTTCTGAGCAATACTGATAGTTATCATAAATAATCATATTGAGTTGGATAGTTCATGGAACGACTTCATTATATCGTTGGTTATGATTCACAATTGGCACACTCCCCTTGCCCTTTACTTTTCTTTTTCTGAGATTGGGATAAAGACTTAAACACCACTGTATACACCACTGTCATTAAACCAAAGGCGAGATTCCCATTGTCCAGGTCTGCAGATGCATTTTCCTCCCAGTAGTGAATCAGAGAAGGGTCTGTGGTAAAACAGCCGTAGGAACAGGTGCAGAATTATTGAACCTCTCTGGTAAACAGCAGTAGGGATTAAACAGAGCTTTCTCTAATAAGATTAATTCTGAAATACTAAGAGCAGTTTGGCATATCCCCAAAGATACAAGGCATTTGTATCTATATGAGATTGAAAGAGCTTTCACACAAAGCAGTTTTATTTTCCAACCTCAAAGAGATGCTGCAGAGGAGTTGGTAGGAGGGACACTGCAAGGAATGCTGGGAGTGGGAAAATGGGTTCCTCAGGCAGGATTTGCATCTGTGGCTTTTACTACCCGGGACATAGAGGGCGTTGCTCCTAGAGTCTCAGGGTTATGCAAAAAGAGTAGCCACAAGTGGGTTAGGGATCAGGACTACAAATAGCCCAGACAGGTCACTCCAGGGGGATAACCTTGGATTTCCAACTGAGACAGACAGTTGGGCAGCTCTAACAAACAATAATGACTACGACGCTGATAATAATAGTGATAACTAAGATGCAATTTCTATGTGCCAGGCACTGTACTTAGCACATGATAACAAATGGGAAGAACTTCTACTACTATCTTCTTTCCTTGGGCTTCCAGCCAGCCTTCCTGGGTCTGCTCTTTGAAGTTATATACAACAGATTTGCTCCACAGTGAGCTGCAAATATTTGAAGGCAGCTTTCGTGTCCTTTATGTGTGTTTTCTTTCTCTGCTAAACTTGCGTTTACTTTTTTGAACCTAAAACTGGTATTTACATGGATTGCCATTACATTGCTGGTTTTGTCTCACCCTCCGAGGCCGCTCAAACATTTGTGAATCCTGATTTTTATCATTCAGTGTATTAACCAGACAGTAATGAAAGTCCTTCTGAAAATGATAAACCTTCTATTCTTTTTTCTTTGCTTCCTTTCTCTTTCTTTCCATAAGCATTTCTTGCAGACATTTTTATGTGCCAGATGCTATGTCAGGCACTGGATGGCAGTTTGCATAAGGCATACCTAAGCGTTTCAAGAAAGTGTCTTGCTTAAGCAGAGAGGAATAAAAATACAATATAGTGTGATTATGTAATGAATGAAAAAAGAGGAGAGTTTTAACATGAGTTGGAAGAGTAATTATCTGTAAGAGGAGGCAATGGAGGACCTGTAGGAAACCAGTGTAGGAAACTCAGAGCTCCTGGAGCACTGAGCCTGGGAAGGGGCTGGACAGTCCCCACTTAATTAAAAGCTAGCCAGAGGCAGTTCCAGTGGAGCTTATTTATGGGAAGAGGCTCTGCTGTTACTGCCCAGTGTCATAGCCTTTCCCTACCTCCCACAGTGGTATAGTAGGCTGTTCCTCTACCTGCCCGCCTCCCTAAACAATTAAGTGCAGCAGCATTGGCTGGAGGGTCCAAGTTTCCACACAATGGACTTGAGAGGACCGAATCAAGAGATCAGGAGAGGAAGGTGTCTTTTATGAACTGAAAATGCCTCCATGGTTTTTGGGAAGGCTGTAGGATCAAGTAAAAGGGGAATTTTTGCCGGGGGGGGGGGCAGGTATGATTACCCAAAACCAGAGCAGGTAACTACCCAAGCCTAATTACCCAGGTCAATTAGAAGTCATCCTCAATGTGAAGACTGGAATCCTCTGAAGTCCAGGTGAGATGGTTAGTTTGCACATGCCATAGGGCCCAGGATGGTGTTAGCCTGCACGTTTCCAGAAGTTGGGAATTTTGCAGAATAGAGAATGGGTGACCTTGCTAGACCTATTAACCCATGTTGGCCCATATCCTTGTTCATTGAAGGACAGCCTTGTGGCAGTAAGTCCTTTCTAAAGAAACAAATGTCTGCAGCCAAGAGGCTCCAGAGTTCTGAAATCTAGTGGCTTCTGGGCCAGTGCCTCATGTCACTGGGTGCTGTCCCTGAATCTCTCCCCAGTGCTTCCTAGGGTCCCTGAAACCCTATGGAAAACTGGTTTCACAGACTGATTTGCTGAGAGCTGCTGAGCTCTGCCTGTTTTCAGGAGTTCAGAAAAGTGAGAGCTCAGCCCTGGGTGGCAAGTACTGGTGGTTATTTCCTTAGGTTGTGTCCATGAACCATTCAGGCTTTGCTCCTGGGGCAATAAGTTCCCAGCCATGGGAACCCACACATCAGCTCTGAAAGCGTGGCTAGAAGCTGCGAGCCAGCATAAAGCTGAAGTGTGTCACAATCCCCATCAGGACAGGACTGAAAAGCTCATCCTGGAGTTGAGAAACAGCTCAGGACTTGGGCTAGGCTGCCTATGCATCCCTTTCTCCAAAAGGCTAAAGCATCCTAGTGGGGCCCAGATTCTTGGTTTCACATTTAGAGTGTACAGGCTGTATTAGTGTTCTCCAGAGAAACAGAGCCAATAGAATATATGTAATTCTAAGAGGGGATTTATTAGATTGGCTCACACAATCAGAGGCCGAATAGTCCCACAATGGCCATCTGTAGGCTGAAGAGCTGAGGAGACCAGTAGTTGCTCAGTCCAAGAAGGTGGAGCCTCAGGATGAGAAAGAGGTGGTGGTGGTGGTGGTGGGGGGAGAAGGTGCAGACCTGACTGATTCGGTCAGAGGCTAAAGTCCTAAAAGCCTCCCCCTGGAGAGCGGCTGTATATCCTCTTCAAAGGCTGAAGAACCTAGAGTCTGATGTCCGTGGGCATCAGCAGCAGGAAAGCACACCTTTCATAAAGGGAGAGCAGGAGCAGGACTAGCTTCTCTCTTCTGCCTTTTCATTCTGGACCTCTAATCTATAGGATGGTGCCGTCCACTCACGGCACGTCTTCCCCACTCAGCTCACTGTCCCCTATGCCAGTTTTCTCCGGAAATATCCTCACAGACACAGCCTATTTACCAGTTCAGTTTTCTAGGCATCCTCAGATCCAGGCAAGGTAATGACCCAAATTAACCACCACAGTGGGATTAAATGGAGAAAACTCCATTATTAAGCCAGCATCTCTTTTTTTTTTTTTTTTTTTTTTTTTGGTGGAACAGAAAGAACCTAGGCAGATGCTTCTAGGCTGAAAGATTCTGAGTTGCATGTCCTGATAGTGAAAAGGCCAAATAAACCAGCAAGATCAAGGAGATCAGCAGGGGTAGGCTGAGGATGCATGAATGCAGATCACTGGCTAAATTCTGGGGAGGGTGGGGAATCTTCAGCTGAGTTCCCTTCTTAACAGGACACACCGACTCTGTCTCCATCAGGAGAAATGGGAGGGCAGGGCTTCACACCCTGTCTCATGGTGCAAGACAAGCCTCTGGCTTTGATGGAGTGTAGTGGGGGGAACTTCCAAGAGGAAACTGGAGAGATTTGGTTCTAAGACAGATCAGTTTATTCAAAACTCTGCATGTATCTTTCATGTCAGTCTGTTTTTGTTTTGTTTTGTTTTGTTTTGTACTGGAAATTTTACCAAGGAGTGCTTAAACCCACTGAGCCACATCCCTAGCCATTTTTAAAATATTTTATTTATAGACAGGTTCTCACTGAATTGCTTAGGGCCTTGCTAAATTGCTGAGGCTAATTTTGAACTTGCAACCCTCCTGTCTCAGCCTCTCCAGCTGCTGGGATTAGGTGTGTATGCCACCATGCCCACTTCCTGTCAGTTCTTGATGTACCTATTAGCAAGGTTACATTTTGTAACATTAAGAGTCAGCCTAGAAGGAGGCCGGCCTTTGGGCTGGTGGTGCCTTAGCTTGGATGGTATGGGTGCTGTGTCTCTGGAGCCAGTGCAGGAGTTGCCCTGCCTGCACATCCATAACACTGGGGTTTCTTGCTTTTCTGCTCCCAAATATTCATCATCTTGCTTTTTTTCTGGAGGATGCGTATATATTTCTACTGACTCTTCCACAGTGGGATTTCTTTTGGAGTCCCAGCCTTGCTTTTGAATTTCCTATCACTTTAAAGCAACAACTCTATTTATTCTTCAAAACTCAAGTCAAATTCACTTCTACTGGGAAGACACGCAGGATCTTGCAGAAAAATTCTGTCTCCTCCCCCAGCTCTCTCTGCGCTGCCACTGGTCCACTCATTTGCTTCTATGTCTGCCTCATCCATAAGATGGTAGCCTAGTAGGATGCCTGGCACATAGGGGGATTTCAGGAGAAGTATGTGGACCAAATGGATGATCCACAGGAGAATGACTGCAAATCAGATTTCTGCCTTGGATATTTCAGGTCTCATGTGTTTATCCTACCCTTCTTCATCAGGAAAACCCAAGGGATGAGTGCTGGGTGGGCTCAGACAGCAAAGAGGAGCTAGAGAAGAGAACGGGGTGGGTCATGGAGCTCTTGTGTGACACTGGAGTTCTTCCAGAAAATATTTAGAAATCCTACTTAGAGCAAGGAGAGAAATTTCATTTCTGTAAAGGATCCCAGGGAACCCTACAAGTGCTCTGCAAAACAAGCCATGCTTGTTGCTGGTATCTTCCATGGCTGTTGCTAAGCCCTTTAACTTAACTGCCAGGATTCTCTAGGAAAGCAGCTGCTTTCCTTCTTGAGGGGGAACAAGGATGACCTATTCTGAAAGTTCCATTGTGCCACGCCTGGGCTTATCTGGATCCACTTTAAAACACTGGGAGGGGCAAACATGAAAGTCAAAAAGTTCTGTTGAATCCCCTTGGACCAATCACTGCAGTTGTTAGTGCTCTCATTAAAAGGTAACTTCTTAGGCAGATTATATATATAACTTCAAATGTATTCAGGTTTGAACTTTCAAGCAGAGAGACTTGGAACCCACACATGGCATAGAATACTGGTAAAACACCAATGCTCACATGTCCCTGGAAGGCTAGTTAGGACCGCTGTTTCCCTCCCTTTTTACAGAGGTTGGGAGGAAGGAACACCGAGAAACTGAGTGACTTGAGTAGGGCTGGGCAAGCCTGGGATTTCAGGTCTGGGATTTTTTCCTGGTGGATCCTCGGGACTTTGCAGGGGTAAGGAAGATGCACCGCCCGCAGCTACACTTTTCCTTTCAACTCAAGGCCAGTGTTCTCGAGTGCAAGGGACCGGGTCTTCCTTTATTTGTACAAGTATCAAAACTGAACACTGCCCTTCATAAAGGTGAGAGATGGGGTGAGAGGAAGACAGAGGGCAAGGCGGAGGAGGCGCAGAGAGGGGAGAGAGAAACAAAGGAGTCTGTCGACTTGACGCTTCTTTGTTACTCCGACCCTCCACAGTGCTCCTTCCTTCCTCCTTCGGGATCTGCCAAGCCTCGAAGGCTGGAGGCACCCGGGCGGGTCTCCCCAAGAGCGCAGGGAGCGAGGTCCGCAGCCCTTACCCGAGCCAGGCGCGCTCTCCTCCGCTGCGCTCTCCCCGGTGCGTTTGTTGGAGCCCTGTTACCATGGAGACAGCGCCCCTCCCCTCACCGCACCCTCACCCCACCTGCGTGGTCGCGGGGGTTCTAAGACCCTGCACCTGCCTCGACCTCCTTTTCCCAGCCCATCTCCTAGCGGAGGGGACTGTCCAGGAAGATTTCGTCATTGCTTGTGTCAGCTGGAAGTTGCAGCCCTGTGGATTGTGGGGACTGCACACATCCTTCCAGAATCTCGAGGCCCAGCGCCGAGTCTGTGGGTGGCTGCTAAGTTGAAGAGTTGGGACACGTGGCTCTCAGAGCATCCTAAGCAGACTCCTCTATGCTGCTCCCCAGGACAAAGACCCCTAAGCTGCCTGGATGACCTCCCCTTTCACCCTCTTGAGCACTGTTCCAGGTGGGCAAGGAACTGCCCCGAAGGGGACAGATCACAGGTGTGGGTTCATGGCTGGGGGAAGCCAGTGACGTTCACATGCTCTGGCCACTGTGAATGGACTTGCTGAAGTTGCAGAATGGCCTTCCGTGGGAGAGGGTGCCCCGCTGCCGTCCATTACTACCTAGGCACTTCTGGTCCGTTGTCAGAGGATTCAGAGGAAAAGGAGCTGCATCTTTGAAATGCCTGTAATTTGCTGTGATTTTCCAGTCTAAATAAATAATCACGTTTGAACCTAAATTTGTAATTACTATTCTTTACTCTTTTGAAGGGGTTCCACCAAAGCTCCAGTTTAGCCACAAAACCTAAAGAACTTGGGTGTACTGTGTGTGTTACTGGATTTTTCACATGGTCCCTTGGTGGCCTGTGCCTGGCTCTTGGGAATGGGGTGGGCATGACACAAAAGAGAAGCCCCAGTGGGACAGAGAGGACACAGATCTCAAGGGAGCTGTGTCTGGGGGTCTCATGAGCTCAGCAAGTGGATTATGATCAGATGACTATTCCTGCCCCTCCCCACACTTGTATGGGGGAAATCAGAAGAGAGGCAAATTTAAACCAGCCTGTGGGTGCAGGGCCCAGTGAAGGAGCAGCCGGAAGACAGAAGATGCTCTGAAGTGTCCAGAGAGCTCTTTGGACCACATCCAAGGAGTCTCTTGAAGCACCCAGGAAGAATGCAAGGTTGGGTTATTACAAATTGCAGGGAGCAGAAAGGGGAACTGTTAAAGACTTTTTCTGAGATGGACACTTCTCAATTATACTCAGGGGGCAGTGTCAAGAGCTGACTTTGGGAGATTACATAGCTCCCTACAGTCTCATGGTCTTCACCCAAATCCAAGACAAACTTGGTACTTGGTATGCAAATACAGTTTCAAGACAAGTTTCTTAGACTCCCACTTCCAACAGTTCCTGGCCTTTTAGCACTTTGTCACATAAGTAAGTGCCAGTGTCCACCCCCAGCCTGGTGACTGGAATCTGGGATGTTGCCATGTTGCTTTCCACAAGATGGCGCTCACAGGTTTTGTTTTTTTAGAAGTTTATGTTGATGGAGTCCTCGGCCAATGTTTTATTGAACACCTACTATATGCTAATCTTTTTCTGGGAGATGTTGGGGATACAGACTTAGCAAGACAGATTAAATCCCTGGTTTCAAGTTATTTTAAAAATGTGATTTTTACACTCTCAGAGGCAAAACCAAACATGGATATGTTTCCCAGTTTATGTTACTGATATGTACTCTTGATAGTTCTGTTATATTTCTGACAATTGCACACTTCTTTTTCCCCCTCTAGACTGGTGTGGTTTGGACTCTTCAGTTACTGTCTGGAGAAGGAATGAACTTATATCTGTCTATGCTAATCACTGGCTGAGATCCCAACTTTTGCCAGAAAAGATTTACCCAATCTGGATAATTCCAGATTGTTGCTGAGCACTGGCTTTTCATTCTGGGCTTTCAGTTTTAGATTCATCTGCCAATTTTTATAAATTCATGGATCTTTTCAAAGGAAAATGCAGCTATGTCTTTCGGGTATCCCAGTGACCAGCCTTCAAGTAAGGGTGAGACAGGCTTTGATCTGGGTGAGAATTTATCAGAATCTCTTCCTTTTCTAGCACAGTGTCAGCTCAGCTGCCTGACCATCAGCCCCAGAGAATAAGTCCAATCAAAGCACTCACTTTTGCCCAAGGCAAGCTCGAAATCATAGTGATGAGAGGCAGGCTGAGATCTGCACGAATTGCCCATTCCTCTGGGTTCAGGACACTCTCTCCTTCAGTTATGTTCTTGAAGGCAGCATCTTAGGACAGTTGCTGCACTGTCTGAATGCCTCCGGAAAGGTCCTCACTTAGCTATGGTTGAAAAATATCCCTTGATTTTTATTGCAGGCTGATAGGAGAATGGCTATAAAACAAATGTTTCTGTATTTTGGCATAAATATCTATTAAAGACGTGGTCCACTTTTCCATTCCATGTCCTTTTGTAAGGACTCTCAAGAACCCCAGACTCCTATCTGACTACCTGCTCAACTTGACATTTCTGCGTATGTCCAATAGGTATTTCCCACCCAAAATGGCTCGAACCACACTCCCACTCTTTCCCCAAAGCGGCTGTGCTGCTCAGATTAAGTGCCAGGCCCATCTTGATCCTCTCTTTCTCTCTCACTTCACGTGCAATCTGCTAACAAAGACTATTGCCTCTACCTTGACACACACCCAGGACCTGACCATTGCTCATCAATTTCTCTTGCTTGGATAATTTCACATGGTCCTTAACTGGTCTCTTAACTGGTCTACTTCTGTCCTTTGTTCCTCTGCATCTACTCTTAACAGAGCAGCCAGAATGAGCCTGTGAAACATGTCAGGTCATTATATTTCTCCAACAAGAATCTTCCTGTGGCTTTCCATCTTTAGGGAGGAAAAACTTCCACTTGGTGTCCCTGCCTGCCTCACTCCTGACTTGATGTCCTCCCAATCTGCTCCTGATTGTGTTCTGGAACCATTCTTGTCTTATGTGTCAATGCTTTTTTTGGGGGGGAAGTGGGTTCCAGGGATTGAATTCAGGGGCACTTGACCACTGAGCCACACCCCCAGCCCTATTTTGGATTTTATTTCGAGACAGAGCTTCACTGAGTTGCTTAGTGCCTCACTTTTGCTGAGGCTGGCTTGGAACTTGTGATCCTCCTGCCTCAGTCTCCCGAGCTGCTGGGATGACAGGTGTGCACCCCACACCCAGCTGTGTCAATGCTCTTGTTGTTTTCTGTCTGGAAGACTCTTCCCAAGAAATCCCCATGACCACGCCCTCTTCACACTTCTGAAAAGTCACCTTCTCAGTGAGGGACTTCCTAGCCATCCTATTAAAACTGCAGCCCTTCTCCAAGCTCTCTGTAGTTTGGGCTTCATTTTTCTCCATAGCGCTACCACGGTCTGGCACATTCTCTATTTTCTAACTCTACAGGAATATAAGCTCCCGGCAGGCAGGGATTTTTGTCTCTTTGTTTTGTTTTATATCCTGATACACAGAACAATCCCTAGGAGACAGTGGGTACTCCATACATATTTAATGAATACATGATGGCATTCTCTAGGACTCAGTGTCTTTCATGTCCTCTGGCAACATGAACAATGTTCCACACTGTATAATTTACTTTTTGGTTTCACTGCCAGGAAGTTTAAAAGCAAATATAGAAGGAGTTCTAATTACTGTCTCACCCATTGTCTCTAATCCAATAATCTTCCACTTCTGGATGGATTTTGTTGCCTCTTAAACTTTTATTTGAACAAGTTTGTGCATAGGTAGGTGTATCCTCAGGTGGCCTTCATGGAAACTTTTGACGTCCGGTAAATATTTGTCAAGTGAATGCCTTGTATACAATTTTAATTCCTTTTGGAAGTAAGTGGGATATGAATAATGAATTATTAATGATCTTTGCAGCAGTAGAAATGTAATGGGCTGGAGAAGGCAGAAGGGTTATTGGGAGACAGGAGTCTGGTGGGGAAAGAAGCCTTCTATGTGATCCAGGGCTGGAATAAGCATATGATTTGTCACCAGCCTGGGTCCCTGGTGGCAGCTAGAGGAGAGACAGGAATGATTTTGCTCAGATAATAGGCATGCAGTGGAAGCTTCCCTGGTAAACTAGGACAAGTATTCACTTTAGCAAGGGTTAACATTTATCAAAAAATAGTAAAAAATGCATTATCACTTTTGACCCAGATTTGAGTCTATTTAGATTTTCACATTGACAAAACTTGTTCAGGATTTGTTAGCAACTCAGGACAGAATCTTTTAAAAAAATCACTCTTTAGACACAAGTTCAGAAAATTAATCATAATTGTGAAGTGGATTTCATTACCAGGATGAACAAAAGCCACTGTGAGCCACCATGGGCACAGAATGACTACAGGTCCTCCACCTCAAATTTACCGGCACTCTGAGCCTGTCACTGTTTGCGTGCCCCTGAAGCTGGACAGAGTGAGTGGACCTCACTTTTTTCCTGCCCCCCTCCCCCTTTCTTTCCCAAACAGGGCTTTCTGTTCTTTGTTGGCTGCACATTACTCAATCAAAGGCCAATTCTTTAGGTTGCTGGTGGCAATAAGCGAACCCAGAGCCTAACAGAAGTCTCCAGAGATAACATCTATTGCTTTCCAGCACCTGCCTGTCACTCCAGCATAGAGCCAAATGAGGTGAGGCTGATAACAGTTTGTTTTCATAAACCCATGCGGGTGGCTTCCCTTGACTGCATATTGTTCCAGGTGACTGTAAATGGGCTCAGGGAGAATCCATTTTAACATCTTTCAGAGATTATAGTTTTGACAGAGCACTCTGCCATTGCCACGGGCACCACCTTTATCCTCCTTTAGGATCTAGCCAGCGGCTTTGCTTTAACCCTTGCCAGGGTCTTACTCATTCCTGGCCTCTGTGCACCAGGTTCTGCCGAGAGCTTCTTGATTCTTATTCTCATCTGGATTCCCACCTTCCTGTTCCAAGGGCATCTGGTCCTGATGATCAGGACTCAGAGGATTTTTTCCCTGAAGGAAGACAGGGTGGCCTTTTATGTATTCAGCTTTTCCTTCCCTTTGGTTCTGAAATTGAAGACTGGAAGAACACCTTCGACCCTGAGTAGTGTGTTTGTGCATTGTCCAGCTCTTGACCCTGCCCAGGCAGCAAAGAATTGTCCTCCAAGGTGAAGAGGCCAGGCACCATCTCCAGGCCCAGAAATGTAGGAAGAACAAACAAATTGGCACATTGCTGACTTGGTTCTCGTGGAGAGAGGCCTGGGCCGCATTTGAGAATGTCACAAGGAAAAAAGTCATCCCTTAAAAATGAGAGAGAGAGAGAGAGAGAGAGAGAGAGAGAGAGAGAGAGAGAGAGAAGTCTCTTACTATGATACTGAGAACACAAAGTTAAAGAATAATTCTATAAAATGGGCCCACTGTTCTGACCCCCACATGTTTTTTTTTCCAAGAGACAATTTACTTGCAGCCCTGCTTGGCCTCAGTGGACAGGATATGTACATTCCTCAGCAAACTGCCTGTTAGCTGCAGGAGAAATGCAGACCCCATATAATATCAATGGGAGGAACCCAGGAGACTCTGGTGACCAGATCCTGAAAATCTGAGAGATAAGAATAGTTCTTCCTAACCATAAAATCTGTAAAAATATATGGGTAAGAATTAAATTAGAATTGGTCAGCATGGGCCAACATGACCTAGAGTGGTCATGGCAGTGGGGGATTAAAGGTCTGGTGTCATCTTGCTGTCAGCCAAAAGTGAAGAAGTGGATCTGGGCAAGACTCTCTGGAAACTTCTTTGGGATCCCCAATAAAACTGGGGTGCAAGAGGGGCATATTGTCCCTTTTCTCTCTGAGAGGACCATTTTCCCCATTGAGAGTGTCCCCTGTCCTTTTTCCTATCCCTTTAATAAACTCATTCCTATTCCTCTGAGCCACACATCTGGAATCTTTCTGATGTGGTCGTGAGAATCAGGGTTTGAAGTTGGGGTGTTCTTCACGTGGCCTGAGTTTCTCAAAAGGCCCCAGCTCTGTAACAAAAGCATAGCTCTTGCTAACGTGAGAACAGGTCATGGCTGGGTGTGAGCCTGGATGGGAGGGTGGTGTTCTCGAGGTGGGGATAAATGGAAGGTTCTAGGGAACTTGGATGCACGTCTGTCTGCACGTTCCCTGGGTTCAGCCGGGTGGACATCGAGCCTCAGCATAAAATGAAGAGCTGTTATTTGAATTATTATCTCAAAATGTGAACAATTTTTTATAACCTGTTCTAGGGGATGATGAACTCATCAAGGGGAGAAGTTGCCAGGCGTTGAGAGAGCCGGGCTGTGATTGGGCGCCTGTGCTCCAGTGATTTATAGTTCCTTTTAATGCAGCTGGGATTGGGAGCGAAGGTCAGAGTGGGTATTTTAGTAGATGTATGAGAGTGGATTTTAGATATAAATTATGCAACACTTGAAGTTCAACACAGATACAAATCGAGCTGCTCTTTCACAGTGTTTAGGGAATTATGACTGATTTGTGGTCTGCTTATGAATGGGAACGGGTCACCCTTCAGTTATGAAAGTGTTTTTCACATGAGGACACCTATAATTAATTAAGGGTTCATGTGGAAGGGTCAAGAATGGGAATGCTTGGTGTTTTGACCCCCTAAATCTGTGTTCCTGACCACAAAGTCCTCAATGATAGATTTCTTTCATAGTTCACAAAGGAATTATTGGATCTTATGAGTCCTGCATATAACACTTCAAATGGTGCTACTAAAGTCAGAGTAGTTCTGGTTGCAGTTGGGAAGCTGATATTTCCTAAGACAAATCAGAGCCTGTATTTTATTTCAATCCAAGGTTCAACTTCAAGACGTCTGGGCTTTGTTTTCTAAAGATTTAACTTTTCCATTAGGAGGCTATAAAGAATTCTAAACGACTCAGCTCATACCAGCCATGCTAATTAAATGAAGGAGAACTTGAAGCTGCAGGAATGATTTGCTTCTGGGGGTACTAATCTGCGTCCCCTTTTGGTGGTAGCATGGGTGACCTGAAGCTTTGGCTTGAGTTGTTTCTGAGGGAGCAGGAGCCCCAGGAGTTAAGGTCATGATTTTTGCATGAGGTATTTAATGCTAAACATAAATACTGAGTGTGCTGGGATCCTGGGCAAGCCAAGACTTCATTTTGAAGCCCCAGGGGCCAGCTCCCTCATCTTGTTACGAAGATGGCAGCTTACGCTGGTGAATGTCTGGGGAAACCACTGCGGAGGGCTCTGAATGAAGACTCGTTTCTGCTCCAGGCCTGTTTGGATCTGTGCTGTCTCATCTTAGAGAACCTTAATTTTGCTGGGTGCAGAGTCACATGCCAGTAGTCTCATTGATTTTGGGGGCTAAGGCAAGAGGATTGCAAGTTTGAGACCAGCCTGGCAACTCAGTGAAGCCTTAAGCTACATAGGGAGACCCTGCCTCAAAATAAAGAAATACATAAACAAACAAACAAACAAAGAAATAAAAGGAGCTGGAGATATAGAGTGGTAAAAAGCTCCTGAATTCAATTTCTAGTACCTAAAAACAAAACTGAACAAAAAATAAGAGGGAAGAAGGGAAAGAGAGAGTAGGGGGGTATTTATTTCCAGATCTCTGGGTGGCAAGGCTCACAGGTTATATTCATTTGTTCCCTGAAATATGAGAATTTTTGTCCACACTTAAGCTGAGGTCACATTTGCACTGACCGCTCTGTTGCCACTGTCTAGACCAGGCTGGCCTGACCGCCTTCTGGATGGACTCCCTGAGAAGTTGGGATTGCCATTTTGTTGCTCTTATGTGAAAGTCTACTCAGTTGGAGAGTGTTGGTTCCCAAACCAGTCCTAGGCGCCAACTCCTAATCCTCTCTTGTTCGGTGTCTTCTGTTTTTACCTGGTAGGGCTTCCCATAGGCAGAGAGTTGTTTAGATGCAGAACTATTTCTTGCCACGTGGGATAGAAGGTGTTGCCGTGGTAGGAAGGCATGGCATGGGGAGTGTAGCTTGACCGTTGCTTTACATTTCACTTAGGTCACCTCCTCCTTCTGTAATTAACATACAGGAAAAGTCCAGGGGCAGCTGGAGAGTGCACTGCATCCTCAGTTCTTTCCATTTCCATCTCTAGCTCTTCTGCCTCCTTTGATGGGGCAGGTTTGCAGCTGCGAGTGAAGCCTAGTGACCACAGAACTCCATGGCCCACTTTTGATTGGAGCAACATCTTAGGACAAACCATTTAATGATCAGGAAGGAATAGGAGTCCTGGGTGTGCGAAACTCTGCTGGCATCTTCTGAAAAGATTAAAAAAAAAAAATGGTGGCCTCAAAGCTGGCAGAACAAGGGTGAGAGGCTGGGATGAGAATCTTGGAGATAATAATGGAGCACTCTCCCAAGAACGCCCTCAATGGTAGAGATTAAAACATGATATTATAACTCTGAATTGAAGAGTACTATAGGAATCTGTGACGAAGCTTTAAAGTGCCTTATCCAATTTATTGTGTTCAGTTCTCCCTTTAGTTAATGCACAAGTGTAAAATATGATAATTTTTTTTCATTTTTTAAAGAGAACATTTAATAAGTGAAATAGATCATCTGAACATATTAAAGTAAAGAACTAAAGGTTTAGTAAACTTTCAGGTGAAAAAATAAACATGAACAGGACCCTTGGATAATACTTCAAATATTTTAACCATACTGATCATTTATCAGATTTTTTATTTGTTCTTTTTAAATATAATGACAGTAATATATATTTTGACATATCATACATACATGGAATATAACTTCCTATCTTTGTGGTTGTATATGAGGTGGAGTTACATGGGTCATGTGTTCATATAGAAGCATAGAAAAATTGTCCTTCATTCTACTGTCTTTCCCATCCCCATCCTCCATCCCTTCCCTTCATTCCCCTTCGTCTAATCCCATGAACTTCTATTCCTCCCCTCACCCCTGACCCCTTACTGTGAGTCAGCATCCAAATATTAGACAGTACATTCAGTCTTTGGTTTTCTGAGATTGGCTTCTTTCACTTAGCATGATCATCTCCAGTTCCTTCCATTTACTAGCAAATGACATAATTTCATTCTCATGATAAAAATCTTTGTCTAACTAAGCCTGAAAAATTTCTTTCAATGATGATAAAATAAAGCTTAAATTATAAGAAAGCATGATGTTACAACTTGATTTGAAGTGTCTTTGCTTTCTCAGTGGTCATCCAAGTGAGGGTAGATCTTATAATAGGTGGAATCTCCGCTTTAAGGAAATCCGTTTCATTCTTCATGTGGAAGGAAAGATATTTTACAAGAATGCAATGACACAGGGAATATATATCGCACCTCCGAAGGAGATATCTGAAAAAATAAAAAGCAAGCCCAAAAGTCAGAATGGAAAGATGAAAGAGAATGAAGAAAGAAAAACAATGATGAGCCGTGAACGTTTCCGTGTGCAGTTAGGGAAACACGGCTCCTGGTGACATGGTAAACCTCAGAGGTGTACCCAGGCGCTGTGGTGGTGGGGGTGATGGTGCGGGGGTGGGGGGCATGCTGTTCCAACAGGGGCTGGGCTATGGAGCCTCTTCCATCTTCAATTTCTCTCTCCCAAGATTGCCCGTGATATCCAGTCAGCAAGACAGGAAGAGTCCAGGAATTGGAAAACTTGCAAAGTTGAAAAAACAATCTGTTTCTAGACTTTTACATAAACTTTAAACAACTAATTATCATTAAAATTGACTTCAGAGATGTTGACAGAGAGACATGGAGGCCAAGGGCTGTGGAAAATAAGAACAGGAAGTTCAGGGAACAGAATCCGGGCACCCTCTAGTAACTTCCCCCAACCCAGGGCTGAACCTCACTATTCCCGTGAAGCAGGTCTCCATAACCTCTGTGGTCGGTGACCATGTGACTCCTGTTGCTTTCCTGGTCTTCAAGGGAGTTTTTATTGGGGGTTATTCTGTTTTTATTGGGAATATTCCAGATTGGATATGTATGTGTGTGGGGACTGTGACTTGTCTTTTAATTGAAGTCACTGCCACTCAGGGTCTTAGCTGCTTGCTCCTGATGGACAGGGCTGAGCATCACTGGGGGAGTTTCTAGATTTAGAGCTGAATGCCATGATGAGGTGACTTGGGGTTGCATTTCCTGAAGAGCTGTTGAGTGTCACTTGATTAAATGGACATCGAATGACCAGAATTTGTTTGCTAAATCTATTTCCACTTATTTTTCTCCCTGAGGACATAGAAAAACAACATCTTTCTATCTCTTTTGAAGTTTGATGGAGCCACGTGAGTGAGTTCTGGCCACTGGAATATAGCTGGAAGGAACATTAGCCCCTCTCAGGCTGGTCCATGTGTCTCTTCCTTTACTTGCCAGTCCCATGCTGAGACTCAGAGAGACTTGGAAGCCAGCAGTTGATGGTGAAAGGGTTCCCGTCAGCCTAGGTTTCTGAGGGTCTGCCCAGGATAGAGCCTCCTGCCTTAGACTTCACTTAGTGTCAGTGTGAAATAAGCTTATGCTGACTTGGGCTTCTTAGATCTCAAGGTTTGTCTGTTACAGAAGTTTGGTATTTCCTTACCTACTATATGGTTGGAAATTCCTGAAGAGTGCCAGATTGGGGGTATGTGAAAATAAGAGAGATATTACAAAGAAAATTCTAATAATTTTCTGAAAAAATAAAGTGCTAAATCATCCTGTGAAAAATCTAGAAATTGGAAAGAGGACAGGAAGGGATAGTAAAGGGCATTACAAAATGCCTTTGTATAGAACACTCGGTCCTATGATATTTATTAAAAACACACTTAAGATAAAAGTGAAAATAAAGGAAACTATGACTCAGCCATAAAGAAGAATGAAATTATGGCATTTGCTGGTAAATGAATGGAGTTGGAGACAATCATGTTTAGTTAAATAAGACAACCCCCCCAAACCAGAGGCCAAATGTTCTCTCTGATTTGCAGATGCTGACATACCACAAGGAAAGGTGGGAAGAGAAGAATAGAAGTTCATTGGGTTAGACTAAGGGGAATGAAGGGAAGGGAGGGGAGATGGGAATGGGAAAGACAGTAGAATGGATAGGACATCACCTTTCTATGTTCATATATGAACACCTGACCAATGTAACTCCACATCACGTACCGCCACAAGAATAGGAAGTTATACTCCATGTATGAGGATATGTCAAAATAAATACTACTCTCATGTATATCAAAAAAGAACAAATTAAAGGAATAGGCAAAGAGAAAGAAGACAGTGGTAAACAAAGAGGAGTGTCAACTTTAGCCCAAGTAGAATTCAAGGTTAAAGCATTAAGCAAGACACATAGGGGCTTTTGGGAATGAATGAAGTCTCAATTTTTACACTTGAAATCATAACACACACACACAAAAAAAAAACCAATACAGCAGCTACAGAGTACAATGTATTAGAAATTCAGGAAAAGCAAGTGGAGCCAGGAATTCTATTTTCACATTTCTTTTCAAAACCAGTGAACAGGCACGGTAGACAAATATGAATAAGGAAATTGAAGAATTGAATAATATAATCAACATAATTATTTTAATAGATTTATCCAGAACCCCCTGTTTCTCAAGAAGCAAATACACAGTTTTTGTTTGTCCATGGAGGAAAAAAATCAATCATGTATCTGACTATAAAGAAACCCTTCCAAATTGAAGAAAGTAGAGAGATTACAAGTCACAATCCAATGACATTAATATTTATGACAGAGATTCTTCTCACCACTGCCTCTTCCCCCAAAATGTAACTACTTGTAAATCAAGACTTTTCTAGATGAGTTTGAAATAAGGAAGAAATCAAAATAATTTTCTTTGTCTTCTAGAAATCCAATTATCTAAAAGACAAAGAAAAAAAGAACATTTATTATTAAAGGAGACAGATAAAGGATTTTAGTTTCATCTTAAGAATTCTCTTTTTTTTAAAGGCAACAATAAAACAATCTAGAATACAGAGAGATAATGGAAATTAATGAAACAGAACACCTCCAAATGTGATAGGTAAATACCACTGGTTCTATGAAACAATCAATAAAATACTGGGGGCATAGGAAAGGGGGAGATTGAGAGTATATTCTAGACTTCACAACTGTGGCACAAATGTAGTCAAAATTTAAGTTACTAAAATTAACTAAGAAAGTTGGAAACTTGATTAGACCAGTTAATGATCATGGGAGAAACTGGGAAAGTACCAGGATAAGTTTACTGGTGAATTCTATCCAATTCTTAAAGACCAGGTAATTCCAATATTATTAATTTCAAATCAAGAGGAAAGATGGAAAAATTCTCACTTCATTTTGTGAACCCAATGTAATTTAAATGTTAAAAATAGATGGTGATACATAGAGAAAACTGTAGACTAATTTTACTTAATATATATGCAAACATTCTAAGTATACATTAGCAAATGTAATCCAGCCATGGAAAAAAATAACTAATAACTATCACCAAGTAAAGTTTAGTTAAAGTGCACAAAGAAAGTAAACTATGGGGAAGTTTATCAACCCTACAGGATCATATCCAGTAATGTTGAAAAGTCCTCTGATAGATTTAGCAGCTCATTCTGGGTTAAAATGAAGTACAATTGGTTTAGAATATCTGGCAGATGCAGTAGGTTGATTAATGCTAACTCATTTCTAATCTTCCTTGCATTGACTGCTTCCATTACTGAGACTGGATAAGTTGAGTAACTGCTTCTGGCAGTTAGGGCTTGTCATGTGATTTATGCTATCTGGAATCTGCTGTGGGTTTTCTGATAGAGCTTGTTGCTAACATGATCAAAAGGGATCCATATAGTTGGTGTTGTCTTTGTCTTTCTTCTTTCTATCTTGAACGTGGTTGTGATGCCTGGAGCTGGTACAGCCATTCTGTAACTGTGAGGTAATAAGTAGGAGGGATAGACCAAACCAGTCACAAATATTAAACTGACTTTGCTAAGTTGCTAAATGAACACCTGGAATCCTTGTTTAACTCCACATTTCTTGTTTCAATTTCAATCAAGTTTTCTGTTATTTCAGCCAGGCACATTATTGACTTAAGTCAGAAAGAACTTATTTTAAAACGAGGCATACCCATAACTAATAACAAACAGCAAATATTATTCTAAGTAATAAAATACAAAAGCTATTCCAATTAAAATCAAGCAAGACTAACACAGGGATGCACCCTCTTGCCATTATTATCCAACAATTTTCTTGAAGGCTCTAGGGAATGCAAAAAGACAAATTGGAAATAGCAAACAAACAAAAATTCCCATGCATACAAAACAACATAAAGCAAGACAAAACTAGTAAGACCCCGTCATAATATAATAAACAAAGCCCCTCAAATTCAGATGTGCGGAAGGTGGAGTTGAATTTTTGTAAGTTAATGGAAAAAGATCAGTTGTATAACCAGCTGGGAATTTGGGATTTGGACTATGCTGTCTAAACCAATTCTGGTGCTATTCAGCAGAACCTGTCAGCTCCAGTTTAAATACAGAAATCTGAGAATTTCCGAGTTATTTAGTTCCAGTTTTGCTTGTGAGATTGGCCCAGGAAGATAATGAGGATATGGGGTCTGCCATCCATTTCTTAGTCTCACTTGAGCTTAGGTGTGATTGTCCTACAGCAGAATTTGCATTGTCAGAGAGTACAATATTTTAATAATCAATATAAGCAACAAGAAAAAACACAATGAAACCAACTATTATATATAGTTATCATGCATCAGTTTAAAATTTTTTAAATGCCTAAAAAGGACTAGGTTTAAAAAAAAAGACAAAGGATAAACCTTTTTTTTTTTTTGTTTACCCTGTGACTTTCTCAGAAATCCATGTGTTTCTAGTAAAAAAACTACTAGGACCATAGAAAATTTGCTAAAGTGTTTGGATATCAGCTAAATATAGTCTATCCACAGCTTTTCTCCATTTTAGCAATACTAGGTAAGGCTGAGAACTTTCATTGACCTTGGTTGTAAAGACTACAGCATAACAGTGAGAAAAGTTTGCAGAAGATACAGCACCTGTGAGGAAAGAATGTTATCTGAACAAATGAAAAGTCAGTTCCCCTAAGTTGATATGAATTTAATGCAAGTTCATTTAGAAGCCTAAAGTGCCATGTTGGTTAATTTGCTGGTTTGGAATTGGGTAATGTGATCTTAAAAGTTATTTGGGAGAATAATCATATCTCAGGTTGCTAAAAAAAAATAGGAGAAATAAGAGTGAGGAGGTCTTTCCATGACTAGATTTCAGAACACAGTTTAAAGCCACATTAATAAAACCAACCTGATATAAGCAGGATGATATAGAGAAAGTGGAGCAAAGAAGAGAACTGGAAATGGATAAGTAGGTAAAGCTAGATTTATTTAATCAAATATTAATCAAAGGCACAACTGGAGAAAAACCAAGTTGGTTTCCCATTTATCTCATGGTCTAGAATGAAATTCCAAATGGACTAAAAATTGATATAAGAGAGCAATCAAAAACAAATTGAGGGGGGTACTTGGGATTGAACCCAGAGATGTTTACCTGCTGAGCCACATCCCCAGGCTTTTTAATCTTTCATTTTGAGACAGGGTCTCTCTAAATTACCGAGGCTGACTTTGGACTTGTGATCCTCCTGCCCCAGGCTCCCAAGTTGCAGAGATTATAGGTGTGCCCCACCATGCCCAGCAAGAACAATACAAATTATAAAAGGAATTTGAGAAACTGTAAATACAATTCAGGATTTGGGGGGAACTTTCTTAATTAAGATTGAGAACCCAGAATGTATAAAAGGAAAGGGGTATGTTTGATATATAGAGCAGAGAAAATATAGATTAAAAATGCATTTGACAATGTGTTCAAACCTATATGTATAAGCATCTCTTACAAACTTGACAAAAAGCATAAAGAAACAAAAGCTCAGAATAAAAAAAAATAGGCAAAAGATGTAAGTCAGTATTTTGGAGGAGCAAACACTGATATTCAGAGACATAAAAATGTGCTTAAATTCACTAGGAAAAGGAATTGCTAGCACATAAATTCCACTTTAGATACTATTTTAATCCTACGTTAGAGTGACAAAAAAATGGAAAACGATAATAACACCTATTATTGGCAGGTATGCAAGGAAATCTGAATTGCTGCTAGAAATAGGAATTGTTATTGCCTTTTTAGAAAGCTTTCTAATAAAACACACCCGCCTTTCAAACCTGGCCTCTTCAAAATTCAATCGCATAGGAGTGTCCTACGTACAGATGAAGGGTTTTAGTCAAGGATGTTTATGATTTGTGTTCATATTGAAAAATGTGAGGCAAAATGCATACACATTGGTACAGGAAGGGTTGAATTTATCAGTGTATCAGTCAGGATTTAGTAGAGGAAATAGAAAGTATTCCATGTATTTTAAGCAGGAAGGGATTTAATACAAGCAAACATGAGCTCACACAATTGTGAGAGGGCTGAGACCGTGAATCTGTGGGGCTTTGTTTATTATATTATGGCAGGGTCTTACTAGTTTTGTCTTGCTTTATGTTGCTTTGTATGCATGGGGATTTTTGTTTGTTTGCTGTTTCCAATTTGCCTTTTTGCATTCCCTAGAGCCTTCCAGAAGGCTGTTGGGTAATAATGGCAGGAGGGTGCATCCCTAAGTGGGTCTTGCTTGATTTTAATTGGAATAGCTTCTGTGTTTTATTATCTGGAATCACATTTGCTGTTGGTTTTCAGTTATGGGTCGGTCTGCCTTGTTTTAAAATAAGTTCTTTCTGACTTAAGTCAATAATGTGCCTGGCTGAAATAACAGAAAACTTGATTGAAACTGAAACAAGAAACGTGGAGTTGAGCAAGGATTCCAGGTGTTCATTTAGCAGCCCAGCAACACCAGGAAGGACCCTACAGGGAGGTCAAGAACCCACTGGTACTGTCATTGCTGTGATCATCTTTAGACACCAGGAAGGTAGAGATAAGTCACAGCTGCCGTCCAGCATGTGGCTTCTACTGTCCCACCATGAATGCTTCCCGAGACCTGGGAGGCTGGAGAAGGGACACCAGGGTACTCCAAAAGGAGAATCATTATTTGCATGATCTTGTCTGGCATTGGGCAAAGGGGCAGGAAAATGGGCTCTACCTTGTCTTTACCTTTCTAACCTGATGTGAATGGGGGGAATCAATCTGCATGAGGAACCCTAACACCACGCATTAGGAAGGTGCCATGGGACTAAATCCCTGGAACACACGGAAGCTAAGCAGAAACAAGTTTATTGTCAGGAACTTGGACAAGGCTGCCTCTGCGCAGAGAGAACAGCAGCAGCAGACTCCTCTGAAGTAAACTTTTATTAAGTCAGAGCCTGGGTTATGCACTGGGGGTGGGCTTAGCCCTTGCCAGGCAGGTGGAGAACAAGCTTCAAACCTCAGGAACCTCAAAGGGGAGGGGGCAGGAGGAGCAGGCACATTGCCACCAGCTCCCGGCAGTGGCTGACCCCTGCACATGCTCAGAAAGTCTGGGAGTGCTGTGGTCAGGGTGCAGGTGGGTGAGGGTGTCAGCCTCGGGGTGCGTGGACTCCAACAGGAAGAAGGAAGGGGGGGGGGAGCAGGGGGAGGTGTCTGGGCAGAATGGAGTTAGCTTGACTCAACTTTCTTGATTAACCCATAGATAGGTTAACAGGCGAACACCAAGGAAATAAAGACTCCTGCTTTTCAACTTCTCTTACTGGGAAGAGAACTGAATGGAGAGTGAATGGGCCACCCCACAGTATCTATCCTGAGTGACCCTCATGAAGAGTGAATCGCAGCCACACTGGCTGATTTGGAAATATTTCTGAGATATTTTGAGTATTTAGAAAAGGAAAAGAAAAGGGGGGCGGAAAGAATAAGAAAAGCAAGAATGTGAAGTATGTATAAAATGATTCTAAATAAACCATAACCTTCCCCTAGGGGTGTGTGTGTGTGTGTGTGTGTGTGTGTGTGTGTGTGTGAGGGAGAGGTAGAAGGCAAGTATAGGGAGATGTGTTAGCTTTCCATTATGTTGAAAACACTCAAGAGCGGGGCAGGGTGGTGCACGCCGATAATCTCAGCAGCTCTGGAGGCTGAGGCAGGAGGATCTGAGTTCAAAGCCAGCCTCAGCAAAAAACGAGGTGCTGAGCAACTCAGTGAGACCCTGTCTCTAAGTAAAATACGAAATAGGGCTGGGGAGTGGCTCAGTGCTCAAGTGCCCCAGAGTTCAAGCCCCAGTTCCAAAAAACAAACCAACAAAACCCAAGATAATCAGTCTACAAGGAGATAAGCTATATTTTGGCTCATGGTTTCAGAGGTTTCAGTCTATGATTGGTGGCCTCTGTTGCTTTTGGGTCTGTGCAAGCCAGCACCATGGGAGGGGATGCAGAGCTGCTCATCATGGTCCTGGGAAGCAAGAGAGTGGGAGGGGCTGCGGTCCCTATGTCCTCTCCAAATGCAAAACTTCCTTCCATTAGGCCCCACTGATGCAGCCACTGGATATCCCCACCCAAAAACTCTTGCCATAATGAAACTTCTCCAAAGACCCCACCATAGTTGTAACCTATAAGCTTCCCTCCAGTCAACAAGATCTTCACAAAGAAGTCAGTAGAATTTCTGCAGAGAGCTCATTGTGTCTTGAAGCCTCCTCTTTCTTGTAAGTGCCAGATTTGCAGGCAAAAGCTGTGATAGACTCTCTCAAAAGAGCTTGTTGGGCAAAAATTACCGTTTCTGTTTTCTTGCTAAAAACTTGTGAAACCTCTGTCTGATCTAAGAATATGGGACAAGAGGATAACTGTTATGGATCCTCCCACTGCTGCGTAATCACCCCGCTGAGTGTAAATCTAAAAGAATGTCCAGACCCCGGTCCAAAGTTTTAGGCATTAGTCCCTCTGGACCACAGCAGCTTAAATAAACCTGCTTCCTGAAGATTCCCTGAGTATCCAGGCTCATCTATCTTACATCACCACCTCTTGAAGATTCTGTTACTTCCCAATGGTGCCACAGTCTGAGGACCAAGATTTTTGGAGACATTTTGTATCTAAATTATAGCAGAGTATCAAAAAAAAAAAAATGCTGTCCTACAAAAATCTCACTGAGATTCTGTATAATATGGAGTTTTTCTTACACTGCACACATGACAACTATTATCCACCAGCCTCTAGGAACCAGCCAAGCACACTCAGGGTTCCTCTCCTCTCCCTGGTTCTAAGCCTAAAGGATCAAGCCTCTGGTGACAAGTTCCTAACACAATGTGGTCTTGATGATCAAAATAATTCAATTCTTTTTTTTTAAGAGAGAGAGAGAGAGAGAGAGAGAGAGAGAGAGAGAGAGAGAGAGAGAATTTTTTAATATTTATTTTTTAGTTTTTGGTGGACACAACATCTTTATTTTATTTTTATGTGGTGCTGAGGATTGAACCCAGCGCCCCGCGCATGCCAGGTGAGCACGTCACCGCTTGAGCCACATCCCAGCCCCAAATTCTTACCTCTTTGAAAAAGAACTGATTTAAAATATAGCATTCAGAGATGAAGAGAGTTGTAAGATTAATTTCGATCAGTCCAGTCATTTGCAAAAACTGTGTAAGTTTTCATGAACAGATTTGAAGTGACTACAACAAATTCACGCCACATAGACTTGTAAAAAATATAAAAATAAGCAATGTATGTGATTACTATCTTAACACCAAGCAATAAAAAATTCATACACGATGATTGAGTAGTTCATGTAATAACTAAACTCAAATACAGCCTCAAAAGTGAGTTCTATTACAGAGCACTTGGTGCAAAAAATTAACAAGGGATTAATATGGAAAGCTTTTGTTGGAACATGTTAGGTTTTGCATTTTCTCTTTTAAAATAAAATGGCTGGTTATGAAAAAAATGCTATCTTAAAACTCAAGCATATATGTGATCCCACTGATGTAAAATTATCTATCTGTGTGCATACACAAGTGATGTGACTGTGGTTAAAGAAATTAGGTTAAAAAGTAGGATTAGATCTACATCTAATGAATGTATCTATAGGTACTGACTGGGAGGGCAGAAGAGCTTGCTATAGTAATGGCCTCTAATGTGACCATTGTGGTCCCTGTGTAGTCTCTTGTCCCTCTGACCCTAGGCCTGGTCATGTGATCTGCTTTGGCCAGTGGGACAAATGTGATAGAAACAGAGGCTTGCATCTGGGCAATGGGCTTGCCCTGCTGTAATATTGCCATCCAGTGAGACCAGCAGAAAAGCTGCCCACCTGAACCCTGCTCAGATCGCCAACCCACAGAATCATGAGGAAATAAATGGTTTCCCTGTTGGGCAAACTTTTTCTTAAAGGAAAATGCACATATTTCAGGTTGGGGCTGTACTGTTTCTATTGGAACCAGTTACTTCTCCATTGTAGAGCAGAGGCAGCCACAGACAATCAAGAAATGAATAATGTAGCTATGCCCTCATGAGTTTGTGTGTTTGTTTATTTACCAGAACTAGGAATTGAACCCAAGGGCACTTTACTGCTGAGCTGCATCACCAACCCTTTAATTTTTTTTTTTTTTTAATTTTGAGTCAGGGTCTTGTTAAGTTGCTTAGTCTCAGTAGTTTGCTGAGGCTGGCCTTGAACTTGTGACCCTCCTGCTTGAGCCTTCTGAGTCACTGAGATTACAGGCATGCATCATTACATTTGGCAAGATTTTTATTTGCAAAGATGGGTAGCTGGATCACAGACTGCACTTTGGAACCCCATACTCAAGTTATTCAGCATTTGTTCACTGATACACAGGGAGGTCCACAATATGGTCAAGTGAAAAAGTAAAGTTACAGAATAATGTGTAGAATGGTTCATTTTGGTGAAAACCCTATACAAAACCAAACAAACCTCTGTCTAGGTGTGGGTCTGCATGAACACATGCGCGTGCGCGAGAAGAAAGTTCAAGAAGAATACACACCAGCCAGTTGACTGGATCCCTCAGAGTGGTGGATCCCTGTGTGTAGGTGTGGTGGAACTGGCCTATGACTGGAACAGGTATGTGACTGGATGTGGTTGATTTTCATGCTTTACAATGAGACCATGACTTCTGAACTTTGAAAAAACAAATCAGGAAAACATAAAAGACAGACACGTTGACATTTCTGTTCAGTGTGGTTGAAGACCAACTAAAGTGAGCCATGCTGTCCAGGAAAGGCATTCAAAATACTCTTCTAACTCCATCCCCAGTCACCATCAGAGGGTGCTGAGTAGTTGGTCGACGGCAGTAGTGACAGGGTGTGCATGATAAGAAAGATCAATTTTATGTTTGGGATTTTTTTTTCTTAACCTGGGGTTTTCTGAAGGCAGAACAGAGGCCCAAAGGGTCATTGCCTAGGGGCCTGGATATCTAAAGTACATAGAGGCCATCCACCCTGATGGCTCTGACTGAAGTCTTTGGGTTGAGCCTCGGCTCTTGGCCATGGCCGTCTTAGCCACGTAACGTGCACCATCACATCTGGGCATCGCGGACAGCTCTCGTAGCCATTATCCATGGTCTGTGTGGGAGAGTCTCTGTTGGAATCTATGAGAACCCGTCCTCCCTGGAATGCAAAATTTCTTCTTTTCTCTGCAGAAAACCTCTCTTGATTGATCATTCTAGTTGTGAGAAGGAAATCATTTGCAAGAAGGATCACTGAATAGCATAGCAATTCTAAAAAAAAGTGCTTCTTAAGAGCCTCTGCCAGCAATTCCCTACTGAGTCAGTGAGTGAGCGGCGAATGTGAGATGAGCCCAAGTGGAATGTTCTGGAGAATGTTTTGGCCCTTTGATACTTAGCTATCCGTTCCCAAAAAGGCCAAATCTGAAAGAAATTGTTCTCAGCCCCAGGTAAGTCAAAATTCAAACATACAAAAAATATGACAAATAAACAAATGTGTATATGTATCATATATGTTTTGTTATCTCTCTCACACACACATCCCTAGTCCTTATCTGGTACAATGTTTTAGCAGTTTGGTATCTATTATCTCTTTGGAATCAGCATATGGACTCATTGATAATAATTTTGGTGGGGGTAACTGGGGATTTAACCCAGGGGTGCCTTACCACTGAGCCACAATTCCAGCCCTTTTTATTTTTTATTTTGAGACAGGATCTTGCCTAGTTACTTAGGGCCTCACTTGTAAGTTGCTGAGGCTGGCTTAGAACTTGCGATCCTTCTGCCTCAGCCTTCCAAGTTGCTGGGATTACAGATGTGTGCTACTGTGTTCAGCTCACCGATAATGATTTAAATCAATTTTTGATTTAGTATTAGTTTAATGATATGTAAAAATAATTTCGTCAATCGATGATGACATGGATTTGACAATATAGTCTGAAAAAAGTTGAGCCTGAACAGTTAACCTGATTCCTAGAGATTTCTCAGTGCTGTGGTAAAGAACGAACAGCCAGGTGCCAGGCTATCGAGTGCAAACAAAGGTGCTCATTTGCAGATGTCAGCTCCTCAGCCACAGTGGTGGGGAAGGTGGGCACAAACCTTCTTTCTGCCTTCTGAGAACGAGAGGTAAAAACCAGGAATAAAATGCACACGGGAAGATAGAACCACTTAACCTAGCCATGCTTTAAGGATGTGGAACAGTAATTCTTTTGAGGAATTATTTATTTTTACTGAAAAACACAATAACACCAAATCCAAATAGAACTGGACACAACAAAACCAAATTGCAAGTTGTGATTTCAGAAAAGTTTTCCCACCATGTAGCAGAGGATTGGAGTAAGTAGCCTAAGGTTAATTTCCTTGAGTATGGATTTATAAGACCATCCTGTCAACTAGGCATGGTTTAACTAATGTCAACCAAGCACCAGAATCCCCCTGGCCAGGTGCCCTGGTATGGCATCTCAGCTACCCCTGGGCTCTCTGAGTGGTTTATGTGCCTCCATGGTAATCCAAGAGGAACTCTGGGTCTGGAAATTTGGAGACAGAACTTCAAAATTTACCTTGTCTCATTGACAGGAGGTTTGAACTTCCTTCTGTGCTTTCTGTAGGATGAGTGACAACAGCAGTGGCTCAAGCTGGGAGAACTGCAGTCTTTGGTGTAGAAACGTGTTGGAAAGACCACCTTAGATGTGGCTGTGTAGGGGATGGGAGAGGAGGGAGAAGGTTGACCACAGAGACAAGAAAACTGGCTTTTGAGGGCACTAGCTCGTGTCCTTTGTCCTCTGTTCCCCTCTGCCAGCATGTGATATGGAGGGACCCAGAAGATAGAAAGAAGGTTTAAGGAGCTTGTAAGCCTTCGTGTCATGTGCATCCCCTTAGCATCTCAGCGTGGCTGTCTGCCTTGACAGTGCTGGCTTCAGAGTCCGCTCCAGGAGGGCAGAGCCTTTGCTCACAGGCAGGAGCCGCTCGGTGTAGAAGTGGAACACACAGAGGCTGGGATCACACTGCCACCAGCTGCTGGACCCTGGGCCACCATTAACCAACCACGTTTGGTTTTCTTCATCCATTCAGATGAGAGTGTCCTTACAGGGGGATGATTAAATTATATTCTGATATGAAAATGGATCCTAGCTCGCGTGTATACACACACACACACACACACACACACACACACACACACGACATAAAATAAATAAATTAATTTAATTAATTTAAAAAATCATGTGGGCACATAATAATCAAAGTACTTAATAAATCATTTCACTCATTTATTGTTTCTTGCCAAACACTGATGTTCTTACGGGCAGATAGAGTAAGAGCAACACGAACTCCCATCCCAGAGTTCAGAGACCTGAGGTCTTAGTTTCTTCTTGAAGTATCTGGGGGAACCCATTAGAGGTGTGCACCCAATTAAATAGATGGGTGGAATCAGAATAAGCCTGATTATGGGGATGTAGGAGAGGGAAGTCCCGGCCGACAGGGGACAGAAACAACTAAGAGCCCCATCTTGTTACCTAAATGCTGTTCTCGAGGGGCCTCCCATGGAGAGTGAGACTTGTACTTTCTGTTAGTAAGACTTGTACTTTCCGCACAAAGGTGGGGCTCGTCTGTAGCATTTATTTCACCATTATCCAGTCGCACAGCGCTGATGACAGTCCTTCATTAGTCCCTGGAGAGGATTTTGCTTTGGCTCTAACTGCATAGCAGAGAAGGGGAACGGGCTGCTGATTGGGGAGGGCAGACACATAATCAGTCAGCTTGTATTAGCGCAGAGTGGGGAAAGTGACAAGTCTGCAGTTCATGTTCTTACAGAGATGATGAGCTGTCTCAAACCAGCAATTTGGCTAAAAAAGAGTCTGCAAGACTCCAAGTAAATTTGTCACTTTATGTTCCCCTCCTTTTCCCTAAGTGTTGATGCAAAGTTTTCAGTTGAATTTCAGATACTCTGAAATCACAATTCCTGGCATTCATTGATGCTACATGTTGGAAGCAAGATGCTACTTTACATTATTTATTTCTTTTGTACTCAAGTGAGTCTTATATATTTCTATTATTCTTTTTGCTTTGGCTTTGCAGTCTCCTGACCCAGAAACCTTCTTATTTCATTTAATCCTCCATGTTTTTTTTTTCTGTTTATTTTTGAATAAAGGACCTTGCTGCAGGCCAGCCAGGTGCTCCACCACTAAGCTACAGCCTCAGCCCTATTTCTTGAAATATTTGTTAAACCATTTTGGTGAACCAATGTTACTACATGAGTTTCCCCCAGATTTTTAAAATAGCAGGCAAAAGTACTTTCTTTGGAACCAAGTGAACGACGTCTGATTTTAGGATGTGTCCTGGCATTCTTTAGAGTCAGGAAAAAAAAAAAAAACTTGAAAGAAAAATTTAAAACAGAGGGAATGGGGAAATATTCAGAGGATCTGATATTTCAAAAATTCAATCTTAAAATCCCATGGGTTGCAAAAAGCAGTGTTTCAGATCAGGAGATATCAGAGCTGTTCAAAGGAGGAATTTGACCAAGCTGGAAATGAGTGTCAGCAGTCAGATCAGAGAAAAGAGAGTGACAAAGTGTCCAGCAGAGTGACAAAGTGAAGGACTGGAGTCTGAGCATCTCCCTGAGAAAATACAGGCTTCGAAAAAAAGTAGTCTTAAAAGGTCATCAAAAGCCTGCCTAGGGTGAAGGATGTGGACATCTTTGTTTTCTCCAATGTAAAGAATGGAATCCGATGCATACAGGTCCAAACTGGGGAAAGGACTGTCTTTGTGTAGACTAGCTGAATGAGTCCAGGCCCTGGGCCACCTGCTGCCACTGTCCCCACAATATGCCAGTTTACCTGGAGGCACCGTTCCTTTCATGGCAGTGGTGATGTGCTGCTTTCAGTCTTCTCTGAACCTTTCTGCACTGGAGCCCTGTTATTTGTATTAGCGCTTTGGACCTTTATTGGAAATGGTGGTGATAGACGCTCTAGGAGGAGGAAAGTCAATGGGCGCGGGGCGAGTGCATCAGCTGCTACAATCGCCTTCGGGGAGCGGAAGCAGGCACAGAGGACGAAGAATTATACCAGGAAAAGCCTCCACGGTTCCTCGCTGCCATCAATAATGGTAATTATAGTTACAGAGCACTGTCCCCTGAGGTGCTCGAAGCTCTTTATAGACGCTGTCCCATTGATCCTCATAACGTGAGTGTAGCGGCCAAGGAGCGAGCATTCCCATCATTTTATAGACAGAGGACTTCACTTGGGAGGCAGAGATGACTTGTGTTTCATGAGGAGCAAGGGGTGGTGCGGGGTTTTACGACTTCTGATGTGCCATACTGAAGGCCGCCACCCCTAGGTCGGCCTTTCTCAGTGAGGATGTCCCCGCAGTGGCACCTCAAAGACTTTGGCTGCTCCAAAGTGGGAAGCCACTTAAAGATAATTTCGTTCTTTTTGAAAAAATTGTCCTTCTACCAAGAAGCTAGAGGGTAATTTATTGAAAAATTATATCCAAGGAAAGATAAAAGAACCAAGACCAACTTCAGCATTTTGGGCATGAGATGGGGGGACAGAGGTAAGATAACAGTGGGTTATATAGCCAGTGGCTACAATTAAACATCACATTAGACTTTGAGCTAGCTTGGCAGCCAAGGCTAAAAGAAAAGCACAGTGACTCGTGAAGGTCTCTTTTTAATAAAATAAAATGTAAGACCAGAGGACTTTAAGTGTCTGAGCTCCAGTGAACACATTAGTCCAAGAATACAGGTTAACTCTGTGTTTCCCAAAGCAGTGATCTAAAGCCAAATCACTAAGAGTGGCTGCTCACTTCAAAACCCCCCTCCCCCATATACATCCTTACACTCCTGTACTTTAAGTGAAAGGTGATATGTGGTTAAAATTAGCATCAGGACAGCCTTGTAAGGGACAACAGGAATAGAAAACTATCAGTGGCTACTTGGTGCCTGGCAGGTGGAAGATTGCAGAGACTATTTTTGCAAGACCTTAGCCTCCAATCTGTGCAACATTAGATGATGAATTAGATTCTTCTTTCATGGGCTATCTCAGTCTCTGCCCTGCCTTGCAGTTTTGCTGGGATGTCTAGAATTCTCAATTGACCCTCTCGTGGTTAACTCAACCTATAACCCAGGGAAAAAGCTCTGATTCCCAAGTGATTACCAAATTCCAGACAGGGTTCTATATTCTCAGTTGCAGAAAATAACCAGGTCTCCCAGCTTCCTGCAAACTGGGGTCTCTGAATAGTGTTTGACAAAAAGATGCAGCTGAGTATACTTCTGTCTTTCTTGCTTATGTTCTTTGCTCACAACTGTCTGTTTTCAGATGCTTTGCTTTTTCAGCTCTAGGAACCAAATGAGGACATCACTACCTGTCCTAAACTTAAGCATTGACCAGAATAAAGAAATGAAATTTCAAAAGTGGTCAGAGATCTTGAACATCTTCTAACGCCATCTTTATGAGCAATACCCATTTCAGCTAAGTTTTGCCCAAATATATTTTCATCCAAGATGAGTATGTGTGAGTGTGTGTGTCTAAGAAATGTTGACAGCTAGAGATGAGGCAGAAGGGGTTAGCAAATGGTGCGTTAGATGGTAGTAGTACTTTTCAAGCCCCTTGCTGCTTTTTTTGTTGTTGTTCTGGGTTATGAACCCAGGGATGCTTAACCACTGAGCCACATCAAAATATTTTATTTTGAGACAGGGTCTTGCTGAGTTGCTTAGGGCCTTGATAAGTTGCTGAGGCTGGCTTTGAACTCATGATCCTCCTGCCTTAGCCTCCCGATCTACTGGGATTATAGGCATGCACTACCACGCCCAGCTCACTTGCTGCTTTTTTAACCAAGGATAAAACACAACTCTATTCCAGTAGCTACTGATATTATTTCTGGCTCCTAAAGACCTATGAAATGAAAACTAAGCTTTAAAAGCTTGCACTTAATTGCTGCTGAGTTAAGTGCTTTTTTTATTTAAACACCTTCATGCTGACACATAATTTAGAAAATCAATCAAGGAGATAAAGAATAAAAATATGGGTCTAAAATATTGCTGGCTAATCACAGAATACTGTGCTACCACTCTGCCGGGCACAGAGCACCTTGGAGGGGGCTGAGGCTGGTATGGAAGGCTGCTGGATCGCTGGAAGGACACAGCATAAAGGGGGATCTCTTCGTGGGAGCAGAGGAAATGGCTTGTCTGTTATGACAGAGGTGTCTCTGTTTAGTCAAAATCAGTCTGGCAGAAAGTTTCCTCAAGGACTGATCCTATCAAATGGTGTGGAAAGGCAGTGCATTTATAAATTGAAGGTGATGTTTATGCCTTTTATTAACAGGAACTGTGTCAGCAAATAAGTCTTATGCTTTAGTTTGGATATTGAATGTCCCCCCAACCAGGTGATCTTTGGATTTGGTGGAACTTTTAAGAGGTGGGGCCTGGTGGGAGGTCTCCCAGTGACTGAGGGTGCGCCCTTGGAGGCTATTTGGATTTCAGCCCCTCTCTCTTTCATATCCTGGCCATGAGGTGAATGATTTTGCCATGTACTGCTGCCATGATCTGCTGTGTTAGCACAGGCCCCAAAACCATGCGGCCAAGAGACCATGGACTTAAACCTCTGAAATTATGGACCAAAATGTCATGGTTCATTAGGACGTGTTCCCCAAAAGCTCCTGTGTTCATGCAGGAGGTGAAATGAAATGTAACCTAATTAGTGGACTAATAATCCATTTGAGGGATTAATAATTTGAAAGGCAACCGTAGGCAGGTGGAGCTTGGTTGGAGGAGATGTGCCCTTGGAGATTATATCTTGTTCCCTTGTTATGCCAGATTTGTGGGACCCCAATAGACCTCCAGAAGCCGAATCTGATGCAATCACACAAGACTCTTTATTGCAAGCTCGAGCCAGGACTCACAACTGTTTCCGACACAGCAGTCCCAGGGAGTGAGTCCCGGTCCTTTGTCCAGTGAGATTTTATGTTTTGGGGGGTACTCTATGCGTCACAACATCACACAGCAAATCATTCCATACCATGGGAAAATCAAACAACAACTCTTAACATTGATTAGCATACTCACTGGTGGGAACAAGTTGGGTAGGGGTGATTGCTTAGTACAAGAGGGGGATTCCTTTGAACTGATTGGTTTTGGCCATGAGGGGTGTACGTGCTGAACTACATGGTTTCCCAACAGGTTAATCAACCACCATAAACTACTGGGGGTCACCTGGCATCCCAGGTATTTTCCCTGTCTCATGCTGATTGGTGGTTGCTAGGGGGTTGCTATGGGTCCTCACCTAGCCTGACTGAGTCAGGGACACCTGGCGCTGCAGACCTTTCCTGTTATTTGTAGTCAAACAACTCAGTAGGGTGGGTATGTGCCTAGAAGTGCTCTGTGGACAAGGGTCACGCCCCCTTCCTTGGACAGGCTTTGCTCTGAGGTAGAGGCTGGTTTCTCAAAAATGGAGTCACTTGAGTTTCTCACCCTGGCTCCTCCTTTTATCTCTCTGCTTCCTGGTTGCCATGAGGTGAGTAGGATTCCTCTGCAGCTGTCCTTCCGCCATGGAGTTCTGTTTCAGTTTGGGCCCAGAGTGATGGAGTTGGCTCACCATGGACTGAATCACTGAAGTCATGAGCCCAAAGTAAACTTCTCCGAGTTGGTCTTGTCAGGTATTTGGGTCATAGTAAGGTAAAGGTGACTAACACCCAAAAGAAGCTTTTTCTCTATATAAGTGGATTATCTCGTAGAAACCTGACTAACACAACCTCACCTGGAGTCTGGTCCTTGACAATATTAAACACTATAAAGTCTTGGGTCCCTCTGCTTCTTCTGCACTATTTTTTTCTCCTGATCAGTTCCTTTTACCACTTACCAGGCTCTCAATTGTCCCTACTCAACTAGACACAGCATGCTACCAGGCATATCTTTTGTGTGAATTCAAGCCTATAATTTTGCTATCAAAGGGCCAAAAGTTGGTTCTTGAGAAGCCAAAGAACATTACTTTTTTATCTATAAATCACGGTATCTGTGGCATTAAAATTTTAGGTGTATGTAGTTGTGTGTAGGGCAATGGGGGGGGTGAGAAATGTCAACAAGGGCCTCTGGGAGGGTGGGTCAATAATGAAAGTAAGGATGGAAAACACTTTTGCAGGTGAAAGGGCTTTGGCCCAAGTCAAGGTAAGGGGTCATTTCTCAGGTGGTCAAATATTTGGTAAGATTCTCTGCCAGTCTTTCTTTGGGGAATAAGAAGATTGAAGAAATTAGCTGGGTGGGAGCCCCAGTGGCTTGCCTCAGTCACCCGTGAGTTGGGAGTGGGGTTAAAGTGAGAATTCGTAACAGAGGGACTCATTCCAGCCCGTGGAGTGACAGTGTTCAGACTCATCCAAGAGCCATTAGGAAAAGGAAGGAGGAGGAAGAGGAGGTCAAAGAAGAGAGAAGATAAAGGAGCCACTGCTTTGCTGACATTTGCTTTTCTGTGAGGATCATTTATCCCTGTTTCTTGGCTTTTCTTGGTTGAATATGTTTGACAGATAATTCTTTGGGATTAAATGGCACATTCTCTTGGGAATTAAATCAAGGCGGGGTAAGTGTTCACCACGTGTGGTCTGGGTTGCAGAAGTCTGGATCCCCATTTCCCACTGACTGGCAAAGTCCAGCTCTGGGTTCCTTTCTAGAGGAATGCATGGCTTTTTTCCCTGGCTTCCACATTTTCTGTCTGGTTGGGTCCTTTATTTGTTCTCAGTCTTTGCTTTTGGCTGAATAAGCCTATGGCGCCTGAATCTTGTATCTGACACGAGCCAGGGACTTATTGACAGTTAAAGAGTTTTTATAAGTCTTGTAGATGAATGAGCGGCTCAGGAATCGCCATCAGGGCATCCAAGCAATACAGTGTTCTTACAAGGGTTAAATTAGCACCCAACTTTAAGAATCAAAGGGAGAAGTACACAGGAAATCACCAAGCCATAACTCTCATTCCCTACCTGGTAAATTGCTAAAACAATCAATAGCCCAGGCAGTCTGGGAGCCCCCTGGGGAAGCTCAGGTGATAAATGTGTTGTAGTCCTATAATGGAGGGTATGGGGTGGGCAAATGGAGGCCCTTCTCAAGGGGGACACTCGGGGGCTGCCATGGTAACCTCAGCCATGTACTCCTTGTGTCTCTTGCCAGTAGATCTGGAATGTATGGGGCTAATTGGTTGGAACAAGCAAAGGGCAGGGTTCACCGAGGGGTTGTCTGGGGTTTTTCTCTTGTGGGTCACATGGTCGTGAATCCGCGTGTGTTCAGGAACATGAATTTTTCATTGATAACAATGGTGAGTGGAGAGTCCCTGCTGGGCGAATGTGCATCACCCCTGATTCAAAATGAATCAGGTGCATTCAAGGCCTTGTTCCTGTCTCCCTTTTGTTCATTAATCCTTTATAGTGTCCCAAGTTTATAGAATGCTTTGGGTAGCATTGAACATTCAGGGCTTAAATTTGCATAATTAATTACATTGAACTTGGTTTATACTAATTAATCCACGCTGGCTGGCATGACACTTGGCAGTGGTCAGTTAACTATACAAGGATGGTGGTGGACAGATGGTTAGACCTCATGGCCTAGGCATTCATGTAGATCAAACAATTTGGAGAAAGCTTTGTGTATTTTATTTTCTCAAAATCTCCAACAGGCTGCCCCTTACAGACAGATGGGTCGCAAGTAGCCACCTTCAGATCTTGTGTTAAAGGCCTGGGGTGAGGGTGACAGCTGAAGGACAGTTGGGGAATCCTTCAGGCACACTGTCCAGAAGAGGAAGCTATGGTGTAGTGCCACCCTTACTGCATTCAAGGCCAGAAAACCTGGCTTCAGAACTTAGTTGCTACTAAATTCTGTTTGAATGCCCCTAGACAAATCACTTATATTCTTTTGACCCAAGGTTCTTCCTCTGTTAAATGAAGATAATTCTTCCTCTCTTAAAAATAGATTATATGAAAGATCTTGGTATGTCATAGACACTCAGTAGGTGCTTAGTTTGCATTTTAAGAAAACATGCCAGGTTTGGGCCAGGGAGGCAGTGACATTGATTCCCAGGAAGGATGTGACAGTGGAGGATTCATAGGAGCAGAAAGCCTTGTCCATTTTCGTGAATGGAGTTCAGGAATCTCCCTGCTGAATGAAGTATCCTGTTCTGTTCCTTATCTTTCTGTGCAGAGGTGATGCTGAAATAGCATGTGTCGTTTCTACTGACATTGCTTTGACCAAAACTCAGTTGTATGGACTCCACCTAGCTCAAGGAGGCAGGGAAAAGCAGTCCCTGGGTAGGAAGTCACTTCCCAGTAGGAAGTTCCTCCAACTATGGAAGTACAGGAGGAGCACATGTCCCTGATGATCAAGAACTGTCATTGGCCAGTGGAGAGATTCCTGGCATGTGGAAGAGAAATGTCATGGAAAAACATAAATTAATAGCAAAGGATAAAAAGTTGATTCATCTGCCCCCCAAAAAACAGTTCCTTGCTAGCATGAAAAAACCCAAACTGCCTATAGCACCTGACCTCTTAGCGGGTTTCATATGAATGCTTTTAAATTCAATTCCCTGAGAGAAGTTCAAACATCACTTGACAACCATTTGATTTCTCATTCACGGTAAGCAGCATTTCATTGCAAGGAGGGAAACATCTATTAGATATAGTGGGATATGCCTGTAGAAAGAGCAGTTTTAACTCTGATGGGACTTATAAGGTAGGCATATTTTTTTATTTGCATTTTCCACATTTAAATTTATAGAAGATGTTTAAGAAATTTGTAGAAGATGCTTAAGAGCTTTGACTCAAGGCCATAGAGCAGATTGACAGCCTCTCAGGAAGCAGAACCCAGGAGTCCAGCAATCCCAACCCACTTACGATATGATAAAGCCACACTTTCCAATTCCAACTTCTACAGTCAAATGTAATTTTTCTTCTTACTCTGGCCATATAAGTCAATAAATAGCTTCTGTCCCACATCCCTACCCCCTATCTAAACTTCTTTTAATGTTGAATGTATTAATCATAAGACTACTTTTTTTTTTTTTTTGATACTGGGTGTTGAGCTTAGGGGTTCTCAACCACCAAGCCATATCCCTAGTCCTATTTTGTATTTTACTTAGAGACAGGGTCTTGCTGAGTTGCTTAGCGCCTCACTTTTGCTGAGGCTCACTTTGAACTTGCAATCCTCTTGCCTCAGCCTCCCAAGCTGCTGGAATTTCAGGCATACATCATGGCAAAAATTACTTTTGTGGAAACAGCTTGCCATTTAACAATATGATGTGATTGGAAGTTCTGAGATATTTTCTCTATTTAATTTCCTAGAAGACATACTGTTGCTAGGCCCAGAACTTTCAAGAATGGGCAAATGGGGGCTGGGGTTGTGGCTCAAGCGGTAGCGCGCTCGCCTAGTGTGCGTGCGGCCCGGGTTCGATCCTTAGCACCACATACAAAAAACGAAGATGTTGTGTCCTCCGAGAACTAAGAAAAATAAATAAATGTTAAAATTCCCCCTCTCTCTCTGTCCCTTTCTCTCTCTCACTCTCTCTTAAAAAAAAAAAAAAAGAATGGGCAAATGTGAGTTCTGGATTGGGTTTTTCCTTTCTGGAGCTCCCATGTTAATAATATTCTATATTTCTGGACAGAGTACAGTTCTTCATGCCCTCCCTATTAAGAGTTGAACCCAAATGGAATTTTCCTTAATGATGGTAGGTGAAAGCAGTTTCATAGAATCGATTTTGATTCTAAGAGCACCTTGAGAATTACTGGGAGTTTGTAACTTTTATTGTATTGAATTAATAGGCATTTCTGAAGCCAAGATTCTAGAGTTCATACTGTCAATTTTGTCCTTCTTGGCTTCACTTCAGTGATCATAATGGAAAGAATGATCTTTAAGTGAAATTTCTGAATGACATGCTTTGCCAGTGAGTGGTCAAGGAAATACAGTCCCTTCAGTCCTTCAAGTCTGCTTCCATTCATGATTTAGGGCCTGGCTTTGCATGAAGAGCTGTCAAGGAAACAGGCTTTTATTTTGGAGTGATTACTTATATTATCTCCTCAGGGGGTGAAAGGGCACTAATGCTTGCATGTACAGAACTTATTCTAAGGCTCAGCTGTCCTCAGGATTAGTACTTGGGGACAGAACGTGTTTGATAAATGCTACCCCACACAGGACACTATAACCATACCAAATGCTGTCGCTTCCAGGAAGATTCTTAAGATGATTTGGTTCTGTTGGTCTGTGTGGAGAAGGGGTGGTGTGATCTGCTTTGAAATCTTCAAAGCCATTTTGACTTATAATGTCAGAGATTCCAAACTTGGCTGTGGATCTCAAACTTGGAATCATTTAAGAATTTTTTTTCCCAAAAAAACAGATTACTTAGGTGCCACCTCTGTGACATACTAACTCTGACTCTGCGGGAGTGGCTTGGAGGAATTCAGGTATTTTAGTCAATGTGCCTTAAGTACATTCTGAGGCAGTCAATTCCCCTCATTTTGGGAATTGTGCTTGCTCCTCAAATCCATTCTTCTCTTTGTTTCATGATGCTGGCTACCTTGGCCCCTTTGCTCTCTGGCTTCTTGGATTCCGTCAGAGGGTGCCCTTGGCAGGAGATAGGAGATGAGAAGATGGTGCAGTCAGGGTGCACAGTCTCCTGACTCCCACTGTGGCATCTTCAGGGGCTGGCTGTGGTCTTATAACTCAAGTCACTGCTCCTCTAAAGGAGACACTGTCTTCTTCCTTCTCTTCTTGCAGTTTCTGTTCTTCAGGCTGGGTGGAGGCACTGGTCTAGTAGTGGCCCCAAATGGCTACATTCTGCCCTATTATTTCCTTACACCCTACCCACCCTTTTGTCCATATTGTCATTCTGGACTTATGTTATAATTTGGATGTGAGTGTCCCCCCAAAACTCACGTGTGAGACAATACAAGAAGGTTTAGAGGAGAAATGATCAGATCATGAGAACCTTAATCCAATCAGTGAATCAATCCCCTGATGGGATAACGGAATAACAACTGAAGGCGGTGGGTCATTGGCATGGTTTGGGGGTATATATTTGTATATTTTCAATAAACTGTCAAGTGGAGTCTTGCTCTGCTTCCTGATCATCACGCAAGCTGCTTCTGTCTAACATACTCTTTCACCATGTTGCTCCGCTTCACCTTAAGCCCTGAGGAATGGAACCTGCTGTCTATGGACTGAGACCTCTGAAACTGTGAACTCCCAAATAAACTTTTCCTCCTCTACAGTTGTTCTGGTCGGGTCTTTTAGTCACAGCAGCACAAAAGCTGACTGAGACAATTTGTCTTATACTGGGGTGGAGATCTGTTTTCTGCTTAAACCCTAAATTGTCTAGGAACTGACTTTCCAAGTCAGCTCTTATTTGAGATGCTGCTTCCAAATGGTTTCCTGCTGAGACCCTGAGATGATGCAGCAGAATCCACAACCTTTTCTTGTTCTCTGGCTTCTGTCTTCAGAAGGTGGTTGATTCTGCTGCATCCCAACAGGAAACAGGAAACACAGTGAAAGCTGAAACAGAATTATTTAAGGAGAGTTTTTTAAATTTTTTTTTTATCAAGACTGTAAAGCTATAGTCTGGAAGACCATAAAATCAGTGCAATAAACTGGAGCTTGTAGCAGCTGGACTTTGAGCACCCCTAGAATCAGAGGGAGGAGGGGAGGAGGCAGCTATTGAAGCCCAGAAAGAGAAAAATCATATAGTCCTGACCTTCCAGAGAAGTGATTGTAGATAAGGACCCAGCCAGATCAAAGAGACTCCTCAGGGAGAGAGAAAGGGAATAATACACTTGTCTCACTTTCTTCTCCCCTCTTCCATGGCTTCCAGGGCTCCTCGTTGGCTGAACCCATTTGGAAGCCAGAGGGCAAGGGAATCTGTTACTCTAGTACACACACATACAGCCTCCCAGTGGAGAGATGATTTGAATATGCAAATGGAAAAGATGTGGTCTGGATTCATAAAGCACCTCCTTAATTCCTTTTTGAAACTTGTTCAATATTCACAGCTAAGAAATTCAAGAAGGAATTCAAGATTCACAGAAGATTCAAGAAACACAGACAAGTTAGGAGCTGTACCAGGCAAAATGGATCTTCTACTAATGCTCCAGAGTTGAGGTTTGATTTTTCACTTGCTAAGTATACCAAGCTATTCAGACTCTTCCAGGTTTGAGAAAATGACAGGACCACTGATGATCCTGCAGGAAGCAGGGTTGGAATGGCAGAGGAGAGTGTGGCACTGTCCTCAGAGTGTATTCAGATGCTTCCTCTACCCTTAGGGAAACTCTAAATGAGACGTGTGCCTTTGCTTCTTGGAAATATGTCCAGATAATTTCTTATCCTCCTTCTACTTCACTTTTATAAGCTCTGCACTTGGGTTTGTTGTAGGTTACCCCATAATTCCACGGAGGCTTTGGTAAGAAGCAGCCTAGGCTATGTGGTGGCATGGTTAGTGGTCAACCTCCAGCCATTGAATACAGCAGAACTCCTAGGGATCTGACTAACGAATGACATGCTATAGAGAAAAATCACCCAGACGTGTGACTGGTGTAAAATTAATTCAGGGTGAGTGCTGGCTAATGCACTTTCAATGATTGAGCAGGAGCTGCTTTGTTCAATGCGTTCTCAGGCTTGAGTCTCTGTGAATAATGAAAAAAATGCCCTGGGAATATGGCCCAGCTTATAAGGACCTGACTGTGTTGATTAGCTGCCAAGTTATTTGGAACCAGCTAGTTGAGGAGGGTCATTCACATGATGCACATCCTTACTTCAAATCTCAGTTTTATGGTAGAATAAAGGTATTTTGTCTTATATCCACTTGGTTTCTTGGAGGAGGGAACATTGTTTATTTTGTTGCTGATTAAAACTGAAAATTTGCAGTTTCTGGTAGAGGATAAGTAAAAATTTGCTTAATTTCTAAATACATTTATCTTGATTTTTAAAATATTGGGCATAAAACTTTTCTCAAGGAAAGAAGTTCAGGTTCTTCATCCATTTTGAGTGGCCAGTTTTACTAAGGAGATCACGAAGAAATGCAAAAGTAATTATTTTTTTTTCCAGTGAAGTTTTGACTAGCCTACAAAAACAACTTAATACCAATTACTTCAGGGAACCAAATTAGCACTGTTTTAATTTTTTAAAATAGTCTCTAGGCAAGCCTTTAAAATTTAACAAGATACTTTGGCTTTTTTAATGTTTGCATTTTTAAGCTTAGGAACTTGATCTTTCACCTTCCTGTCACCAGGCATATAATAATTGAGGTGTTAACGGGAATTTCGTTGACTCAGAAGCCAGTGCCAATCCCTCTTCAGCCTCTGTGGCAGCCTCATTTGGCATTTCTTTTGACAGTGAAAGGGACTCAGTCAAAGCAGAGAGAGAGTTCTGAGTGCTTCAAAGGGTGCATAAGGTGAGACCCGGAGATATGGAAAGAAACTATTGTGATTCCTATGTATTTTTCTAAAGCCTTAGAAGGAAACTGAACTCTACTAATCTACAATGCATGGACAGGCACTGGCACCTTCTGAGATAGAAAAAGATAGGTAGTAACATCTTGGGGGCTTGTCCAGGACTCCCAGCCTCCATTGAAGGAAGTCATATATGCCTCATGCTCTTTACCTTCACTATCCTTTGGAGGAAAACTGAGCACCAGCCACTTAAAAGGAGTCTCAAGTCTTTGGTGATAGGTTTCTCCATTTCTGTAGTTCCCAATCACCTGCCCAGGGGGTCAGGCATGGGGTTCCATGGAAGAGTTTCCTACTTTTCTATCCCAGCTCAGAGTGTCCCCTGAGAAGTCGAGTGGCCCTGATCCTGGCCTGCCTTTGGGTGTGAGAACGTGGGTGATGTTGAGAAGTAACTGCAAGATCCTGACTGAGGCTTCTCTTTGGTGACCCTCAAAAGCCCCTCAGGAGAATCCCACAGCCTTTCTACAGAAATTTGGGGAGGCACTGAGAAAGCACACCACAGTGGATCCTGAATCCACAGAGGGCTACACAATTTTAAAGGACAAACTTATTATTCAATTCCAGACATTCTTATGAAGTTACAAAAATTGGTATATGGTATATGGTACTAATGAATCCTTATATGACATCTTCCAATTCACAACATCCGTCCTTTATAACAGAGGTCAGGAGGAGAGGAAAGACAGGGAACATAGAGATAGAAGAAAGGCTGAAGTATGGGTCATGGCCCTGCAGGCAGCAAGCTTTTGGGGTGTTAAAGGAGGTAAATGGAATGGTCTTCGAATCATAAAAGGCACTTGTTTCCACTGTGGGAAGGAGGGACATTGTCAATGGGAATTGCCAACAGGTTAAGCGACCCCCCATCAAGGCCCTGTTCTATCTGTCAAGGTAATCACTGGAGGAATGAAGGGACCCGGGGTCAACCTTAATGGCTCCTGTGACTCCCATTGCCATGCATGAACCCCAGGTATGCTTCTCAGTCATGCCCAAAGTCAGTATCCTGCTGGACACTGGTGCCAGCTTCTATGTACTTGTCTCTTACACTTGAACCCCTTTCCTTTGATACTATAATGGTGGGAGGGGTGTCTGGACCCCCTATCACTAGATATTTTACTCCCCATTAAGCTGTGACTGGGATGGGGTGATGTTTCCTGTGCATTCCTGATAGTCCCACTCCTTCATTGGGAAGAGATATACTCTCAAAACCTCAGGCCTCCATCACTATGAATTTGGGACCCCAGGGTCCATTATGACTATCTCTAATAGAATGTGATATAAATCCTGAAGAATGGGCCACTGAGGGCAAAGGTGGTTGAGCAAGGGGTGCATAAAATAACTTTGAAGGACCCCTCCATCTTCCCACACCAGAGACGATACCCCCTGCACCAGAGGTAGAGAGGTTTACTGGAGATCATTGAAAACCTTGAATGACAGGGACTCTTGGAGCCTTGCAATAGCCCCTGCAATACACACAGTTTAGGAGTCCAGGAACCCAACTGGGGAAAGGCACTTAGTCCAAGATCTCAGGATAATCAATGAAGCAACCATTGCTCTTCATCCATCATGTGGGCCTGATCCTTACACTTTGTTATCTGAGACCCCAGCTGCCGCTGCTTGGTTTACTGTATTAGATTTGAAGGATGCTTTTTCCTGTTACCCTGGTCACAATATCTGTTTGCCTCTGAAGACACAGGCAGCAGATCTCAATTGACATGGAGGGTGCTGCTCCAAGGGTTTAGGGATAGCCACCATCTGTTCTGTTTTTTTTTTTTTTTTTGAGAGAGAGAGAGAGAGAGAGAGAGAGAGAGAGAGAGAGAGAGAGAGAATTTTAATATTTATTTTTTAGTTTTTGGCGGACACAACATCTTTCTTGGTATATGGTGCTGAGGATCGAACCCGGGCCGCACGCATGCCAGGCGAGCGCACTACCACTTGAGCCACATCCCCAGCCCTGTTCTTCAACCTGTGGACGACATCTTCCTGTGTGCTACCACAGAAGGAGAGTCATATTGCCACCACAGAGCTTCTAATAGAGGGTATAGGGTCTTGAAAAAGAAAGCCCAACCCTGCCAGCCACAGGTTCAATATCTAGGATCACAACTGTCTCAAGGAATCCACAGGCGAGGGCAAGAGAGGATCACCCCTATAGGATAATACCCTCTACCCCAGACCTGAAAGCAACTCAGAGGATTCCTGGGGATAACTGTATATTGCAGGCTTTGAATCCCTGGGTACAGAGAGGTTGCCAGGCCCCTTTATCAACTCCTCAAAAAACCCCAATGCCAAGGGATGACCACCCTAACATGGGAACCAGAGCATGTTAAATCTTTGAAGCCCTAAAACAGGCCTTACTTCAAGCTCTGGCTCTTGGCTTGCCTACAGAACAAGAGTTCAATCTGTTTGTGACCTAAAGGGAAAGAATAGCTTTAGGGGTGATAACACATAGAAGTGGGCTGGCTCAATAGCTGGTAGCATATCTCAGCAAAGAGCTTGATGTGGTATCTCAGGATGGTCACATTGACTGCCAGTGGTGGCTTCAGCAGCCTTGCTGGTCCCTGGGACAATTAAGATAACCCTAGGAAAGGATCTTGCTGAATACATTTCTCATGACTTTTTAGGAATTCGAATACTAAAGGGGGATTATGGCTCTCAGATAATCGCCTCCTAAAAAAAAACAGACCTTGCTTCTAGAAGGGCTGTTGGCTCAAGTAAAAACTTGCTCAAATTTCAACCCACCCACCTTTCTTCCAGAATCATCGGAAGTAAACCCTGAACATGACTTTTAACAAACCTCAGCCATAGATCACTCAGCCTGGGGAGACCTCCGAAGTTTTCTTCCTTCTGTCCAATCTACAGCTTATTATGTACACAAAAGGAAGTTCTTTTATGGAATAAGGGGAACGCAAAGCTGGATATGCCTCGGTAACTTTTTAATCACAGTGCTTGGGCTTTACTTGCAGCAGTGGGCTGCCTTATCCCCAGCATATGTGGTCTCCATTCAGAGATTAATCAAAACCGCTCAGTAAATAATCTCTTGTCTCTTACCAGCAACAAAGTCTCTTCCTCTTAGACACAAAGGAACCACATGTGGACATCTGTCAGGGACCCCTGAACCTGTCATCAAGGGAATCCTTGCAGTTGCTTCTCAATGCCTCTTAATATCAGGAAACAGTCACTGAGCTGTTGTTCCAGCTGACTTCTTCCATGAATGTATTGATCACCAGATTGTCCCCAATGGGAAACCTGGATTGCTTACCCTCGCCTCCTGTTGCCCTCTCTCAGCTTGAAGCAGCTAGAGTGTTCATCGTCCAATTTCCCTTCCAGCAGTAAGGGTTTCCTTATCAGATGGGGGAATGAGATAGAAAAGGATATGCAATCGAGAGTAGGGAAGGGACAGTAAAGGTCGACAAGGCATTTGAACATGGAAATTTCCATCTTGGGAAAAGCAACTGCACAATCTGGCCCACAGGTGGAACAACTGAAATATTAAGAACCAATCAACAGGGGTTGGGGTTGTAGCTCAGTGACAAAGCGCTTGCCTAGTGCTGCAAAAAAATAAATAAAGCAACGGAATTGTATCTGTCTACAACTAAAAAAAAAAAAAAAAAGACCATCAACAAAGCAGTGAAGAAACAATCAGGAAGAGCTTATCAACTTCTTCTTTAGTGCCTTTGAAAGAAGGAACATTGCAAGGCTTAAAGGGCACCCTTGCCCCTCGCAGGCCTGCTGCACAGGGAGATCTGAGTCTTCCATCTTCCTTTTTTAAATAAAATTTCTGGTTGCTTGCTTACCTCAGCGTTTGTGGTGTTCATTATTTCACTCTGTGGAACAGGAACCTCATTGCGACTCCTGCCTGAATAGCATCCATTCCTTGATAGGAAAGCATGGTGACCTGAGGGAAAACAAATCCTTCAGGAGTTAAGCAGTCACCTTTCCTTGTGTGCATATTCCCATGATGAATGGTGGTGGGTTTATCTGTGTCAGTACAGTGGATTTATGGATGATATTATCTAGACTTAACTACTTCTCATAAAATGGACACTTGGCTTAAGACTTCTGCAAAGAGATGGTGGGTAGAATGTAATAATAAGGCAAGTGTTACTGGCCATGAGAAAAGGCTGTGGTATTGGTATTGCTTCCAGAACTTTCCTTCTCAGTGAAGTTGCTAAGTACTTGTAGAAATACAAATTCATACCCACTCACATGGTGAACCTAACTGTGTTATGTCGTGAACTATTAGCTAATAAGAGAATAAAGCCATTATGATTTGAAAAAGACAACAAAGACATCTGCCATCCTTTTCACGGATCTAACATCATGTACTATTCAATGCAATAGCTTAAAAATGTTAATAAGCATAATGTAAGTGCTTAAAAGCTTCTTTTGAGGTTTCTTATTTAGCCATGGAGGGAAAGAGCAGCATATGTCCAGGGGAATACTTGTTCTTCTCACTATAACAAGTACATGAGAAATAGTCCATGGAAAAAATTAAGTGACAAGGCTGTTAATACCATTTATGCACTGGCAAGTCCCAAATTTGTATTTCCATTCCAAATGCCTCCCTGGAACTCTTACAAGTGATTGGTTTTTTCACACCTACCCTGGATATCTAGTCTTTTGAAACATAACATGTCCAAACTGGGTTCTTCATACCCACCCCCTGTCCAACTGTCAGTCCTTTCCACCCCCATGAATGCCTACTGTATTGCTCAAGTGCTTAGGATAGAAACTGTAGCACCCCATCTCCTTCCTCTCTTACCCTATATCCAAGCATGTCAGCAAATCTCATTAGTTATACATCAATCTTTTGATGACTTGTCCTCTTACTATGACCATTGAGTCTAGCACTGGTCTGGACAATTAAAATTGGCCCTCTATTCCTGTCCTGTGACTGTCTATTCTCCATGGTGGATCAAAGAATTCTTTTTCCACCTAAGTCAGATCATGTCATGTTCTTCTGAGTACCTTCCAATGGCTTTCCACCTCCTCTAAAAAAATAATCCATGATCCTCACTCTCGCCTTCAAGTCCTGCATGATTTCTCCCTGGCTGTCCTCTGATATCTGATCCTATAACATCCCCCAACCTTACTCTGCCTCCACACGCACAAGCCTCCCTGTGGCTCAGCCTCTCCCAGCAAGCTCCTGCCTCAGCGTCTTCTCCTCGCTTCTGTCTCTGCTGACCGGCTCTTCTTCAAAATGAGGATAACTAACACCTCAAAGGTCATTGGAGAGGTCTTCCTCAGTGCCTATAATAACTGGCCCTATCACTCTCTGTCCCAATAGCCTGTTGAATTTTCTTTAGAGAACCAACCTCTGACATATCTGCTGGTTTGACATCTGCAGATTCAAATAACCACTCTAACACACAATTACAACTCGCTTTAAAGGAAATAAAAATTTATTTTGACCCAAATATAAGTGACCATGGCCTAGAAATACAGATTCAAGTTACCCTGAATGATGTGTTCCACTGTGGAAGAGGTTATATGAACTTTTCTAGTCACAGAACAAAAGAAACTGATGAATCAGTGTGTGCTTGCAGAATCTATCAATGGGGTCCTGAGGGAGGCAGGCTGCTGCAGGGTGGGGAAATTCCTTCTAGAAAATTCAGATGTTACTGGGCACATTGGCACTTGCCTCTAATCCCAGTGGCTTGGGAGGCTGAGACACGAGGATCACAAGTCCAAAGCCAGCCTCAGCAACTTAATGAGGCCCTAAGTAACTCAGTAAGACTCTGTCTCTAAACAAAATACAATCAAGGGCTGGGACATGGCTCAGTGGTGGAATGCCCCTGAGTTCAATCCCTGGTTACCTACTCCCCCCAAAAAGAGATTCAGATGTTATTCTTCCCAAGGAGGGGAATGCTCTTCTGCAAGATTTAGATGTACTCTTTATTGCATTCTTAGCTTTAGGGTTGCTGGGGCCAAGAGTTGTAACAAGCTTAGTTTTATCTAGAAGTCCTGGGGATGTTAGGTCAGGGACAGAGGTTGAAAATAAATGGTTATTAAAATGGGCTAAAGATAGCCCAAGATAACTGTCACTCTTGATCACCCCAAATTCCCTCTCTCCACAGTCATGATATTCTGATCAACCAAGGTCAAACAGTCTGTAGGTTTTTAAAATAGATGCACCTTCCTCAACATCAGTTCACACCACAGCGGGGAAATTTGGAAAAATAAATTGACTCTGAATATGTACGGACATCTTTCCTTGTCTATATTCCCTGAACGGTACAGCCTAATAACTGTTTCCATAGCTTTCACAGTGTACTGGGTATTATAACTAATCTAGACATCACATAAAGTCGGCAGGAGATATATGTAGGTTATATGCGAACACCACATTTTATATTTATATTTATTTTATATTGGATACTTGAGCATCCACAAATATTTCAAATAGGAACTTACGGAGGAAAAAAAACCCCTGAATCTCAAAAGAGAAATGCCATACACTGTTGTAATGCAGAACACACAACTTAGGAGTGACCCAGCTCATGTCCTTGTGTTCCTGTCCTTGCCAGCATCTTGCTGATTGGCTGATGGAAAAGCAATAAAAGGGCTGGGGATATAGTTCTGTGGTAGAGGGCTTGCCTTGCATGCACAAGGCCCTGGGTTCCATGTCCAGCACCACACACACACACACACACACACACACACACAAAATAAATAAAAAGCAATAAAAGCAAGATGACCACAAGTCACCTGGAGGAATTACAGTGCATCAGAGCCTTTGGTGGTCAAGAAATGACCCTAGCCTCATGATAATAGTAAGATGCACACCCTTGGGTGGAGATTTAAGATGTTTATGAGACCTTCGATAAAGAAAGTAGCCTGAATAGAAAACATCAGGGCCATGGACAAGTGCAAGGAAAACTGGCACAAAAGTGCATAACCCCACCCTGACTCCACCTCCACTTCAGCCCCCAGCTACTGTCTCCTTGTTCCTCGGACCAAGAGGGGGCGACTCACTCTCTCTGAAATGGCCTGCACGCCCATTCTTGAGCGTACACTTTCCATTAACCAAAAACCTCTTTCTCTGCTACTCGTAGCCAAGGAGTCCTCAAATTCTTTTCTGTAACCGGTTAGGGACCTGGAAGGTCCCAGTAAAAGTCTCTTCTTCTCCTGGAGACCTTTTGATGTCCTGGAACCAATCCCCAGCAGACCCTGAGAAACGACTGTATTTTGATTTTTCAAATTTGTCATCTGTCTTCCCTTATAGGAACACAGCTCTGTGAAAACTTAATTTGTTCATGACTTCCTAAGCACCCAGAACAGTGGCTGGCTCATACCAAGTGTTCCATAAATCCTTTTTGAATGATTAAATGAAATCAACATTCATCCTTAGCTAACAAATGATATTGGTAGATGAAGAGAAAATTCTGAAGAAACGAGTAACAGAAATAAATCAAGAGCTGGGTGAACTTCAGATGTAGCTTCCACGTTGACAACAAGATATACAAAATGCTGCTCTTCTGTGAACCAATTATAGAAAAACATGCCCCAAAAGATGTGTTCTCAATTGTAAATAACTTCTTTACTAGAGACAATGTTCTTAATGGAACAATGATTGAAATCATGTTGGCTGGAGTGGCTGCTTTGGTATTAAAAGAGAACGCTGGCTAGGGATACTGGCGTAGCATCACTTTGTGAAATTTATTCACTGTGTATTTATTTATTCATAGTCATAGGAATTTATTCACAGTCAAGCTATTCCTGCAGAGCTGTTGAAGCCAGAAATGCGCAATGAGCCTACAGGAAATCACAGATGCAATTAATCTGATTTTAAAAAGTGACAGAGCTGTATAAAATGTGAGGCTCTTTGAAGTAGTTTGTATCGAGATAAAAGAATGATCAGGAAAATCTCATTGCACCAAGAGTTTTACTTACCTCTTTTTACAAAAGAACCAGTCGTCCACCTTGGCTGTCCTTTTCTTATGGTGACAAGTGGCTGTCAACAGTGTGCTATTTAGTAGTCATTTTGAAAAGGAAAAAAGTAACATTATTTTTTGTCTTCTTGGTAGAAATGTTTTGTTGTTGTTGTTGTTTGTTTTCTTTGAAAGAAAGATATCTTATGAAGACAATGTCTCGAAAATGGATCCTTGGAAATATTTCTGTCATTCTGTGCTTTGATTACCTTGAATAGGTAAGATTACCCATGAAAAGTTTTGTATCTGTACAGTGAAGAAAGTTGGAAAGATACATATCTATTTTAAAATCTTCTAGAATAGTTTTAGGTGAGTTTTGAGACATTTGTCAAATTTTTTTTTAATTTGACATTTGTCAGTATTTTAAAAATTGAGATATAACTTGCATATCACAAAATCCTCCCCTTTCAAAGTGAATAACCCAGTAGCTTTTAGTCTACTCACAAAGCTGTGAAGCTACTACCACTAACTCCACATCATTTTCATCATCCTAACTTATATGTACTGAAGACTAACTGATTGACAACAGGAAAGATGGATATCCACTGAGGAAATTTTGGCAGAAATTTTTGCATGCTTTGAAGACAGGACTGAATGATGAAAATTTAAAAGTCCAATTTAACTGAACTTAGAAGCTGACTTTTGGTTTACTATGTTAAAATAAGATTTTTAAAAAGAGAAAACCATATTTAATTACACTGCACTCACTAAATATATTACTAGTGATTATTTTTTATGAAAGCAAAGACTTTTTTGTATTATTAATGAATAAGATAAACCAATATTGCTTTAAGCAGTTTCTTCATCTTTGTTTATTCTGTTAAAATTTCATTGGGGGGAGGAGTTTTAGAAGAGGATGCTATAGGAATACATTTTTTTTAAAAAAAGCATCAAAACTCTAAATTAAGAAATAAACCTGTAAGAGTTTGTGCTCAAAATGTTTTACTGGTGGGATTTACTGTGAAAATGTTTTATGATGCTCGGGCTGTTGATTACCTGTGATCCTATGTATTTCCTTGGTGTAATGTTCCAAATAATCTTGACTAGCTTTCTACTGGAATCTGAAGCATATTTAGTGTTCAAGGAAGCTCAGAGAATTTTTAGCTGACAGAAACTAGTTAATGCACCACAGTGGCAAAGCAGATTCAAATGCATCTCAACTTTAATTAGGCACAAATTGCATGTTTGGCACAATGCAAAGGACTCATGCTTAGCTTATTTCATGATTATTACAAATTGTAGAGTGGGAATGGTTGACTTGTTTTATAGATGAGGAGACTTTGAGTGTGAAGGGGGAAGTGATTTGTCTATGGCCATGAGGAAAAGTGTGGGTGAGTCAAATCCAGGACTTCTGACTCCAAGTTCATTGCTCCCTCTTCCCCTCTATACAGGCAGTATTTAGAGTGCAGAATGGGGGCTCATGGTCTACCTCTGACACTTTCTAATGAGTGACCTCAGACATGTTACTTAACTTTGTGCCTCAGTTTCTTCATCTGTGAAGTGTGCCCAAAGGTAATAGTACCATCTTACAGAATTGTTGAGAAGATTAAATGAGATTTAAAGGGCTTGTGATGCCTGATACCAGTAAGCACTAATGAATATTAGTTGTTATCTTAGCTCTTCTTTCCCCAAAGAAGAATTTGAGGAAATTTTGCAATCTAGTTAGATTATAGTAATTTTGAGAGCAAGAGATTGTATCTAATTTTCTCTTTCTTCTTTTCTGCTCCTTTCTTTTCCTTATCTCTACCCTCAAGCATAGTGCCTTGCCTGGAAATGATACTCAGGTGTTTATTAGTGGTTTCAGTTCTATGGAACTTGTCAGTCAACAAGTATGTATTGACCATCCCCATGGGTGAAGACTGCCCACACCCCGACACCATCATGGGGGAGTTCAGAAGCACGTGCTATGAGTCTCATGCCTACACTGGAAGTCTTTTATCTCTTGTATTGTCTGATATTGTCATTACCACAATCTTAAGTTGTAGGGACACTGACACCCATTCGGTTGCCAAAGAAACTGAGATATAGCACAGTTGGTGGCAGATGTCACACAACTAACTGGGTAAGGAAACAGGGTTCCAGTGTAGGCATGAGACTCATCACAGGTGCTTCTGAACTCCCCCGTGATGGTGTCCAGGTGTGAAGGTAAACATTTCCGCTGATGTTTTACCCCAAGTGTTGATCCTTCCTCAGACACATTTTTTTTTCAGAGATATGAACTCACTGTAAACTCATTGGGGAAACTGAGCACATGAGACATTTGTTACGTCTTGAAGAAATATTTTAATCAATTTATGTAGCCCTATCCACATATAGACAGTCTGCCTATTTAGTAAGCACTCCATTATTAAGGAGCAGTTAATTAACAGTTTGTTTAAGGGATTGCACACATAGCTCATTTGATGATTTTTTTTCATTTTATTCAGATTAAAATGTACAGAATTGCATAAGTCGTGATTACAGTTGTCTTAACAAAGAAGGCCTTCACTTTTGCCACCAGTGGTTCCAGTACAGTGGAGACCCACTTCAAGGTCAAGCGTCATCTCAGAGAAGGAACAGAGACTTCCCTAGTTGCCTCTTTTGACCTTTTCCAAACAGAACTAGCATTTCCTAGAGACTAAATGCCTTTTCCATTGGATATCTTTTGATAGAATTTCACTGTTGGATCAATTGAACAAATTACCTAGTGTTAGGAAAAAGTCAGAACTTTGGGGTAATTTTTTAGGGACTCTTGGGTTTAGAAGGAAAGTTCCTTAAGCAATGTACACAGTTGTAGAGGCCCTCGCATTTGGATGTGATTTATAGGGACCAGTCCTGCATGTGATCTCTTTTCTGATTTCACAAAGAGGGATTTATTCTCAAAAATTATCTTCGGAACTTGGGAATGACATATGTCCTACTTTACAGCACCTTCTACCTCTATTGGTTCCTTCAGTATTCCTACAAATGTGAGTGATTCTTCTGCTTTATAACCATCACTCACCTCAACCAGGTCCTCTGGATGGCTGCCATTCTTTTTTCTTACTTTCTTCCACTCTCAGAATTGTTAACAGTTGGTCTTTATTTATTGTCGGATGGACTCATTGACACCCTCTCTTGCACTCTCTGGCTGCTGCCTTCCACTTCCTCAGAAGGCAAGAGCTATTAGCCTGTCCCAAGAGTTCACCCAAAGCCTTACTATACTGGGGCTGCTCCACTCAGCAGCAGCAACTACTCTCAGCCTTAAATGGTAAAAATGACCAGTGTTTCCAATTAGATCGTGCAATTTGGAGATGACCATATGGGGACAATTTACAACACCCACCCACTTTCCTATTTCTTTCTCCACCAATGAGAAGGAAAGAAAGGTCAGAATAACCCCCATGCCCACCTCTGCCCCCTGGATATAGAGCTGCAGCTTGTGTGACTCTCTGGGGAAGGACCCAGAGCCATGGGCTCTCTGATGGCCCTCTTGCTTGTCGAATCTCCCCATGTGTTATATCATGAGGCAGCTGCAGGTGAGGAAAGCCTGGAGAGACACAGATCCACACGTGCCCTTTCCTTTGTCTCTGCTCTACCTGTCTGTTCAGATTAGAAGCCCGTGAAGCATGTCGGCTTCTGTGCTCTGTGCAGCACCCACCCACGGCAGATGCTCAATGGGAATGTGGATGATTGATGATGGTGTTAATCTGAGTAATAACAGACATTGGGAGCCTGATCTCAGGGAAGCTTCTCAGTACTGGGTTATGAATGCACGAGTTCTACAGAGGAGGAAGAAACCCAGCTAATGGGCAACTGTAGATGCCAGTACCAGGGTGGTCCAGGTTAAAATGCTCCTCCCTTGAAAAATAAAAATTTAACAAGTAAGCAAATAAACAAGCCCTTGCACGAGCGACGCAATCAAGCCTTTTTTGACACCACACCAATAGAAGCCCCAATTACGTGTCAGTTGCTGGAGAATGGAGTCAAAAGGAATGAGACAGTTTTGTACGGGGGAGCCCCTCCCAGACCTCCATTCCTGGTGACGTCTACCTTTCCCTTGTGCTTTGAACAGCTCTTCCCACTATAACCCAGAGGATGTGCAAGTGCTTCTGTATGATGTCTATCAGGGAAGACAGAAGTCTGTTTTCAGACAGCATGGGAATTAATAACACTTGGAGAAACAAGGAACCAGTGTTGGTGAGGACGTGGAGCATTCAGAACTCCTCTCTCAGTGGGAATGTGAAGTGGTGCAGCTGCTATGGAAAGCAATGTGCCGATTCCTCAAAAAATGAAGAATGGAACGGCGACGTGATCCAGCAAGCAATTCTGCTTCTGGGTACAGATCCCAAAGAATTCAAAGCCGGATCTCAAGGCGATGTCTGCATGCTCATGTTCATGGTAGCATTATTCAAAATCGCCAAGAGGGGGAAACAACCCCAATGTCTATTGAAGGAAGAGTGAATAAACCAAAATGTGGTCTACACACATATTGAAATATTATTCAGTCTTTAAGAGGAAAGAAATCCTGTCATATGCAACATGGATGAATCCTGAAGCCATCATGTTAAGTGAAGTCACAGACCAGTCACAGATGGACAAATACTCTGTAATTCCCCCCATATGAGATTTCTAATGTAGTCAAAATCAGGCAGATGGAAAGTGGAAAAGGAGTTGCTCAAGAATGGGGGAGGGGAGAGGGGGAATTAGTGGGTAATGCAAGTTTTGATTTTGCAAGATGAAATTGTCCTAGAGATTTATTTCACAGTGGAGTGAATATACTCAATATATTTGAGTTGTATACTTAAAAAATGGTTACCATGGTAAATTGGTAAATTTAACATTATATGTTTATGATCATGATTTCAAAATTGTAAAGAATTGGGGAAGTTCCTTTGTAAAAAGAAAAATTATTTTAATGTACCTAATCAGATTTCTGGTTTTTCTATAGGTCTATCTTTTGAACTGTTATATATTGAATTTTCTTACAGAAAGATTTTCTTGTAACTGGGGTGTGGGAGACCCAAGTGGGCTGTCCCACTGTCTCTGAATCTGCCTGTCTACCACTCCTTTCCAACCCTGAACAGCAAAATAATGCAGAAGCGGGATTCTCTGGATAAGAGACTTAATATACACAAGAGGGCTTTCACTAATAATTGTTATAGAGGTGAACGGTTTGACAGAATTGAGACCAGAAGGACTGGCCATTGTGGTCTTAATGTAGTTTCTACATACGGTCCAATAAATATATGTATTTGACTTTTGCCCCTAGTTCCTGGCATAGAGCTCCTAACCCCTGTGGAATTTCCTGATAATGGAGTGATTCTGGGAGAACGGGGGATGGTTGCCAAAGGAACCATCTTGGTTGGTTGGTTGGTTCCTAACCAAGTGTAATCAGTTGGAATTTTCAGCATCCCCCATCCTGAGAAGAGGGGAGGGGCTTGATTGAGTCAAATTATCAATGGCCAATGAGTTATTTAACTATGCTAATGAAATGAAATATCCACAAAACAACCGGGTTTAAGGAGCTTCGGGATTGGTGAGCACATGGAGATGCTGGGCGTATGGCAAGCCCAGAGGAGACTTGAATGGTGAACACCCCCCCCTCTCCAATGTCCTGCGCTGTGCACCTCCTCTCATAGTCTGTGCTGTATCCCTTGCAATAAAATTGTAATCAAAAGTAAAGCATTTTCCTGATTTTTGTATGCCATCCTAGAAAATTACTGAACCCAAGGAGGAGGAGGTGGAAACCCCTGATTTATAGCTGATCAGTTGGAAGTATAGGTGAATTAGACCTGTGATTGACATCTGAAGGGAAGGCAGTCTTATGGGACTGAGCTCCTGACTTCTGGGATCTGACACTAACCCTGGGAGCTAATGTCAGAATGGAATTGAATTGTAGGACACCCAGTTGGTGTCAAAAAAAAAAAAAAAAAAACAGCTCAGACTGTATTTCCTCCCTGGGTCTTGGCAGAGTTTGGTTTGTGTTTGTTTCTTCCTTCTTAAGCGATCCAACTGCAGGTGGAAAGAAGTTACAAGTCTCCACCTAGCCTGGCAGTGAGGACGTGAATGGCAACCAGGATGACCAAACAAGGCCAAGTGTTTGGGCAATTATGTGTCACGCTGACCCTAACTAGCCAAGTGATCACAGCCAGAGCAAACTCTTCTTGTTTATCAGATGCATCATTCTTGTCTATAGTGCTCAGAGAAAAACCATGAACCCTGAAAAACACCATATTGTTTTGTGATGTCACCTCTGGAATGTTCTGAGTGTTTTGGTGACCAGCTTCTGCATAGGACCTATACCTGGCACCTTACATTGGTATGACTTTTTACTTGAGATAGAAATATTAGTCTTAGGCAAGGGAGTAGGTATAGCCATCTCTGAAGCCGTCTTTGAAGCCACCTCTGCTTCAGAGACTTTCAAAAGGCTTTTACATCATCTATAATCCCTGTCTTAATTTCTGTTCAGACATCCACAAAGCATCTAATCAGATAGATCCATATCTCCAGACTCAGATTTTCATAATCTACAAAATACACAAGAAGGGAATAGATGAACAGAAAATCATTATATATTTCGGGTGAGCAGTTGAGGCCCAGAGTGGGTTGGGAAGTGGAAACCTTCTTGTTTTCTCTTTTCCACAGCACTCAAGGCCAAACTTTACAAGAAAAAAAGACACCAGATATGAGAGCCTAGAAACCCCAACCAATGTGGTTCTGCCTCAGGTATGGATAATCACAGGAGGATGTAGCCCATCGGTTTTAGGCTTTTTAATAACCCTCCTCTTTAGAGATTCTAGCAAGATGTTGTAGAATAAGCAGAGAAATTAGCCCATTGGATTCCAGTTGTGATAGACCCCCTCCCCTCCAGCTGTGGGCCTTGGGGGTGCCACATGGGCTTGGGATCCTTGAATGTGGAGGCTGGGTAGACGAGCCACCTGAAAGTCCTAACCTTTCAAGTTTTCTATCATACTCAGAAATAACCCAACCTTCTCAAATGAGATCCTTTGCTACAGGCTGTTGTGTAACTACCCTGGATTTCCAAGGTGAATTAAAACTTGAACTTGACATCAAATGTGTAAGAATGAATCCATGAGGAGAAAACCTGGTACACATACTAAGGGATGCAGAGTCATTTAGGGTTATGGAGATAATTAAGCCCTGTTATGTGCCAAAGACAGAGCGTAAGAGGGATGGGCATGTTCTGTTGTTGCTTTTTTTTTTTTTTTGTGTGTGTGTGTGTTTTGAGGCCAACAAATTGTTGGAGTCATGGCAGTCTTGAGAGTCTCAGGTCTCCTCCCGCAAGCAGCTGTTTCCTTGGTGTGGTCCTTGGGGTTGGATTGTTTCTACTGCTGCTATGTCACAAAGGGGTTGGCCTTGCTTTCTCCAGAGTCACCTAAGGCCCCATTGGAAGACCATGGCCATGCAACCAGAAGGGTTGAAATGTAGGATGGAGGAATCCAATGCCGAGGTAACTATCTGAAAGGTTTGTCCAGGGACACACAAGGAGGACAGTCACCCGTGGGCATTCTATGTTGACAATTAGAACCATCCGGCAAATATGTTCAATGGGAGGCAAATATATAGGACAGGAAGACATCCTGGATGTTTGTTGTCACATCATCCTTGTGGCTTTGTATGGAAGGGCCACTTTTCTGTTTCAGCTCATGAAGCGTAGCCCTCATATTAGGTAATTTCTCCTGATCTTTTGACAAGATGGTCACAAGCCGCAGAAACATTTTTAGTTCTGATTGTTTCTGCTTGAAACACACATTGAGTTCTGTTGACCACTACTTCCTCCCTGAGGGTGGGTGTTGACCTTTGGTTCCTTCATAGTCCACATAAACCAATCTTTGCTCTGCTAAAGGACAGGCAGAGAATGTCAACCTGGGCGTAGGGATAAGAAGAGAATTTGATCATGTGATAGAGATGGGAAGTGGAAATCTTCTTGTTTTCTCTTTCCCACAGCACTCAAGGCCAAATTTTACAAGAAAAAAAGACACCAGATATGAGAGCCTAGAAACCCCAACCAATGTGGTTCTGCCTCAGGTATGGATAATCACAGAATTATCCATTTCTCCCATTTCTCTCCCTGAGAGATTTCCAGCTCCCAGGGAGAGAAATAGGCTCTGTAGTCAAAGAGGAAAAAAAATCCTCTAAGAAGGCTAGAGCTTTTTCTGGGGTGGCTCACTTTCTGTATTGCCAAACCTGGGGCAGTTGATGTGGTCTTAGAGGACAGAGGGCCACGGGATGAGGGGATCTCTGCTGTCTGGGTGTGTGCACCCCCACAGGAACAGATGTGACCTCAGGCTTACATGCCAGGATGCTCTGACTGGGTCTCTGGGGGAGGGAAGTGATGTCTCTATACAGATGATCTGAACCAAACAACTCCCAGGGCTATGAAGAGGGACTGATGTTCTTGCTATACCTCCATCAATGAGATGGCATGCAGCTTAAGGGAAAAGGGTAAATCTGAGAAACCAGGAGAGGAAGAAATATTGACTGAGCACTGATGACATCCTGTGTCAGGGCCAGGGCCGTGCCGGTGAGTGGTAGAGATTTTACAGATATGGGAAGCCCAACAGGGATGGGCAGAGCTGGAATAGGAGCATCCTTTCTTCTCTGTCACCTGCCTGGGCCAGGTTGGGTCTGAGCTTTGTAATTCCTCTCTAGTTTTTAAGAGCAAGTGTCTCCCCTCTCCCAATCTTTTTTTAAAAACTTCTTTCCTCTTGATTTTTTAAAATTAATTTTTAAAATTTATATATGACAGTGGAATGCATTACAATTCTTATTACACATACAGAGCACAATTTTTCATATCTGGTTGTATACAAAGTATGTTCATACCAATTCATGTCTTTATACATGTACTTTGGATAATAATGTCCATGACATTCCACCATCATTTCTAACCCCATGCCCCCTCCCTTTCCCTCCCACCCCTCTGCCCTATCTAGAATTCATCTATTCCTCCCACACTCCCCCTCCCTACCCCACTATGAGTCAGCCTCCTTATATCAGAGAAAACATTAGGCATTTTGTTTTATGGGATTGGCTAGCTTCACTTAGCATTATCTTCTCTAACTCCCTCCATTTACCTGCAAATGCCATGATTATATTCTCTTGTATTGCTGAGTAATATCCCATTGTGTATATATGCCACATTTTTAAAATCCATTCATCTATTGAAGGGCAGGTAGGTTGGTTCCACAGTTTAGCTATTGTGAATTGTGCTGCTATAAACATTGATGTGGCCGTGTCCCTGTAATATGATCTGTGTCTGATAGAAGAAAAAGTAGACCCTAATCTCCATCATGTGGGATTAGGCCCCAACTTCCTTAATAAGATTCCTTTGGTATAAGAATTAAAATCAAGAATCCATAAATGGGATGGACTCAAACTAAAAAGTTTCTTCTCCGCAAAAGAAACAATCTGTGAGGGAAGTAGAGAGCCTACATCTTGGGAGCAAAGTTTTACCCCTCATACATCAGATAGAGCACTCATCTCTAGGGTATATAAAGAACTCAAAAGCCAAGCACCAAAAAAACCAAATAACCCAATCAATAAATGGGCCAAGGTCCCCTCCCCCAATCTTAACAGCTAATTCCAAGCTCCCTGTGTGTATCTGCCCTGTGCTCTTTTGAGACCAAGTCCATGGGTTTGAGGAGGGAAGGGCAACAATGGCTCTGTCTCCAAGAAGCAGCTCTGGTAGTAGCTCCAGTCCTGCTGGGCATCTGGGCTTCTCAATCAGACTGTAAATGCATATGACTCAGGATTTGTTATCACCCTTAGGTCTTTTCAGGTCTTATTGATTTCCCATTTTTCTTCCTCACATTAAATATTTGTGTTTTCTGATCTATTTCCCTCCAGCACATTAACTTGCAAGTCATGAGTGTTATTTCCTGCCCAAGCGAACTGATCTCCTGGTTCCTCTTGCACATAATGATGTGGTGCTCACGGGCACCCTGGCTTCCCCAGTGAGCACTGGCTGGGAATTTCATTAAGTGCTGTTTACTCCTAGATCATTAACGAAGGATCTCTAACCAGGCCAGAATGAGCTCTGATGGCACCTTCCAGTGCCCCTCCCCACTTCTCTCCTGGCTTCTTTTCTCCCCATTTCTTTGAGCTTGTTCTTCAGAAGTGACGGGATCCCGCTGACAGTACCAGTATCTCTGCCAATCTGAATAACTTTTCAGGGAAAGATTTCAGGACAGTCTGTGTTAAATGATTAGTGAAAACCACCATGTATAATCTCTTCTTTATTCTCTTTTTGCTATAAGTGTGGTAATTCTATCAAAATCAATCACCTTGGCCCAGTGAACTATACTTTTACCTGTTTGAATTTATTAAAACAAATATTGACTTTATCACAGTACTTGGGGGAGGTAAGTTAATTTTTTAAAATGATAATGAGACTCAGTCAGCTATGTCATCTCATTTGCAAATTAGTAGCATGTTTGGCATTTCATTTCAGGATCTGGGGACCTTTCCACTCTATAAGCTTTAAAAGTACCTAAGATGACTAAATGTTATCTGCTAGTAACTTTCAGTAATGGAGGTAAAATAGATGTTGAAAAACTTGGTCAGTAGACTTGGATTTTTCCTTGAGTGTTTGGACATCTCTTCTGGGTTGTGGTAGGAGTAGAGAGAACTTCAATATGTGTATCAGTCCATTTTCTGTTGCCATAACAAAATACCTGAGATCGAGTAATTTATAAAGAATAGAAGTTTTATTAAGCTCATAGTTCTGGAAGGTTAGAAGACCAAAAGCCAGTGAGGATCTTTTTGCTCCCTCCTAACATGGCAGAGAGCATCATATGGCAAGACAGAGCAAACCAGTCACAGAGAGCTCACCTTCATAAAAAGTCACTCCTGCTATAATCCTTTAATCTGTGAATGAATTAATCCATTCATGACCCAATCACTTCCCAAAAGTCCCACCCCTCAAAAATGATTAACCCATGATTTGGGGGTTTAAGTTTTCAACACATGAAATTTAGGAGACACATTCAAACCATAGCAATCCATGTCAGCTAAGCCTGGCTAATCACCCTACAGTTCCATCCCCAAAGAAATTCCACCCTGGAAGATCCCACTCACAGAGTCCTGTTCCTTAGAAATCCTGTAGCACCAATAGGAGACTCTGTTCCTCTTGGCTCCCTTTGCCCTTTGCCCCTCTCCTTTCCATGAGCTGCTCTTTTCTATACCCTCACTATCCCTGAGGCTAGTGATCTGAACAAGGCATATAGTCCTTAGGGATTTCAAGCATTTCCCTTCTAGGATCACTCCCATTTAAAAGGAGATGCCAAGAAGGGGCCCAACCTACACTGAGAAAGAATTCTTAAACATAGGTGGGATTTCAGACATCCACATGCGCACAAATTGTGCCCAGGCATCTTCTTGGGATCATCAGCATTAAGAGATTATTTGGTCACAGCCACTTTGATGCTGAGAACAGAGTTTTGGTTGCTTTTCCAACACCTGATGGAAAGGTGTGATAAGTTGTCCCCCTCCTGTAGCCACTTAATGTCTTATTCTTCCATGAAGGAGACAACCCTTTTCTTCCCCATCTACTGGGTCTCTATCTCTGTGTGAGAGCATTTCCCAGAGACCAGGAAAGAGCTGATCCTTTCCTTCATGGGAAACTTGGATCATATGGCCATAGGCTCTGCCTCTCATCCTTCTCAGGGTGTTTGAGGGATTTTATTTGGGCATAGGCTTCTTCTCAGGGCCTGACTTATCAGGGCAGATTAGCTCAATCCAAGGAACCAACCCAATGACCACTGACACTGGTCGAGAAGACCTACTGAAAGGAACTGGCTGCAAACACAGACGGAGGAGGCCTGGGATTCATACCTGCATGTGTTTGCTTAGCTCAGAGGCTCACATTGTGGAAAAGGCTCTTGCAGAAAAATATACTCAGCATTTGCAACAGTGGCTCGGGCCAGGAGATGTTAAATCTTACCAGTAGAGCTGATTGTGTGTTTGGTCTTTGTGACATCTTGCCTGCCCCTTGTCCTCTTACAATCCCAGGAAGTAGACAGCAGCTATGTTTAGGCTTATTTTGGAGGTGACAGAGCAGCTAAGAGATTTTTATTAAGAGTACTCAACCACGGGAATTGGAGCTCAAAGATATTGGGAATTTGGGGATTTTACTGTGATTGGATTATAGGTTCAAGATAATGAAATGGATAGCTGGCATGCTGTGGGCAGAGGCAGTTTCCTTCAAGGGAAGCACACAGAGGGACCTGGGAGTTTGTGGAATTCACAAGGTAGCAAACTCCACTGTTGGAGATTTTACATCATGCAATCACATCCCTGCACTAGGATTATTTTAAAGTTTTAAAATATGAATTGAGGGTTGGGGTTGTGACTCAGTGGTACAGCGCTGGCCCAGCATATGTGAGGTACTGGGTTTGATTCTCAGCACCACATAAAAAGTAATTAATTAATTAATTAAGGTCCATCAACAACTAAAAATAAATTTAAAAAAATGAATTGAAATGGGGATATAGCATTTACCAAATACACTTCATTATCCTTTAGGGCAAATGAACAGTGCTGCCATAGGGTAGCTCCCAAGCTTATGAGAACCTTTTCAGGGTATTCCAAGAAATTTTTAGGAGCAGAGAACTCTTTTCAGATCCTTTGTTGTTTTTCCAAAACAAAATAAATGGCCATTTTTGGAGGCCCAAAATAACAGAATATGAACAGTTTCATAGAATTTAGTCTAATATCTCTTTCTACTTTTCTGTGTACATTGGTCAATTCATTCATCAGCAGGGACACATTAAGCCTCCACTGTATGTCAAATATATGGTTTTAATTTCCAGGACTAGGAATGTCTAAAATAAATAAATAAATAAATATATAAATAAATAACAGGTTACTTCTTTAGAGAATTGAAATTTATTTATAGAAATAAATGGGGAGGGGAACAGGATGTATGAAAACTATTGGAATGAAAACAACACATGCAAAATAAAAGACCTAGCCATTATGAAGTGCTAGAATGGGCATGGATTTTGAAGTGAAATGTACTAATGTTAAGTCCTGGCTCCACCCCCTTGTTAGCTATGGGATGCTAGGTAGAAACATCTCAGATCTTTGGGTAAGATATTGCATATGAATAAAGAAAGCCATTAGCCTATTGTTAGACATATAAGAGTCACTCAGTGTTGTTTCCTTTAGCTTTTTGTGTGCAACCTTCCTCTAAGGAAATGTTAAGCAACTTCTTGTGAAATGTAGCAACTATTCTTTACAAAGAAAATATATTCTTTCTTTTTATTTTTGAATTCTACAAAAAATTCTCTGAAATAAGTTAGGTTGAGATAGACAGCGGTATGAGTTTTAAGCGGCAATGTTAGTGAATGGCATCTCCTAGAGTCAGGCACTGTATAACCTGTGTTAGAATCCTCATTTTCTAGACGTGGAAAGTGAGGCCCAGAAGTTAGAAGACTTTATCAGGGTTATGCACTCAGACAGTGCAGAGCCAAGAGTCTCTTCGGGTGTTATTATGTCCTAACTTGCTGCCTACATTGCTGCACTTTAACCTCTAATTTTCACCAAGAAATAACTGATGCTATTCGCTGATTTTTTCAAATTGACTGGAAGTTTCTTGAGATCAACACCTGTGAGCTGGGAACACAGTAGATACCAACTTTATATATATATATATATATATATATATATATATATATATATATATATATATTTTTTAAAGTTAATTGTATTGCTTTAATTTTTTTTTTGAGTGAGAGAGGAGAGAGAGAGAGAGAGAGAGAGAGAGAGAGAGAGAGAGAGAATTTTTAATATTTATTTTTTAGTTCTCGGCGGACACAACATCTTTGTTTGTATGTGGTGCTGAGGATCGAACCCGGGTCGCACGCATGCCAGGCGAGCGCGCTACCGCTTGAGCCACATCCCCAGCCCCAGTAGATACCAACTTTAATGTTAATCAACAATGTGGAGAAGAGTTGATGAAATAGCATTCTAAGTGGGAGTATGATTAAGGTGAGGAATTTTCAAAAGACCAAGAAAGAGCTCCCCTTGGAGGAAGAAGTCCAGCTAGCTCTGATTGGAATTGGAGGAAAAACACAGGAAAGAATGAATTTGCTTTGACTCAATGTTTCTCCAAAGTTCCATCCTGAATTCTGTCATATCTGAACAGACTTGCAATTTTTTTCCTTAAAGTTTCTCATTTTCAGAAAAAGAAATGATGCTGCTTTATTTTAGTGCCTCTTAGTAATATTCATAGAATTCTGAATTTGTTAAAATAAGCTTATTTTTCTTCTAATACCCATTCAAATAAATGCACACCTGATAAAGTTTTAGAGGTATTTAAGGGTTCTAAGAAGTCAAGCCATGAGGCACACTGGATTTCACCACTAACTGGGTCCCTAGGGAATAGGAGGAAAGATAGTAGGGCTCATTTGTAAGGGAAGGATTTGGTTCTCTGATGAGAAAGTAAAGGGGACCTTATTTAGCCTATCAGCCTTCTAGATTAGGTGTTGTGGGTATGGGACAAGGAAGGCACCAGGTCTGCTTGGGAAAAGCTAGCCATCGAAGGGCAAGGACAAGATGTCAACAAGGATGCTGGGGCCCCAGTTGTGCCAATCAGCAAATATGGCTCCAGTAGACCAGAGAAAGTGAGACCAAAGTTAGAGGTCCTGTTTCCAATCCCTCATCATGTAGCAGTGCAAAATAAGGCTGCAGTGTGAGAGAATATGACCAAGGTCAGTTTATGTGCATAAAGTGTGCATAAGGACAAGGGTCAAATACCCAGGTTGTCCAGAGCTGGGGATCTGCCACATGTTAATATTCTATTGAGAATATTTCTATTGAGGGGCCAGTTGGAAAGTCCTTGAGTACCCAGTTCAGTGTGTGCCTAAGGAACAAAAGAAGCTCAGTGACATGATTGAAAGGCCAGCATGGATATAAACAGGAACAGACATAAAGCCTTAGTGGATCCTCTTTGGATGCTCAGTTGGATCAAGAAGAGCATCTCTGATTGAAACAAAGCAACTATTAAAGAGAAATTATGAGACAATTAGGGAAATTTGAACATCAACTTAGTATTTGATGATATTAAGGGAACATTGCTAAATTTTAAAGGGATGATAATGATGTGGTTCTGTGAAATGATGCACATTGATGCATTTATGAATAAAAACATGATTTCTCTTTGCATTAAAATAATCATGTGGTGGGGGATGGTTGTGGAACAAGTGTGGCCTTGATTTGATTGCTGGTGAAGCAGGGTAAGGAGTAAGTGGAAATTTATTTGATCACTCTTTCTCCTTTCATATATGTTTGAAATTTCCCATAATAAAAAGTTGAGGAAACCATCTTGATTCTCAAGTTTCTGGAAGTCCTTTGGTAAATCCATGATAATTTCCCAAGTGTGTGCTTTATACATGTAAGTTCTGGGAACCAGAAGTGGGTTTGTGTCTAATCCAGTGTAGGTAGGGCTGGTTACAGACTTCTCTGAGTTTCAGTCTATCTGTAAAATGGGAATGCAGGTTGAGTATACCTTATGTATAATACATGAAAACAAATGTTTCAGATTTTGGATTTTGTAAAATTTTGGAATATTTGCATATGTACAATAAGATATCTTGGGAATGGAACCCACGTCTAAACACAAAATTTATGTTTCACATATATTTTATACACATGTCCTGAAGGTCATTTTATACAATATTCTTAGTGGGCCCATATTTTGACTACAACTTTTATTGCATGAGATCAGATGTGGAATTTTCCACTTGTGGCATCATGTTTAGGGCTCAAGAAGTTTGGGATTAGAATTTTTGGATTAGAAGTGCTCAACCTCTTGTAATATTTTATGTGCTAGTGTTGTGAGGATGAAATGAATTCTGTATGGAGAATGCTCACCTCACCTCAGGATCTTGGGTCTCGATATTTGTTTCCTACTTCCTTTTCCCTCTCAGAACTAGGATAGGCACTAAACTACATCTTCTCATGGTAGGTAATATCTTCAGGAGTTAGATCTTGCTGAGAATGGAGCCTTGCATGCGTTCTGGTGCAAGAATAGAGAGGTATTTCCTTACTTGGCCTTGGCTAGTCATCCCAGAAATCTGGAACTCAGGGGCCTTAAACTTTTATTGGAAAATAGTCTGGACTATCCACAGTGAGGTTCATTCTGATCACAGACTCAGCCACAGGAGTTCCTGTGCTTCCCTAATTGAGAAATGTGAAAACCATGGAGGCTAAATTTATTGAAATGAAATAAGGTTCTGCTTAAAGAATGCCCTTGCACCTTTGCTACCTGGAAGATTGAGCTTACTTTTACTGAGTTAATGACATGTACTTATTGCAAAGTTAATGGTATAGAACTGTGTCTTCTATTTATCTAGCTTTTTGCATCTTAAAGAATTCTAACTAACTTTATATGCTGTGTAAATTGCCTTTCTTTCTCTTTCTCTACACACACACACACACACACACACACACACATACACACACACACACAGAAGATAATTTGTTTTCTACTTTTGTCTCTGTAAAATTGTGAAAATCACCCAAGAAATGAGGAGTTGATAATATCTGGAAAGCATTTTTATGTACTTGAATGAAATGCTTTGGATGGCTTTAGAAGTAACTACCGTGATCTTATATTTATTTAATTCATTGCTGCCATGGTTGTCTCTTCTCCAGTGTGTATTACACCTGTTCATGTCTTTCCGAATACATCTTATAGTTCTTGCACTATTAAAATCTGCTTTTCTCAATGATAATAATATCTTACATTTCTAAGGCACTTGGTAATTTAAAGAACATTTTTGTCTCTGTTATTTGCTTAGTTCATAACAGTGGTGCTGTGAACTAAGCAGGGTACATATTATTATCTGCATTTTACAGAAATATTTCATTGATTTTTTTAATAGTATAGGGGATTGAACCCAGGGACTCACATATACCTGACAAGTACTCTACCACTGAGCTATATCCTCAGCCCATCATTGATTTTCCTTGTTAATATTTTTTTTTTAGTTATAGTTGGACCAATACCTTTGTTTTTTATTTATTTTTATGTGGTGCTGAGGATCAAACCCAGTGCCTCACACAGGTGAGGCAAGCACTCTACAACCCCAGCCTCCATCATTGACTTTTAATGTTGGAAGGTGCCTCTAGGATCACAGAGGTTGATTCTCTATATTTTACTGGTGAAAAATCCAAGTCTCAGAGAGTGTGAGGCAACCTCCAGCTTCGAACTGCTCACCAGTGACAGAACCTGAACCAGGTCTTGGCCCCTCTGTCTTTAACCCTGCTCTCTTAGAGGTGTCCTTACCACGTCATCCAGAATCAAGTAAGGGAGCTGGTTAGAAATGGAGATTTCTGGCCCCTACTTCAATATGTTGAATTAGATTCCCAAATGGAAGGCTCAGAAATCTGCATTTAAAACTCATTCAGATTATGCTCGGAACTGCAAAAGCTATTATTGCAGATCCTAGTCCTCTTTTTATGCTGTAGTTTTGAGGTTCATGGCCACCACCATGAGAGCCTCTTTATGAATTCCTTAGTGCCCTTTGTTGTCTTCATTCCTACGGGTTGAACTCTCAGCACTCAGTGATCTGTCTGGGATGGTGCTCACCTCTTCAAAATGAGCAGCTAGACTTTGTTTTGAGCCCTGCACTGTGTTGAGGGCTGAGGTGGATGTTTAAAGGGCAGTGGTCAGGACAGACTCCAAGACGCTAAGAGAGGAGGATGAGCCTGAGTGGTCCAGGAGAAGGGAGGGGGGTGATCAACATCACCCCATCTTAAACACAGTGATTTGGATAGCTATCAGGGTGATTCATGCTACCCCTCTGCTCATGCCAATTGCAGGCACACACCTGTAGCTGGGGTAGCTTGAGAACGATATTTTCTTTTAGGGTGACAGAAATGTGACAGAGTTCGTGATTAGTGATCTTGTGCATGATCTTTTTTAAGACTTCAAATATCTCTGAATCAAGGAGGTATCATTATGTCCCACTTTGAAACTGTCGCTCAAATTACTTGATTAAATTCTTGTGACTGATAAGTGGTAAGTCCAGGGCTGTAAATATTTGGTTGCTTCTAAAATTGATACTTTAGCCTCCACCATATACATCTAAATCACATTAACCTCTAATTAATATGGATTTTATATTTGTACACTTGCCTATTCACCAAGATTTGATTGTAACCCCAGAATCAATACTTATAGCACTTCTATGGCCATTGGACATGTACAGAGTAGTGCATGTGGTCTGTAGCAGAGACTCCAATGTGGGGACTTCTTGTTTGAACTCTCATACTGGAACATAGCGCTCTTTTTGCAATTTAGAGCCATGACCTTAAAATTTTGTTGCTTTTAGTTGGCGACTCACTGTAGGCAATGGCTCCTATTAGGCATAGTGTTGAAGATGCTATCTATTGTCCTTAATCACCAGAAGCCTTTGATGGAGAAAACACGTGTTTGTTAAGTCTTGTTCCAGCATGAATGACGGTGCTGTTAATGATGTGCTCCATCTTAACGAATCAATCAAACATATTAATTAAGACATCTTTAAACAGAAACACACATAAAACAAGGTTATGTATTGATCAGTTGTAACTGGAGGCTCACAGGAACCTAGTCCTGCACTTCCCCTGGGGACAATGGTTCAGAATTTATCAATTCAAGGTTGGAGATGACTTTATACCACAAAACTACCAAGAATAACAAGGATTGGCTCTATTTCCTTGTGAGGATCCCAGGAGGCAAAAGTGACCCCAATGACCAGGAGCCTATTAGACTTGCAGGGTTGATTGGGGGGTGTCCTGGGCCTGTCCACTAGCTCTGGGTGTGTCCGTCCCTCCATTAACACTGGACTTCCCTGTTCTCTCCCACAGAGGGGCACTGCTGAGCCCTTCCTGAGGCTCCACAGCCTGTACTCCACCCCTCGCTGTTCGCGGCAGGCCCAGGCGGCCGCCCTGCCCCGGCTGGGCCGCCGGGTGGTCAGCCAGCACTCCTACCCGCTCAACCGCTTCTCCTCCGTGCCTTTCGAACCCATGGAGCGCCCCACCTCCCAGGCCGACCTGGAGCTGGATTACAACCCGCCGCGGGTGCAGCTCAGTGACGAGATGTTCGTGTTCCAGGACGGAAGGTGGGTGAACGAGAACTGTCGCCTCCAGTCCCCTTACTTCTCTCCGTCTTCCTCCTTCCACCACAAGCTGCACCATAAGAGGCTGGCCAAGGAGTACCTGCTGCAGGAGGAGAACCGGGCCCTGCGGGAGGAGAACAAGGCCCTGCGGGAGGAGAACAAAGGCCTCCGCAAGGAGAACAAGATCCTGCAGGTCTTCTGCGAGGAGCACAAGGCCGCCCTGGGCCGCGAGGAGAGCCGCGCCTCCTCCCCGCCGCTGCACAAGGACAACGCGTCGCTGGAGGCGGTCAAGAAGGACACCGCGGCCCCGCCATCGCAGTGCAGCAAGGAGAACAGCACGCTGCAGCTCCTCCGGGAGGAGAACCGAGCCCTGCAGCAGCTGCTGGAGCAGAGGCAGGCCTACTGGAGCCAGGCCGAGGACAAGAGCACCTCTGCGGAGGACAGCAAGCCAGTGCCCTCGCCCCACCAGGAGCCGCACGGGCCTGGACTGCTGCCCGACCAGAGCCCGGGCCTTTCCTCTCCCTTTGAAGAGCCCAAAGGACCCTCAAGCCCGCAAGAGGACTCCAAGACGCTGCGGGCCTTGAGGGAGATGGTCAGCAACCTCTCGGGGCCTTCCAGGGAGGACGAGAGCAAGACGGTCACCAGCCTGGTGGGTGGAGAGCAGCCCCTGCAGCTGATGAGAGAGATGAGCCAGGCGCTGCAGGCCCTGCGCGAGGAGAACCGGCTCTTGCAGGAGGAGAACAGGGCCCTGCACGTGCTCCGCGAGGAGCATCGCGTCTTCCAGGAGGAGAACAAGGCCCTGTGGGAGAACAACAAGCTGAAGCTGCAGCAGAGGCTGGTCATCGACACGGTGACCGAGGTCACCGCCCGCATGGAGATGCTCATCGAGGAGCTCTATGCCTTCATGCCGTCCAAGAACAAGGACCTCAAGAAGCCCAGCAGGGTCTGAGGCCTTAGCAGTGGACCAGGGACACGAAGTTCAGGCACAGAACACCTCACCGGGCCAAAGAAAATTCCCCTCTTTCCCTCGTTGTCCTTGCCTTTGCCCACCAGTGTGTGCCTGCTGCAGAGAGGCGTTAAGGGACCTCCTAAACTCAGAGAAGAAATAAAGGCCTAGGAGGCTGGGATTAGCCAACACCAGCATGCCACTGTAGCTTCTTTTCCTTTTGCAAAAAAGTAGAATTGTTTAGAGCAATTTTAGGTTCATAGAAAAATTGAGCTGAAGGTACAGAGCTCTCATATGCCCCCTGCCCCCTCGCATGCACAGTTCCCCCACTACCAACATCCCCCACCAGAGTAGTATGTATGTTAAAACTGATGAACCTACACTGATATATCATTATTTCCCCAAGTCCACAGCACATTTTAGGATTCCCTTTTGAAATTGGGTATTAGGTTTGGACAGTGTATGACATGGCCACCACTGTAGTATCATACAGAATGGTCTCACTGTCCTACAGCTCTTTAGTCATCTTACCTCCAGCCTCTGGCAACCACTGTCTCCAGAGTTTTGCCTTCTCTAGAACGACGACGTGTAGTTGGAATCATCCAGTAGGTAGCCTTTGCAAATTGCTTTCTTTGACTCCAATATGCATTTAATTCCCTTCATGCCTTTTTGTAGATTGATAGATCATTCCTTTTTAGCGCTGAATACCATTCCATTCTATGAATGTACCACAGTTTATTTACCCATTTACCTTCTGAAGGACATCTTGGTGGCTTCCAAGTTTTAACAATTAAGAATCGACTTTCTTTTTCTTTTCTCCCTCATCTCTTTCTTTTGCCTTTACTGTTTCTGTTTTTATTTCCTCCTTTCTTCCTTCCCCCTTTTCTGCTTCCTCTTGGCTTTCTTTCTTATCTCCTATTTCTGAGGCTATAGCATTGGGGGAGAAGAGATCACTGTAAGTCCGGGCTTTTCAACTGTGTCACTTGACATTTGGGAATGCATACCTCTTTGTGTTAGGGACTGTCCTGTATGGTATTCTCCAGCATCCCCAGCCTCTCCCCATCAGATGCCACTTAAGGCCAACTGGCCCACAGCTAAGGCAAATACGTCTCTAGAGATTGTCAAATATCCCCTGGAAAGCAAAATCCCCACACTGCCCCAGGGCTCTCAAAGTATAGCCCTTGAACACAAGTCTATGAAATGCTCTGAGAAAACAAAGATTTCTACAGGGGCAATCCTATTACAATTCTCTGCATCAGATTCATAATTCTCTGACTTAAAAAGCATCTGAGACATACTACAAAGTTATCTGCTTATGTTTGGGGAACCCAAGATTGCCTGATTTTATTGGATTCCAAGGGAATCCCTCTTTATATTTGGGAAGTTTGGGAAGGGGTGCTCTCTGCTCTCCCTGACCCTAGGCTCACCTTTATACCCCTGGATTCACACTTCCCACTTGGATTCAAGAGCTTGGGCAGGTGGCTACCAGGCTCATTGAATGAAGGTATAGAGGCTCAAGATTTGGTGTCTTGGTCTTTTTGAAAATTCTCATTTTAAAGTTGAACCTACTTTAGAACAAGAAGTTGAAAGGTAGCCTCAGGCAACTAAAGAGCGGAGTTTGGCTCCCAAACTTTGCTTTTTAATGAAATCACCTGAAGGGTAAGTTAGTCAGCTTTTTTTGTCACCGTGACCAAAAGACCTGACAAGAACAATTAGAGGAGGAAAAATTTATTTGGCGCTCACGCTTTCCGAGGTCCATAGATGGCCAACTCCATTGCTGTGGCCAAAAGTGAAGCAGAATATCAGAGTGGAAGGGTGTGCTGGAGGAAAACAGCTCAGAACTTGGCAACAAGGGAGCAGAGGGAACTCTACTTACCAGGGACGAAATATATACCTCAAAGGCACACCCACCTCCTCCAGCGACTTCCTACCAACCTACAGTTAGTACCCAGTTAATCCATTCAAGGGGATTAATGCACTATTTAAGACTCTCAGAATCCAATCATTTCACCTCTAATCTTCCTTGCATTGTTTCACACATGAGTGTTTTGGGGAACACCTGGTATCTAAACCAGAACAAAGGGTCCTTGAAAAATAATGCCTCTAGACATTCTGGTTTAATTATTCATGGGTTTGACTGAGCATTGTGATGTTTAAATGCTACACAAGTGATTCCATTGCACAGCAAAGTTGAGGAATCCCAGTAATAGGGATGTTCAGCTTTCTGATTCTCAGTCTAATGCCCCACGCACTAGGAGGCAGGGGAGGAAAAAATTTATTTTGCTTAGGGAAAAGCTGATCATTGTATTGTAATAGACATGAGTTTAAGACTGAAATATCCTCACTCCTAATGTGTGTTATTGCTGCCTAAATTTCTGAGACTTGAGCAAATTCCAAAAGGCAGTAACTCCTGCCCCCCACCACACAGTCCTTTGTATCTCCCTTTTCGCTTGATGACTCCTTGTGATCCTTAGAATCTGTGAGGTGGGCAATGTCATTTTTTCCACAGCTGTGCAAGTGGGAAATCCAAGTGATTTGCCAACTAACCAGAAGGGAAGAGCCAGTCTGGGTCTTCAATATAGACTGAATAACTGCTGAGCTCAAACTCCGTGAGCTTACATTGCCAATTTCCTGGTCTCTAAAAATTAAGTTTAAAAATGGCTTCAGAGCCTGTTTTCCAGGTTCAAGAACTTGTCAAGTTTGGAAATTCCATAGGGGAGAGGACAGCCTGAATAGTATTCCTTCTCACCAGTTGGTGACTACACCTTTAATCTGTACCTGAGGTGTGGGTGGGGTGAGGGGGTGGGGTGGGGTGCATGCAAAAGCTGAGTAATTTATTCCACTGTCGTCACCCAAATCTGAAAAATTGGAAGTTGCTGTTGATGGGCCTTTGGACCTTTGTATTTTTTGCTTTCTGTATTTGAAAAATTCATCATTTGGGGCATCATGAAATACCAGACACTGTTTAAGTCAGTGCAGTAACTCCAGTGGGTAGGGTTTTTGATTTTGGGTTTTGGATGAAACCAAACTGATTTCTGTTATTGTAGACAGAAATTTGAGAAGACTAAAGACACACACTCCCCACATTCGTGTTCCAAATATTTAACTTGGATTAATCTATATAACAGCAGTGTAATGTTTTCTCACAAGCTGAGAGAGCTCAGAGAACTTAATACTATTTAACAATGTCAACTTTCTCTGTCAGGCAGATTGTGAATGGGTGAAAAATTAGCAAGACTAGCCATAAAACATCATTTTTGTGGAGCGGGGGAGATTTATTTCAAAACAATGTTATATTGTACAGTACAATGCAATCTGTCACAGATTAGCTAACATTCTAGTGGGACCTAATCTCTGGTAGAACAGAGTAAAATTTCATTTTTAAAGGAAAGTTTTCTTTCAGCATCTCGCTCATTTTTTCTGTTCTGTGTCTGCCTCCTGGTCCAACCTTAGGTCCTCCTCGAATGACCAAGCCTGTTTGCTCTTTGCAGAGCAGTTCACATGTAGGGAGATACTGCTATATAGGAAGCCAAAGAGACCAGGTTATGGGCAACACTGTCCTTTTATTGCAAGGCTCTTTTGAGAACTATCCAAAGGGTTCCACAGGGACCATGTTAAACCCTTCCTAGGGCACTCCCCCAGTGACCTAAAGAACTCCCCTAGGTCCCAGCTCTTAACATCACTACCCTGGGGACCAGGCCTCCAACACGTGAACCCTTGGGGAGCATGCTCAAATGATTTGATCATAGCAATTGTCCTCAACTTAGTAGAGAGCGACAGCAATGGGAACCAGAAAAAAAAAATCTGAAGAAAATTGTATGTGTTTTTGACAAGAACCCTAACAGGTTTTGTACCGCAGCTGGCTTCAAGAAGTGAGCCCTGCAGGGTATTTCCCAAGGCCCCCAGGAGTCACCTAGAAAAGATGGCTTGACATCTGGGGCTTTGAGCAGCCGCCTCACCCTTTGGACCTGAGCCTGGAACGTTCTTAACATCTGGACTGAGGCTCTGTCCCATCTGCCACTGTGCTAAGGGCACAGACACAACATCCACTGACTTGGGAACAGTCATGCTCATGTGATGGCCCAACTCATTTTGGGGAGGAGGTAGAAAATGAATTCTCATTTTATTTACTGCACATTATTCTTCAGTATTTATAATCTAAATGGTCTGGGAAAAGCCTTTTGGCAACTGCTTATTTCATTACCATCATGATGGACTGATTTGCTATAAAAGTGTTATTTTAAGAAAAAAAAAGAAAATTGTATGTGTTTTGTATGCTCAGATCTCATCACTTTTCTAATAAATTTCCATAAGTTAGAGTGGTCGCAGTCTTCAATGTCTGCTGAGGTCCAGTGTCGCCCTGGGTAGCATGAGCAACAGCACAGAGGAGGGTAAACTAGGACAAAATGTCGGATGGAAGAACAGGAGACCCCTAAGTCCTCCTTAATCACCATCAGTTCATTGTCCTCGAAGTTGAATTTTGATTCATCAGATGAGAAATGACTTTTGTTGAGAAACAGGGCCATTTTCAGAGTATTATGGAAATACCAAGAGCAGCTGCTAGGAACTGGCTTGCTTTCCATTCATAATTTTGCGCCTCTCAGTTGGACTCTAGTCTCCCACAGCAGAGAGAATGTTTATACTTGGAGTTTTCCACCCCCTTCCTTATTCGCATGCAGGTCTTCTCCAATCTGAGCTCCCATCAGTTTTTCTGGGTAAACAGTTCTTTCCAGATTTCTTATCCTCTTTGTTCACTCAAACAATGGCCTTTCTAACCAAGAACAAAGTTACGAGCAGGTGACAGATTATTTTTAATGCTGTCAAGACAAGTGGCTGTTTAATTTATGACATTTTCTCTCTGGAAGGCTGCCTTTATTCTTTGCAGATAGGGCAATTCAGAACTCTCCGCCTGAAATGCAAAATCCTCTGGAGGAGAAAGCACTAAGCAAAAAATCCTTTTCAGAAACTAGTCATTTGTCACCAAGGGAAGAGAGTTTCTTGGTTACCAGTTACATTCTGTAGGTCTGTGTTTGTGTGCTGTCCACCTTTACCCTCTCCTTCACTCATTCACCAGGTAACCCTTGATTCTCTTAAAAATAGCTCTTGGACTCTCAAACTTTTCTCTATTCCCCATGATGCAACTCCAGTCCCAGCTACCATTATCTGCTGGGTGACGCCCACAGCTCTGAACTGATCTGTTCCCAGGGTTACTTCTGGCCCATTCTCTGTGTTGCCTAAATATGTGCATGTAATCTTGGCATTTCCTTCCTTAAAGTTCATCACTGTCTTTCCATAGTCTTTGGGATAAAAATTTTACTCTGGGTTTCTTGCTTAAGTGTAGATGCTGCTTTATATTCTTCTCACCATCAGAATTCAGTTATCACATCACTGCTTCTCGAGATCCCCACTGGGCTCCTTCAAATGAGCCCAATTGTCACCCTGTCTCAAGGCAGTTATACCTAGAGAGGACAAAGATGATACCTCCTGAGAAGGGCAGGCAGAGCTCTGAGGAAGATGTACTTGGAGTAATGAGAAAGGATGGTACTAGGACTGAATTGTGTTTGCCAATTTATATGTTCAAGTCCTAACCCTCAGGGTGATGATATCTGGAGGTGGGGACTTGGGGTGATAATTAGGTTTAATGAGGTCACAACAGTAAGTTCTTCATGATGGGACTAGTTCCCTTATAAGAAAAGACACTAGAAAGTTGGTGTGCTCTCTGTCTCTGTCTCTGTCTCTGACTCTGCTATGTGAGGACACAGAAAGAAGGTGGCAGTCTGTAAGTTAGGAAGTGGGCCCTCACCAGAATCCAAATATGCTGTCCTGATCTCAGATTTCCAGCCTCCAGAATTGTGAGAAAATCAGTTTCAGTTGTTTGGACCACCCAGTCTCTGCTATATTGTTATGGGAACCATACCTGACTAAGACAGATGGGATACCTTTCCTGCTAGGTGCTTGTAATAAACTCAAATAGGATGCAGTTGTGCTGGTGGGTATCAAAAAACAATAACCTCTCATTCTGCTCTTTTCATTGAGTAAAAATCACAGGTTTGCACCAGCAACATGGACTTTAGGGCAGACTTCTGGGGGATGTCTCAGCTCTACCACTTACTATGTGACCTGGGGCAAGCTTTCTGTTTCCTCATCTATAAAATGTAAAAAACAACAGTACACACCTATATCAGTCACCGGTCACTGCATTACAAACCCATTTCAAAACTTAGTGACTTGAAGTAATCATTTATTTCATTTACAGTTGTTCTGTTTGGAAAATTAGGCTGCTAGACTCACCTGAGCAGTTCTAGTCTTGGCTGGATTCCTGCATGTCCCTGTGGTCAGTTGGATGGTAACTAGGGGGCTCTGCTTAGCTGATGGCTGCTAAGCTCCTTTGTTCTGTTCCATGTGTTCTTTCACTAACCAGCAAGTCGCCCCTGCCTTGGTCTCATGGTGGAGGCAAGAGTCCAAGAGAGAAAACATGGTGGTATGCAAGGCCTCTTGAAGCCTAGGCTTGGAGGTGGACTATGTTCCTTTCTATCAAACACACTCTACAGGTAAAAGCAATTCATGAAGCCAGCCCAAATTCAAGGGATTTGAAATGCATCTCCCCTGTTGGTGATAGGAGCTGCAAAGGACAAGAATACAGGGGAGCCAAGGATTGGGCCCTCAATGCACTTAATCTACTTCATAAGTGGTTTTGAGACTCAGGTGGGGCCATGCATGGTAAATGCTTAGAACATACCAGTATGTTAGAGGCACTCAATAGCTGTTAGTCATTGCCCACTGTTCCCATCATAATCATTATGCTTCCTATGTATCTTCAAGGATATAGATAAAAATTATAGCAGTCCATGGAAAACTGCCTACAAGACTTTTGAGGATTTTTTTCATTTGCATAATTGGATCAATTTTTTTTTGGTGGTTCCTGGAGAACCTGTGTAAAGTTAGCATTTTGGTTCCTCATGTTTTTAAACACAGATTTATGGTGAGAATTGGATAAATGCATGCAAAATAATTATCTCAGTGCCTGGAATAAAGTGAACACTAAGTAATAGTAGCTAAGATTATTATAGTACTGTAGCAGAACCATTGGTTTAAAAAAGAATCTAGCAGTTACCCAGCCCCTATTCCTTCCTAAAACAAATGCATATTTGCTTTACATTATGCTAAAAACTTAAATTCAGCAGGTGAGTCAATATGTGAAGTAGAAGTAGAATAGAGCTTTATGATAGAAATTTCCTCAGAAGTACATAGGTAGATATGATAAATAAGTAGATAATGGTATAGTAAAGTCCTCACATCTCCATTATGCAGCTTCCACAGATGAACTGGTGGCCAATCCTGTGAACTTCTCCTCACTTTCCTTCTTTACCTCTCCTCTCCTCTCCTCTCCTCCCCTCTTCTCTCCTTTCCTCCACTTTCCCCTTCCTTCCTCCCTCCTCCCCTCCCTCTTTTTTCTCTCCCTCCCTCCCTCATTTCTTTTTTTCTCTCTTTTTTTTCCTTCCCTCCTTCCCTCCTTCCCTCTCTCCCTCTCTCCCTTCCTTCCTTCCTCTTTCTTTTGTAGGGTATTTTTAAAGCAAGTACCAGATTTCATCTGTAAATTCTTTAGTATTATATCACTGATAAACATTATTTTAATTTCTAATGTATTCACTGTTGTCACATCAACCGAATAAACCATAAATCCTGAATATCATTTAATACCCAGTTTATAATAAAATTTCTCCCATTATTTGTCTGAGTCAAGCGAGATCTCCGCATTTGCATTTATTGTTGTAATTCTGAAGTTTGTTTTTAGAAGGTCGATTTTAGTGCATTTCTTTGGGGGTGTCCAGAATTGGCCAGTCCTTTGAGGTCAGGCCTGCCAGGGACATGGAATGGCCAGGCCCTAATGCATTCAGTGTAGATAAGCCAGTGTGGTTTTTCAAGCTTCACTGCATCTCCCAGGAAATCTTGAGGACACCATTCAGGGTATTTAACACCATGACAATTTAGGACTATTCAGAGAGCTGTTCCCTAGAGCTGTGAGGTCATGTAACCAAGATTGCCCAAGTGGCTCTGCTTTCTTTATTTCAGAATCATGTGAACAATTTGAGACCTTGTAGAATTACCTTGGGACCCGATGCCTCGGAAAGAGTGGAAGCAAAGGACCTAATTTTGCTTTGAAATCTGACAGATGGCAAGATGGCCCCAAACTAAGAAGAATTTAATATCAGACTGTTATACCGAAACCAGAGTGATTTCTTAATTCCTTCCCCTCTTTCTCCTTCCTGCCTTCACTACTTCTTTCCTTCCCTCCTTCCCTTCTTCCTTTTCTCTCTCCCTCCCTCCCTCTCAATTGTGTCTCTTTATGTGTTGACTCTGACATTCAGACAAAATTTTGGGAAAGAGGAGAGCATTCCTAATGGCCTCAGTGTTTTCTTTGTTTGTCTGATAACTCTTTAAAAAATCTCTATTTAAATATGTGTGATGTGGTGAATGGGGAGAGATCTTAATCTTTTGGACAAAACAGGTTTATGTATATATGTATTCATTCAATACTGGGCCAGAAACCAGGGAGCTACCCTAGGCTCTGTTTTCTCCCTTGTTTCCTGGTATTAAATCACCCAATGTGGCCAATTTTATCTTCTCCCAATTTTTCAAACTTGTCCTTTTCTCTTTATCTGATCACTGACCCAGTTAAGGCCTCATCAGCTCTTGCCTAAACGATTATGGTCAAATCCTAAGTAAATCCATTTTCTCATTTCAGCCAGGTGAACAATTTAAAACACAGCATCGACTATGTCATAACCCTGCCTCAAAACTCTCAGTGGCTCTTTATTTATTTATTTTTAGAACTTTCCCACCAGTAAGTTGAGTTCAATGACAGGTGTGAAGATATATTGATTCCTTTAGTTCAAAGGATGGCCAAGCTGGGAGCGGCCTTGTTGATTTACCCCCATAGGCATGCAGCCATAATTTACTATGTATGTCGTGATGTGGAAAAGGCTCATAGAATAGAACCCCAGCTCCTCCTAACAGTCTCCTTTTGCCTGGTCTATCTCCTGCTACCCTCTGCCTTAAGAGTAGCAGCATGTTCCTGCCTTTAGCCCCTTGGCTATCATTCTTTGCCTATGTGTTTCTCTGAATCTTGAATATATTTTGAGTTCTATTGTATCTTGCATTTTTCTTACTATCGCTCAAGAATCAATTCAAGAGTCAGATGTTTCAGGAATCTTCCTAGAGATTCAAGGTTAGTCTGAAGACCTCCCTTTTGTGTAATGCCATTCCCCGCCCCAACCATGCATATTCTTCTACTCAATCTCACTGTACTGTCAAGAAATAGCCTGTTTGTATATCTGTTCCTCCCCCAAGTCTGAGAGTTCCTTGAGGACAGAAATTATCGTCTAAAAATTTAATGCTCAGCACAGTACCTGGAATGCATTAGGTGCTCCAAAAATAAGAAAGTCAGGGAAAAATGTGGAGGACAACTGCAATGCTCATTGTCTGCTGACAGTGCAGCTAAAAACTCGATGCTTTCATGCCCTTTGCAAATGGGGTCTTATTTAAATTGTCTCCCAGTATTGAAGGATGAGGATTTAAATCCCAAATATCAGAATTTTGAAGTCAATATTATTAAGAACGGGTATAATTCAACATTCTTCTCTAACTCTCTGCAGTTGTTATTGTTTTTGAATGTAGCAAATGAGGAGAAGCAGGTCATCCCAAGCAGAGACAGAGAAGTGAGAATTGCTGGGTTAGAAAAACGTGCCTGATGCTGGGATGCCTGGTGGCTTCCATTGCCGCCTGGATAGGCCTGAGGTCCAGTGCTATTTTAGTTGTTAGAGGTTGTAGGCTATTAATTGGTGAAAATAACCATTTTCATGGTAATCTTGAACACACACACACACACACAGACACACTTGAAGCTGGAAGACATGGTCTTTGTAGGAATTGAATTTGTTAGAGCTTAAGGCTGCAAAAGCTTTCTGGCAGGGTTTTGTGTTCAAAGGTCTGCAGACATGACCTCCACAGGCATCCTGAATGGCACTTCATGCTTAGGACACAGTGGCCTCTTCACTTCACTGCATCCTGGGGGAACAATGGCCAGGGAGGAAGGCAGTGATCCTTCACATATTTGAGTGAAAAAGAAGACAGATAAACTGTAGCAGTGATTTTTTTTTTTTTTAAGAAAGGGTCACTCTTGGTAGTGAAGCCAGATTTAAAGTCAGGTAGTCAGTGTAGTTAGGTAAATCGGGTCTAATACCGAGTGAAATCTAAAATGGAGGCCATGCTGGGAATGACTCAGGAAAAACAGGACAACTCATGGAATGTTAATGAAGTTCCGAAAAGGCCCTAGGCCAAAGTCCACCCGGACGAAGTATTAACCAGCAGCCCCAACAGATCTGGAGATAGCCCATCTCAGAGAAGTGATAATCCCATCCCAAAAGATGATAATTATGTCCACCTGTGTCCCGTCCCTCGGGCCCTTCAACCTACATTCCATCACCAAACCTATAAAAAGGGAACACATTGCCCGCTAACTGGATTCCACCTTTTGGGTCCCCTTCTTCCTCCGGGAGAAGTCTTTTCTTCTGTCCTTTAATAAATTTCTAATCTCTACTCTGGCCTTGCCTCGGCGTGCTTCTTTGGTGTTATTCTTCAACATCGGGGAGCAAGAACTCGTCACCGGTCAACAGCGGTAACAGTAGGAAGGAATTAGCTTTGACTTGATGTATATAATACACCACAGGAAAGTAAAATCAGAGAGTGTATCCGTATGCCATAAACTAGGTACAGTAGATCCTTATAGTGTGTAGTAGAATTGAAGCCAGATTTAAAGTTAGGTAGTCAGTGTAGTTGGGTCTAATATCGAGTGAAATCTAAAATGGAGGCCATGCTGGGAATGACTCAGGGAAAACAGGACAACTCATGGAGTGTTAATAAAGTTCCGAAAAGGCCCTAGGCCAAAGTCCACCTGGAAGAAATGTTAATGAACATCCCCCAATGGATTCGAAGACCGCCCATCCCAAAGAAATGTTAATGAAGCCCAGGATACAGCCCCCAACAGATTTGGAGATAGCTCATCCCAAAGAAGTGCTAATGAACAGCAAACTTGACCAGATTACTCCTTTGTCCCAAACCCTTCCCACCTACATTACATCACCAAACCTATAAAAAGGGAACACATTGCCCGCTAACTGGATTCCACCTCTTGGGTCCCCTTCTTCCTCCGGGAGAAGTCTTTTTCTTCTGTCCTTTAATAAATTTCTAATTTCTACTCTGGCCTTGCCTCGGCGTGCTTCTTTGGTGTTATTCTTCAACATCGGGGAGCAAGAACTCGTCACCGGTCAACAGCGGTAACAGTATGTATGTGAATAGTTGTACTAAGAGCTAGAGTACACTTGGACTACACACACACACACACACACAGTGTTATGTACGGATAACACACACACATACACATACATACACACACACAAGAAAATGAAAAATATTTTCTCAAGAAGATTCAAAACAGAGAAGATGAACAGGTCAGATTACGTGTCATGAGAAAGGCATGCAAATAAGAGACACTCCAGTGAGCTTGAATTTATTTAGTCATTCAGTAATTCATCAAACATTTACTAAACACTGAACTGTGTTCCAGGTTTCATTCTGGGTAATGAGTCATCAAGGAGCAAGGCAGACATGGAGTTTACATTCTGACAAGAAGACAACAGATAAACAAGTAATCACATAAGCAAATCATCTTATGTAGTGCTAAAGGCTATGAAGAAAGTGGTAGGAGACGAGATGCCAGGAGGCACATGACAATTTCAGACAAGATTGCCAGGAGAGGCTTCCTAAGTCTGAGATGTTGTCTTAGTCTATCCAGGGTGTGATAGAAATTCTTCAGATTGAGCAATTTATATAAAAAATAATGTGTGTGTGGGCTGGGGATGTGGCTCAAGTGGTAGCGTGCTCACCTGGCATGCGTGCAGCCCGGGTTCTGCCTCAGCACCACATACCAACAAAGATGTTGTGTCCACCGATAACTAAAAAAATAAATATTAAAAAAAATTCTCTCTCTTTAAAAAAAAAAAGTGTGTGTGTGTGTGTGTGTGTGTGTGTGTGTGTTTTGCTGGGGATTCAACTCAGGGCTTCATGAATGCTGGACAAGTGTTCTACCACTGAGTCATACCCTTAGCCCAAGACTGGGTAATTTGTAAACAACAGGCATTTATTGCTCACAGTTCTGGAGGTGGGGAAGTTCAAGACCAAGGCAGGAGCAGATTTGGCATCTGGTGGAGGTCTTGCTTTCTCCTCTGAAGAGCGCACCTTCTTGGTGGAAAGGACAAGATGGCTCCCTTTAACCTCTTTTATAAGGGCACTAATCCCTTAAACATGACTTTATCACTTCCCCAAAGGGACACTGGCCTCACCATTGGGCATTACCCTCCAACATGTGAATTATAAGTCCTGAGGCTGTATTCCTCTTGATTATTCAGGGTCTCTATTGATATGGTGGGAAGTGTGGGGGGAGACAAAGGGTTCTACCGTCCTGTAGCCTCAGTCTTTCATTTTTAGTACCTTTATTTTATTTATTTGTTTTTATTTGTTACTGAGGATTGAACCCAGGACCTCGCACGTGCTAGGTGAGCGCTCTACCACTGAGCCACAACTCCAGTCCTAGTCTCAGTCTTTTAGTGAGCACATACTCCTTCCCAAGTGTTTCTCAGTGCTCCTCCTCCTGAGGTAGGAAGGATGGCTGGAGGTGGCTAGAGCTGGGTACAGTATTTTCCTTCTTCCAGGTCGGTTAGGCTCTGATAAAACCCCAGCAGGTTATGGATCAGAAAATGATTTTCTCCTGAGGACAAGCATGGTTATAAAGAACAGAATACCCTGGAATAAGTATTTTTAAAAGGTTCCTTTTCCCCTTCCTTGTGCCAGAAGCACAAAGGAATTTTTCTCTGATTTTCTTTGTGAGACCCGGTGAGATTCTCGGAAGTAATTCTCACAGCAGCATGGGGCTCCCTTATGCCTGGGTTGCCCCGAGTCGTTAACTTTCCGAGTTGTCCACACGGAGCCTCCATTAACTCATCAATCATGATTCTGATTGTCCTAGCCAGGTACTGGCTCCAGAGGACGTTTCTGTTCCCATGGCGGGTAGGACCTTGCCATTCCCTGTATCTGCCTGTTGCTCCCAATATTGAGGCAGAAGTTTGTCCTGTGATTTCAATTCTCTGATGAATCTAAAAATTGTTCATTTTCAGTTTTAAAGCCTGTGTGTGTGTGTGTGTGTGTGTGTATGAGAATGATGATTTCCAACCTCCTCACATGCTAGACTGGAAACTGGAAGTCCCAAGACCACCACGAGATGTTAGAGCTGAGATTTAAATGGAGAGGAAGAGCTGTCCTGTAAGGAGTGGGGCAAGATCTTTCTAGGTAGAAGAGTGGCACATTTGAAGACCTTGCGGTGGCAGAGCCAATTGGTGAGGACAGGGTAAGAGGAGATGATTTTGGGATGAGATGAGGGTAGTGAAAGCAAAAATAACCAAATGGGGACAGACCTTGGCGGATCAAGGATGCCTTTTGTTATTAAACAACGGAGTTAAGCATCAAGAGTCACATTTTCAAGAGAGAAAATGGCAACTGGTTATAACAAGGGTCTGATTTTTATAGGGTTTAAGTGAGATTTGAATCATAACAAGTGAGATTTTGAATGACAGCAGAATGTGTAGTGAGAATTAGTTAGATACACTTAATCATAGCAGAATGTGTCAGAATGGGAACGGTTAGGGAGAACAGTTAGTTGAACAAGTTCAAAGCCCAAGTCAGGGGAAGCAGTGTGAAAGTTCAAAGCTCACATTTGCTGGGAAATGGTGAAAGACAGGATCCATTGTCCTCCTTTCTCCCTGGGGGCTGTTGTTCTGTTCCCCTTTTCCCTGGGGGTTGTTGTTTTCCACATCCTTCAGGTGGATCTCCAGGCCCCAGTGGGAAGACTAGAAGTTTCATCCTCTGCATGAAACAAGTGACTCATCCTGAAGATAAAAGCAAAAAAGATTAAAAAGCCCCCTCCTGATTACCTCTACATTTTATTAAAAAGAGAGAAACATTATCGCGTTAACTGTCGCCTGTTATTTCCTTTTTGGAAGCCTCCTATCACACTACCCACCCAGATGGCATGGGCAAGCAGAACAGAAGAGGACCCAATCTGCTGATGGAGTTTGCTCATCCCAGTAAAGGAACCTGTGCAAACCTGGGGACAGCCTGGTTCCTGAGGAGGGTGAAGCACATGCGCTGGCAAAGCCTTCACTGGGTGCTGGAGGGACAGAAGGCCTTACCTGCCTCCCTGTTTAGAGAGGAGCACAGGCACAGGGGACCCTGAGGAGATTGACAGGAGGCTCCACAGAGGTGGGCTTATCCAGGCGACTCCTGGTGGCCCTGAGAACTTGTTGCCCCTGGGTGGGCATGGTGGGGAGGGGAAAATGAAGCTGAGGGCCAGGGCTAGGGGTGGCACCAAACTCCATTTGTATTTGGCCTTCAGAACCACCTAGAGGGAGGGACTCTGAGCTCCAGGAATTAGTCACTGGAGTCGACCGAAATCAACTGTAATGGTTTAGACATGAGGTGGTCCCCAAAAGCACCTATGTGAGGCAATGAAAGAATTTTCAGAGGTGAAATGATCAGATTATAACAGGTGTAACCTAATCAATGGATTAATCCACTGGTATGAATTAACTGGGCAGTAACTGTGGGCAGGTGGGGTGTGGCTGGGGAGATAGGTCCCTGGGGAGATAGGTCCCTGTGGCTGGGGAGATAGGTCCCTGGGAGTTTGTATTTTGTCCTTGGTGAGCAGAGCTCTCTCTCTCTCTGGTTCCTGGCTGTTAATGTCCTGAGCTGCTTTACCTCTGCATGCCCTTCCATCTTGAAGTTCTGCCTCAGCTGGGCCTAGAGCTATGGAGTTGGCCAACCATGGACCAAACCTCTAAAACTGTGAGCCAAAATAAACTTTTCCTCCTCCACGTTTTTCTTGGCAGGTCTTTAGGTCACAGTGACGAAAAAGCTGACTAAAACATCCTCTCTAGGGTAATTTTCCTGCTTTCAGAGGATGTTTTCCTAACCCTGACTAGGTATCCCTAGGAAAATTGAATGCATTTAAAAATCTGATAGACAATTAAGCAATGCCAGGTAAATTCCGCCCACACAAAGATCTTTTTTGTTTTGTTTAGTTTAGATGAGAGGATTGTTTTACTCCTAAAGACTAGATTTTTTCCCCCTTTCTGAGTTATTTCACTAATTAATGGCCCTGATGATGTGTGTTGCTTCTCCTGTGTGCATCCTGAAGACCAATTTAGCTTGACCGTCCTGAGTGACGTCTCTCATCCTCTACCTATAGAAACCATCTTGCAGACTGCTCTTTTAGTTCTTGCAGTCCCATATGTACCTAAGTATCTCTTTTCTCATTTTAATTCCACCATATTTTATTCTATCACCTCCCTTCGCTAGGTTAAACCTCTTTCTAATATTTTAGGCAACTGTCATTCTGTCTCTCAAGCATGTCCTGGTGCCACAGATTTTATTCCTTTGGTTTTTCTCGTGACCTGCTCTCCCAGTTTGAGGGCCTCAAGTGTTTGTTCTCCACTTTATTTCCCAGGTAGGCACTTAGGGCTGGTAGGGAATTGCCATGAAGAATACAGGGATGCCACCCGGGAGACAGTCAGCTCTCAGGCACACAAGAGGATCAGGGCTTCACAGGCCAATGGGTCCTTTTTCTGAAAAGCCACGAAGAGGTGGTGGTCAGAAGGCAGGGAATGGTTCAGACTGCTTCTTCCTGTTAGTGCAGAAGGCAGTGTTACGGTTTGAATATGAAGTGTCCCCCGGCAAAGCTCCTGTGTTTGTGCAGAAATAAATGGAGTTGAGATGATTGGATTATGATATTGTAACCTGACCCCTCCATCCTAGCTTGAATGGCCTGACTGGGTGTTAACTGTGGGCAGGTGAGGCATGGCTGGAGGAGGTGGGTCACGGGATGAGGCATGCCCTGGAAGCGTTTCATCTTCTCTAAGGCCGCTCTCCCTGCCTCTGCTTCCTGACCACCATGAGGTAATCAGCTTTCCTCCACCACACCCTTGAGCCATGATGTCCTGCCTCATCTTGGGCCGAGAGCAATGAACTCTGCCATCTATGGACTGAACCTCTAAAATGTGGGCCCCAAATAAACTTTCCCTCCTCTAAATTGTTCTTGTCAGATATTTTGGCCACAGAGACACAAAAGTTGATTAAAACAAGAAGACACGGGCATGGTTATAGAAGGCTTCTCCTTAAGGTGACTGTATTAGTATCCCATGGCTACTCTAATTAATTACCACAAACTTGGTGGCTTAAAACAATGGTAATTTATTCTCTCACAATGATAGGGTCCAGAAGTCTGAAATCCACTGTCCCAGGGCTGTGTTCTCTCTCCAAGTCCAAGGGGAGATTTCTTCCCTCCTTCCTTTCCCAGCTCCTGGTGGCTTCGGGTGTTCCTTGGCTTGTGGCTGTATCACTACAGGCTCTCCATCTTTACATGGCCCTTGAGTCTGTGTCTTCTCTTCTGTTATTTTAAGGACATTTGTCATTGGATTTAGGGCCTTCCTGCTTGATCGAGGATGATCTTATTTTGAAGTTCTAAGTTAATTATATCAACAAAGAAACTTTTTCAAATAGAGTCACCTTCACGGATTCTACAGGTTAGAATGTGGACGTATCTTTGGAGACTATTTAGAGCCACAACTGAAATGCAAGCATTGTACCTCTAGAGGGCCCCAAGAAAAAGCAGAATATCTCTGACAGTGGGCAGAGAAGAGGCTCCTGAGGGAATTAAACTGCTGAGGAGGATTTTAGTAGAGCAAAAAGGCTCTACTAGGTAAAGGATTGGATGGTCTTAGTTGAAGACCTTGGGCCTCTAGCTGCCTGAACCCATGGAAAGGCAGTCTGAGTGAGATGTGAGGATGTCAAAAGGTAGAGCGACTGTTCCTAATTTTGCCTCATATTTTTTATGTAAGGCTCACCTTCTTGAAGCCCATAGGGAAGAGTGACCCCTATCCTGCCCTTATCTATTAGTCTGTGGATCTCCCAGAGCAAGTGGAGTCATGATGAAACAGCTGAGCTTTTAAGCCTGAACAGGATGTCAATAGCCTTTAGCCCATCACAAAACAGACCTAACAAGCTGAGGGCCACGTGCTTAATGAACAATAGAGTCATTAGGCCACTTAATCTTTACTAGGTGAAGGTTTCTCCTACTGCATTCGGTTGTCTCTTGTGATCTCAGTGGATTTTGGAAACATGGTACTAATATATAGAAACAACTGTGTTAGGATTTGGGTTTATTTAAACAACAAGTTGATATCACAAAATCCCAAATTTGTTGAGATCCCAATTATATACATAGCTTCCTCCCCAGGGGGTATGGATTTGACCTCTCTATTATATTTTAACTATAGCTGACTTTGGGATAAGCCATTTTGTAATGAATAAACGAATGAAGGGATGAATACATAAATAATTTAGATCAGCTTTCCTTTTAAGGATTTTATGTGTTTGCCCAATGCTCAAGGTTAGCAAATATAGCCCTGAGGAATAGAAGTCTGATTTTAAACATCCTTTTCCCCCCCTTTCTATTAATAAATGGGAACCTGGGTCGATTAACAGAACTGCCTATGCTGTTTGCTCCGTGAGATTGCTTGGAGGGCAAGCACTTTGCATTCTGGAACCAGGTTCAAGTCCTGGTTATTTCCATTTAATTAACTAGGAGATTCGGGACAAAATATTCAACTTCTCTAAGACTCAGTTTTCTTATCTGTAAAAGAGGGAGAGCCACTAATTAAAAAATGAGGGGAAACAATAATGGTGACTGTCTCTTAAAACTATAGGGAGGATGAAACAAAGCACAGGCACAGAACAAGTGTTTCTTGTTAGGTCCACTCCCAGGAGAACAGCCGTTCACCAGTGAGTTGGTCAAAATCAGAGGGATCGGAGAGACAAACAGCATTTGGTTATTGCACTGCCCTCTAACTGGGGCAGAAATAAAAAAGGTAACTTTTTTTTTTTTTTAAGATTAAGAAGCCAGTTTTGCTAACTCTGCTCTTCCCTTGAGCATTAGCTACCTCTCTCTCTCCAGCCTCTGGATTAATCTCACCAAGGATCTGCCCTCCCTGCAGACCAGTGCTAGGTGCACAGGTATGACAATGAAAGATTCCCTCCAGGGTCCCCATGCACATAGTGTGGCTGGTTGGTAAGTGTGTGTGTCGTGTGGGGGCATTATAAAAACAGAAATGCTGGGTACTTTACAGAAGTAAGGATCAGCATGGAGATTACCCAGGACTGCAATGGTTTCCACATGCAAAGGGAACATCTTTCTTTTGATCCTGAACCATGGCAAGAAACTAACATGAATCTTTGATCCCGTGCCAGTGTCTAGAGAAATTGTGAGGTCTCCAGGATGGGATAATGGATTCTCATCAAGACTTCTAGCTTTAGGAAATTGTTTAATCTCCATTCTCAGTGGCTGCTGCTTTGAGGCAGCTGTGACAGAAAGGTCCCAAGTGCCATTGAAAACAGCTCATCAGTTCAGAACAAAGCTGATTATGTAAATTGTGCATTAAGATGCAGCTCCGATTTAATTTTACTCCGTAAATAAATATCCCATTAACATCCATCTGTTGAAAGTCAGGTAAGGCATTCTCTAAGACTATAGGGCTAGGGCCCCAGCGAATGCTTCATAAATACTGACAGGGGAAGGATTGGGACACCTAAATTCACTATATAGAACTTAATTTTTTTCTTTAAATGGCATGTCAGCTATAAAATCAATTTAGAGCAAGAACGAGTTAGGATAGGCCGAGAAAGACACTGCATCTATTTCTGGCTCTGCTTGTTGGAGGACACACGAAGGCATTCTCTGATTGCTGTCACAGAGATCAATAATAATTATAGCTCACCAATTCCCTCCAAAAATAAAAACATTTCAACTGATGAGAACTGAACACTAAATTAACACCAGTTCTTTTTGCTGCCGGGCAATTTACCCAGCCAGAAATGCCACTTGTGAGAGTCGGCTTTGCTGAATGGGCGGGCACAGCTTCCCTCTCTGAGTAGAGGGTGGTGGAAAATCCCCCTGGCCTCTAGAACTGCAAGTGGGGGAACCAGGAGTGAGATGGGCTCCCTCCACAGCTGCCCTCTCTCGGGTTCAAGCCTATAACTACTGCTGGCCTGCAAGCTCTAGGAAAATCTAGGAGATTTCCATGTAGCCTATTAACAATAGCAGGTGCTTCCAGGAGCAGAAGGCTTGGTCATTATCTGCCCAGTTTTTGATAAGGCTGAATGTCGATCAGCTGCCACATCATAGGTGTGAGCTTGTTGTGTTTCTGGGTGTTGCTGCTGCTGGTGGTGAAGGAGTAGGGGAGAAATGAGGAGTGGGATTAGCATGGGACTGGAGACAGATCGGGAGATCCACTGTGATCCATGTGTTCTAGACCTTGAAACACTGTTTTCCAAACTCTCCCTCACTTTGCCTGGTCATTACATCTGGCTGAGGATATCCCTGGAAGAGTAGGAAGCTACCTTCACCCATGGTTAACTAGGTCCATACCATGAGTATGAAAAATGCTTTCATGTTTGGGGCAAAAAAAGGAGATCTCTTTGGGCAGAAAAAAATCTCAAAAAGCTACTCTATCTTCCAAGCTGATGGAGCCCTGAATCAAGGCCCAGGTATTCTGAAGAAGAAGGTACATCAGTCCCTTGATACCTTTTTCTCTACAATATGGCTCTTTGCCAAGTTTGATGCCTGGGCATCTGTCCCACTGTTCCTAAAGCAGGGATAGGCCCCTTTCCCTTTTCTTCTTGTCTTAAAGATGGGTATAATGCCTGGAGACAAGCCTGCCATCTTATCACCAAGAAGGAGCCCCTGAACCTGCTTAGGAGGTGGAAACAAAGCTGGGTAGAACCTGGAGTAGTCAGTCCTGTACAGCAATACAGCTACCCTGGACTGGACCATCCCTGAACTTCTTGTTATATGAGAAAAATAAATTCCTATTTTAAGAGTTTTATTACTGACAGGCCAAATAGCCCCAATTGAAACAGGGAATGGAGGAAGTAGCTCCAGGACAGACGACTGGTGATGGAGTCTGGATTTCTGGTTCCTGTTCAGCTCATCTTCAGAGACACTGCTCACACCTCTTTCACACCATTGGACTTCATGATCCACCTTTCTCAATGTTCACTGAAGACCAAATGACCTGGTGCAAAAGATTGTGTACTTTTACAAACTCTGCTTCAGCTATCCATTTCCAGAATTGTATTTTCTGCACCATCATCGTGAGTCCTGAGTGCATTAGGATCCGGGTTTAATGAGGCATGATCATGACTATCAGCCCTAGAAGTCAAATATCAGAAATGGTCATACAGGAAGAAATGAGTCAAAAACATGACAGCGTGCACAATAATTATTTTACACAGCCAAGCTAAAACCCCCATTTACCATGCCTGAAAACTGAGTTCTTTATGAGACCTGTGCATGCTCAGCGACATTGGTATTCTGAAGTGTCACAGGAGAGAAACAGTATTTCATGTCTTGGATCCTCCTCTAGATGAAATAAACAGCAGTGTGTGTGTGTGTGTGTGTGTGTGTGTGTGTATGTACACATACATGCAGGAATGATCATAGGCAAGATTGTGATTTAGATAATGTCTTCTCTTCTGTTCCTTTTCTGCTGTGTGTCTTGCTCCATCTCTATCCAGACTGGCTCCTCATCCTTCATCCAGTTAGAATAGACTGGGTAGTAGACAAACCCAACTCTCAGTTGCTTAGACTAATGAGAGTTGCTTCTTGCTTATGCTACAAATCCTTTGAGGATGACTGGGAGACTCTGTCTACCTCATTATTATCTTCACCCAAGACCCGGGCTGTCATAGGTGACCTTTTCTGGCACATTACCTAGTCACTGTAGCAGAGGGGAAAAAAGCCTCCTGCGTAATGAAAATATCATGTGAGCCACAAATGTATATGCAAGTGTAAATTTTCTAGCTGCAATAGAAAGGTAAAATGTAAAAGGTGAAATAACTTTAATAACCCAATGGAGTCAAATGTATGAAAGATGATTTATCAAGAGCTCTGTAATGTTTGGAACAATCAATTAAAAAAAAAAGAAAAAAATAACTTTAATAATGTTTTTTATTTTACCTAATATAATTTTAACATATAATCAATTAAAATATTAATGATTTTATACATATGCACATATTTTCAGAACTAAGTCTTTGCAGTTCAGTGTAGCTAATATTTAGAGAGCACCTCAATTTGGACTAGCCACTTGTCAAAGGCTCAACAGTCACATGTGGTTCATGGCTGCTATACCAGGCACTGCAGCTCCGGGGTATTCTATCCAATTATGTCCCCAGCCAAGAAATGACTAACATATCTCTGTGCTTACAACTTATTGGATAAAATTGGTCACAAGGCTCTATCCAAACATTGGGAACCAGCAAGAGTACTTCTTCCTTGTTTCTTGACAGAGAGGTGAGAAGAGTCAGTGGACAACAGTCACAACCAACAGGACTTCCTTGGCCCACACTGCCCTTCAGTGGGACATCCCACTGGATGGTCCCTTCTTGGGCATGAAAATCTTCTGGGCCAGCAGTCTGTTTTGACTGGACTCATTCCCGCTTGGTCATTAGGAGTGGGTGGCACATCCGCCAGATCTTGTAGTCGATGACCCAGAAGACATTAGTGCCATAGTCTTTTTTAGAAAAACAGAAACAAAAATTCTGTGCAAGTGTGAGGTAAATATTAACAAATAGAGGTGACTGGGTCAGCCAAAGGCTGGGGACTCGGGAAGCAAGGGGAGGTATTCACGGAGAGGAAGGATTTTTCATTAAGTTTTTATGATTGTCAATGCCTTCAGCATCCTTTCTGGCTGTCTTGTGGCTGGAACCTTCTGGGCTCCTACCCTACCATTTATGAAACCCTAATTAGGAAGCAAGAGGAAAAATGACTACTTTCACATTTTATAGGCCACAGTTACTATGAATGTGCATATTTTTTGTACTGGACTCACTTGTATTGGTGGTCTGGGCCATGACTTATTCTTCCTTGGATACCTATGAACAGTAGGCACTACCTGCTACGTTACAGATACTCAGCAAATATCCAAATGAATGAATTTACATTCACTTTCACCTAAACTGTAATACTTCTAATGGTGCTTTGAGTGAGAGTCAGAATTAACCCACCTGCCAGCCGTGCAGCTGCTGTTGAAGAGCATGGAGGTGACATTGACATGCCTCTTAGTGAGAGCTCTCCACGTAGTTAGTCAGACTTATACTTTATAAAGTTTCCAGAACATGTGGATGTCCCTTGTTTCAAACTGTAAATTTGTTATTAATCAGGTGTGGTGAGGTCATCGGAGGGGAGATGTCTGCCATTCGAATAGTTTATTACTCACAGTTCCCAAGAGGAGGGGCACCCATGCTATACAGGGCCACATGGGGAGACACAAGAGTCAGGTAGGAGTCAGAAGGAGCAGGAGGACTGAGCAACAGTGGACAACAGTCATGTGAGACCTAGAAGACGGGACTGAGCCTCGATTGTGGTTTCCATGGGATAGGCCAGGAAGGCTTAGGATTGGACTATGAATAATTTCCAGAGGCTCTATCTAGTTATCTGGTACTTCGCCCTCGGGTCATTAGGTCAGGGAATGCAAGACTTAAGAGTGTGAAAGCCCTGTCAGAATCAGATAGAGGAGGTAAGGAGATGTGGGCTTTGGTGCTGGTTTGCAGATGGAAGGTATGCTTGCAGGTGACCTTTGCTATCTATAGGAATCAGTTGGCTCTGGGGGTGGATGTCTCTCCAGGGTCAGTGAGGCCCCAGATGTCCAATTATCAGAAATACAGAAAATAAAACAGGCAGGCAGTAAAAAAGCATGATTGAGCCATGAGTAAATGATTGCTGGGCTAGAAGGAACCAATTCAGTCTCTCAGAGCCTAAGAAAAGTGGGGCTTACAGGCCCTTCACTTGTAAGTGTTCAAAGCATTTTTTATAATTTGTTTGGGGGGTTGAAGAGTGAGAATGCAAACCCGTAAGTCAGAAAACCTGAGATGCATTTGTGACCCTAAGCAGATATCCTGGCATCTGCGTGAGAACTCCACAAGAAGTTTCGGAATCTTTTCACTATGAATAGCACAGCTGCGGCAATATATAGTCGTGTACTTTGTCAAAGCTTGGAGAACTTGGCACTGCAAGGAGAGTTATTGTATATACATTTGATCTCTATAAATTGGATTTAAAAATAAATAAGTACACAGAGATGTCCCAAACTTTCCAAGGCTAATATTTTCTTCCTTTCTTTTTACAGGAACCATACAGCAGACTCACATTTGGGTGATAGATGAAGCAAGGGGGATTTGGGTGGGAACAAAGATGCAGGGATGGACAAATGCCCAGACATCCTACCACAAGTCAGCTGTCAGTGCTTCACATTTTAAGTACCATGTGACAGGTCCCTAGCACCTCGGAGCCTAGCTAGCAAGGGAGGCTTGATGTTTTTGAAGCATATAGTATTTGTGAATTCATTGAGCTCCAGGAATCCCTCCAAAGGGTATTAGATCCCTCGGTGACAGATACTCTGAAAGTCAAGTGGGACCTAGTTGTGTCAATCAGCTTTCTGTTACTATGACAAATGCCTGTGATAAATCAACTTATATATAAAAAAGATTTATTTTGGCTTACTGTTTTGGAGGTTTCAGCCCATGTTCTGTGGGTCCCTTTACTTTGGAGCTGTGGAGAAGAAGGGTATCATGATAGGGAGCACATTGAAGAGCAAAGAACCATTTACCCCATGGCTGGAGATGAAGGCAAGAGAGGAAGAGATGAGGGCCCCACAGTCCTCTTTGAGGCATGCTGCCTGTGACCAAGACCTCCCAGTAGACCCCGCCTCTTAAAGGTCTAACACCTCTCCATCACCCCACAGCCTGAGGAGCAAGCCTTCAACACATGAACTTTGGGGGATACTCCAGACCCAAACAATAGTATTAGTGTTACCTGAAAAAATGCTGATGTACAACCTGATTGTTCCTTTTGCTTTTCTACAAATAAATATCCAAATGAATGAATTTACATTAACTTCCACCTAAACTATAATATTTCTAATATAATGTTTCAACACGTGGGTTATTCAATAAAATGGAGCATGGAGTTCAACCAGAAGTTGAAAATTAGGTCTCTAGCTCAAAAAGTCTCAATATGTCCTACAGAGCGGGGGGGGGGGGGGGTTGTGAATATTACACAGCAAACAGAATTCTTAAAATAATGACATCCAGAGCCAAGAACAACGTCACTTGGTTCTTTCTGAGTCCTAGAGCACTGGATTGATGTGTGTGTGCCACTGGGAACAGCACAGTGCAGCCAAGGCAAGGTCATCTGCAGCAGGATGGCTCAAGTCTTTAGGACTGGAAATAATATACCTAAAATCTGCATTTCCACTTGAAAATATATTTTTTAATGACAATAAAAATCCTTTCTGTGCCTATGTAAATTTACCAGTCTAATAAGAAAAATATATTCAAGCCAGGCATGGTGGTGCATGCCTGTAATCTCAACAGCTTGTGAGGCTGAGGCAGGAGGATTGCAGATTGAAAACCAGCCTCAGCAATTTAGCAAGACCTCATCTCAAAATAAAAAGTAAGGGCTGGGGTTGTGGCTCAGTGATAGAGCGCATGCCTAGCATGTGTGAGGCACTGGTTTTGATCCTCAGCACCACATAAAAATGAAATAAAGATATTGGGTGTCCGCCTACAACTAAAATATAAATATTTTTTAAAAAATAAAAATAAAAAGGGATGGGGATATGGCTCAGTGGTTAAGCAACCTTGTATTCAATTCCTGATATAGAAAGGAAGGAAGGAAAAGAAAGAAAAAAAAGATATTCACTGATAAAAGGGAAAGAGGATTATGATAATATGAACAAGTCAATAATATTAATAACTATTTATATGATGCTTAATGTGTGCTAGGCATGGATCCAAGCCCTTTACTACTTCTTATTTGTTTATTCCTATAACAATATTCCAACATAGGAAACAGTTTTATTTCCTCTGCACAGATGAAAGCAACTGATATTAAACAATTTGCCCAGAGGTCATGGAACTGGTAAATGATAGAGTTGGGATTTGAACTGAATCACTCTAGCTTCAGGTGCATGTTCATAATTCCAACCCTGAGAAAGCAGGGAACCCAGCTGGAAGGGCAACACTTTCCCTGCACAAGCTAGTTACTTATTTCTTAGTCTGTATTGACATCTACTCTCTCTGCAGAGAGTTGTGGCATATCAAGTACAAAACTCCTACCCTCCAGAATCACAGATGACCCTTAAACTCAAAAGGCTTTAGAATCTTTATATTGCAGTTCTCCAGAACCAGAGGTCCTCATGGAACACCAAAAGACTTAGCGATCTGTAATTCCTCAGAGAGGATACTGTCAAAGGCTTCCTGCAATCTGAAAGCTCCTGGTTTCCTTGTTTATTCCAGGTTCAAAAGCTTGGTTGTTGAATCTATCAGGACAAGCCCAGGTATGCTGCAATAAGAAAAACTCCCTGATCTCAGTGATTTTAAACTCAAAGTTTTATTTTACATGCATGTTATAAGCCTATTAGTCATGACAAATAGATAGACACTCACATGGATTTTTGTTGTTGTTGTTTTGCAATGTTAAGGATTGCATCCAGGGCCTTGCACGTGCCAGGAAGATGTTCTACTACTGAGTTACCCACAGCACCCCCCACTTTTATTTATTTATATTTTTTTCCTTTTAAATTTTCTCAATATGCTTTTTTAAATTTTTAAAATTTATTTTAATGAGTTATACTTGACAGTAGAATGCATTTATGCACCTTGATATATTATACATAGATGGAATATAATTTCTCATTTTTCTGAGTGTACCTGTTGGAGAATCATATTGGTCACGTAGTCACATATATGCCTATATACATACAGTAATAATGTCTGTTTCATTCTACTATCTTTCCTATCCCCACATCCCCTCCCCTCCCCTCCCATCACTTCCCTCTACCTAATCTAAGTTAACGCTATTCTTCCCTAATGCCTCCAGCCAATGGCTTGATGTTCTTCTCATTGTTGATGACTCTAGCTTTCTCCTTCTTGTAGATGTTCCAAATGGGCATCACTGGTCTTGTTCTTTAGCAGAAGAGTCTCCCCTGTTGGGGCTTAGGGCTTCCCGGAGAGGAGGAGGAGGAGCTTGGAGTAATCCCTGTATGTTGACCTGCAGGGACCTGGTGGACATTCTGCCTCCTTGGGTCCACAGAGATGCCAGTGGTTTGGGCCACTTTCTTATGGATGCCAACTACACTTGACTTTTCCAGGCTGAAGCACTACCCACTCAGACTTTGGTGTGATACTGCACCATGGGGCACCTCACCATGGGCCAAGGGGTCTTGACTTATAGTTTTATAATTCAAGGACCCAGAATGACAGAGCAGCCATCAACTCCAAGTGGCCATGCCAAAAGAAAAGAATGCCCAGGAAGTTCTTGTACCTGCAATTAAGGTTCCACCTGGAAGAAGCGAATAATTCATGGGCCCCAACTGGCTGCAGAGACCACCCAATCACAGGGAGGCAGTAAGTGCAGCCTTAGCATGATCCCAGAGTAGGGAAAAGAAAGCAGGAGTTTGTATATAGCATTAAAAATCTCTACATTGCTAAGCTTGAGAAAGAGGGTTTCAGAAAACACCCAAAGTACTAATCAGAAGCTGCTGAGATCCTGGTCACACAGTAAACAGGGATCAGTGCCAAGCTTTATTGAGTCAGACTTTAATGCATTAGATTAGAAAGCACTCAATTTGGCTGAGGTTTTCCTGATTTCAGTGGCTGCTCCATCCCGTTTCCTGTGCTTCCCTCCCTCCCACACCCTCCATCCACCTGCCAGGTCCGGGGATTATAATAGTGATGCTGTTACGTTGGCACAAGGTGAGTCTTCAGAGCAGTTTTTATTTGCAGTGATTTAAAGGGTTGAGTGAAGCCATGGTTACAAGGGATGAAGAACAAGAATATATTTATAAACATTTCATGTGTGATACACCCTCTGGATTTGCTTTTACAAAAGGAGGCTTCATGGGGCTCCTTCCCTACCCCTCAAGCAATTTTTTAATTTTGTCTGTACTGTTTTTGGTGTGTACAAGATGCTGCTCCCACCAAATAGGGACTCTCCATCAAGGGTGATTCTGAACTGACCTAGCACAGCAGAGGTAAGAGACTGTCACTTCTCCATGCCACTGACTGGGTGGAAAAGGCCCCAACCTGGTTGATCTTGCTGTGTTTTCCACAGGGAAAGAGGAAAAGCAATTGATTATGGAGTCATACAGATCTCAGTTCAAATTTTAAAGGCACAACTTTTTAACTTGGAGTCTTGAGCAGATCCATTTCTTTATCTTTGATGTCAACAAATGCTCAAGAAGTTGATCTCTTTAAATCGGCCTAAAATAAGAAAAGTACCAGTCTGCCATGACCTTTTCTTTAATTCTGACATGTCACAGACTATAGAATTTGGCATGTTATGCAATGAACTGGTGACTTGGTGTGTCAGTCAGCTTTTTATTGCTGTGACCAAAACACCTGACAAGAACACCTTAGAGAAGGAAAGGTTTACTTTGGCTCATAGTTTCCGAGGTTCAGTCCATGGTCAACCACATGACTCCTTTCCTCTGGACTTGAAGTGAGACAGAACATCATGGCAGAGAGGGAAGAAAATGCATGAAGATTGCCAGGGACAAAATAAAATCCCCAAGGGCATACCCTCAGTGACCTAATTCCAGCCACATCCCATCTGCCAATAGTTACTACCCAGTAGAACAGTCCTTTCAAATGATTAATCCATCAAATGGATTAATCCACTGATGAGGGTATAGCTCTAATAATCTAAGCATTTCACCTTTGAACATTCCCGTTCTGCCTAACCCATGAGCTTTGCCGGGGGCAGGGGGCACCCCTTATCCAAAACAACATTCTGCTTAGGTCAAATAACAGAGCACAGGAGACACATGTTTACACGGATTTGTCACTTTCTCTTTCAAAGGAACTTACTTATTTCAACATGTGTTTCAAGTTTAGGGGGATCAATAAACAAATAGAGGTCACTAGAACAAAGAACTTTCAGGGAAAGAAATGTCCAAGTAGCCCGGGATTAGAAATGATATCGTTATGCTATTGAATTGTGAATGCCTTTGTTTTACTTTTTATTTTTTGTGGAGTTGGGGATGAAATCCAAAGCCTCATGCATGCTTAGCAAATGCTCTGCCATTGAGCTACATTCCTTAGCCCTTGATTGAAAAAATTACAACCCATAAATGTATCAAAAGCAGGAAGGGAACAGGGCTGACCCAACTGGTACCGTTATTACTCTTCTGTTATTGAAGAGAAATACACATCAGTGTGGGGTAAATACACTCCACTGCATTTCCCCAAAAAATGAACTTTAACCATATTTCTCATTTTCTGTTTCATTAAGTATGACAATGATATTCAGTTGAAGTAGACTTATGAGTTCTGAGTAAATCAGTAAATGACCAAGAATCAGATTGATACCAAAGCAAAAGGCCTCTTAAATTCTGTTTGCTGTTTTCTCCCCACATAGTCTAATCCTTAGGGACCTGGCAGCTGGCTCATTCCAATCTATGGTTGCAGCCATGGATTATTAGAGCCACACTCCTCACCCTGGAAGCTAAGTTATTTTCCATGGAGCCTGCATTCTGCAGGATTTTTTGTTTGTTTGTTTACCACCATGAAAGTGATGGCTATCATGTCTAGAGAAAGATTGCTCAGAATGTATAGTCCTAGGATCTCCTGACCGAAAAACCACTCAGCAAAATCAAAACCCCTGGAGATGTGGTCCAGGATTCTGAGTTTTTACAAGTTCCTAACTACACTAAGGTTTGGAAACCATTAATTGAGTGTTCATGTTTGAAATGATTTCTAAGGTCCATTATCAGCAAAGAGAATCCTCACCTCTTGGAAGGCTTATGAAAACCAGTGGTGAATGTTCCAGACCTGGACTGTAGACAGAGAACTGCCTAAAACCCAAGCAGGTGTCCACACCCACTGACTTCGTACTCCAATCCCCAGTCAGCATCCTGAACAAGAGGTCATTTTCTGGGGTTTTCCTTACTTTTCTTTTTCTTATAACTTTTCACCAATTACCTTTGAACTTTCTTTGGCTTCTGTCTTTCTCCCTAAATGTAGATACCCCTAGGCTGTGTCTTGGCACTTCTTTTTGTTTCATCTGGTGTCTGGTGTGGTCAGCCAGTTCAGCTGCGGACTCAAAGGTGCCTGGAAGCAGAGAGCCACACCACAGCCTTCTCTTCCATCTCTCACATGCCCCTACTGTATGTCACAGAGCAGGTGCCAGAAGTCACATGCTGGTACATCAGCTGTCCTCTGACTCGCTATCTTATTTTTTAAGTCTCCATATCTTTAGGGAAAACCAGGTGGTTTTCCTGGGATGTAATGCCACTGCCGTTGAGTTGCCTGCTTGACATCTCCTCTGGAACATCTGGGGGATCTCTCTCTCTCTCTCTCTCTCTCTCTCTCTCTCTCTCTCTCTCTCTCTCTCATAGTACAGGGGTGCTCTACCACTGAGCTACATTCTCAGGAATTTCATTTTTTATTTTGAGACAGGGTTTCACTGAATTGCCCAAGCTACCCTGAGCTTGCAATCCTCCTGCCTCAGCCTCCCAAGGCACTGAGATTATAGGCATGTGCCACCATGCCAGGCTTGTCTGGAGATGACTCTGACTCAACTGTCCCAAACAGAACTCCTTGTCTTCCCTGGTCCATTCTGGGACAGCAGAATTCCAGGCTTCCAGAGGCTCAGGTCCAAAATTTGGGGGTAACATTTGATGCTATTCTTCTTCCTGTAAATTCCCATAGTAAATTCTGGTCACTCAGTCTCTAAAACATACCCAGAATCTGACTACACCTCTGCCCCTGCTCTGAGATAGCACTGTGTGGTCCATTATTTTCTCTCTCCTGTCTCTGACCCCATAAGTGGTCTCCTTTATTCCATCTTCTGTCCCTTCTTCTGTAATCTGTTCTCACTATGTCAGCCAAGGTTATCCTCTCAGAATTTAAGTTAGATTATGTCACTACATTGCTGAAAAGTATAAATCCACCCCCCCACACACACACCATTCATCCTAGGATAAAAGTCAAAATCCATATTGAGGTCCTTCATACCCGTGTGACCTCATCTTGGACTCCTCTCCTGGCTCCATCTGCCCTGGTGACACTGGTCTCCTTGCTATTCAACCATCCTGCTGGGTACCTCCTCCCAGGAGATGGCTGTGCTGTCTCTGCCCACCACGCATTTTTCTTAAACAGTTCCACAGATAACCCCCTGACTTGCTTCACTTCTTTGCCCAAATACCATCTTCACAGTGATTTCCTCCCTCACCACTCAATTTAAAACTTCACCATCCCACCGACGCTTGTAATCTCACCCAGTCCTAGTTTTTCCCAAAACATTTGCCACATTTAACTACTGTGAAAATTACTCGTTTATTATACTTACTGGTCTTGTCTTTGCCCAACTGGAATGAAAGCTGGACAGGGGTTTCTTGTGTGTTTTGTTCACTGAATTTCCCTAGAACCTAGATTGTCAAGTAAATATTGGCAGGTAAGAAAGGAAGGAAAGAAGTCAGTCCGTCAGTCCGTGGGTTGGAAGCCCTGAACGTTAGAAGAGACATTGTTAAATTGAAACCCAAATAAATCCATGCTGAGTGGCGGGGGTTGGGGGAAGCTGCAAATTTTTGAGAACTAGTACAGGAGGCATTTCTCACACACTGATTGTTTCTGATTGAGCTCAATATGAGTGGTCTGCAGCGCCTGCTCACATTGATTAAATGGTTTCCTGCCTAATCAATTCTCCATCAGTTATTATCTGCGTTCTCACCTGTCAGCCACATTGAATGGTGAATGGTTTCCTCTGGCTCCTTGTCAGGCTCTGGAAGGTAAGAGGTTTGTGACATGAAGTCCTGAGGTAGGGTGGAAAGAGACTCTAACCTAAGTGCAGGTTGAGAGAGCCTCCTTATTGGAGGCCAGGTCCCCATTGAAGGTGTGCCCTGGAAACCAAGGCCTTCTTTGGGGTACTGGCTTAAGTGAGCCTGATGTGGAAGCTGCCATTCCATCCTTCCTTGTCGCATTGCATGTGACTAAAACACTCAGGGGTCACTTCAGGGGAACTGGGCTGCGAGAAATAGCCACACAAGAGACAGAAATACCTTTTTCTTTGGGGGTGCTGTGACGGTTCCTCTGACCTTAAGGGTCCACAGAAAGAGAGAGAGAGCAAGTGCATGGTGACCCCTTTTATTGAGGAAAAGCCATTCAAATGAGGCAAGGGGTCAGGTTTCAAGGTGCTGAGTCTAGCTTCATGATGTCTGCTGTCAGCAGGTTGACTGATATCTAGGAAGGCCACACTCAAGGGCAGAGTAAGAGAAGGGGACACTCAAAGGGCGTTTCCATGGAACATTCTATCCCAAACAGGGCAAGGGGTAATATCACAAAGGAACAGGTGTGCATAGCTCCACCCATGGGGCTGCAGGAAGACACGCTCATGCACGAAGACACATTTGGTTGCATTATTTCTACCCTCAAGATCAGAGCTACTGTCTTCAGCAACTTAAGAGTAGTCAGATCATCAGGGAGATGACCAACAGAGCCTCAACGGATCAGGAGAGGGAAAACACTGGTCACATGATATGGCGGCCTCCCACACTTCCTGATCTAGGTTCAGCTGCTGCCTGTAGTGTGGGGTTAGATCCAAGAGAGATGTGAAAAGGGACTGGGGATGTAGCTCAGGGATGGTGTGTGCTTGGCAAGTGTAGGATCCTGGGTTCAATCTCCAGTACCAAACAACAAATGGAGGTGAATGGGTCAGAAGCAGTCTTTGATCATTGGCAATATCTCCTGCATTAGCATTCCACTGGAGCGCTGGGTGTTAATGGGAGAATTGGTCAATGTCAGTTTCGTGATTCGTTGTGAACGTGGTCCTCCCACAGGGTGGATTAGAGGTGAGCTCATCTCCCAGTCACTCGGTAACTCTCTCTTGGATGGGGTCCAAGGAGACACATGCTGTGCTGTTTGATGTCCTCATTACCCTGGGCTGAGTTATTCAAAGGCTTCTGTGTGGCTCCAAGAGGCAAGGGCTACCAATGAGGTCGGTTCATCTGGGCGAAGGTGCTTTGCTTTAAAACATGGTCACAAGTTCTTTGGCACGTATCTCATCGACAGATAGGGTTTATGTTCCAACCTTGAATCTGAGGGTGCTCTGTGACCAGCAATCTGTCAGTAGAGTGAGGTGAAATGAAGCTATGTGTCAGTCATCTTCATCTCACTTGTGTAGTTCCTTGGACACTATAGGTAAAGTCTGGCTATCTGAGACTCCCTGCAAGAGAGGCCACATGAAGGCACTCCAAGTGACAGACCTAGTTGAACTAATTCATCCTTAAACCTTCCCAACCCAGTCACCAGACTGAGTGAGGAAGCCCCCTGGGGAGTGGATCCTCCTACCTCAACTCTCATGTCCCCATCCCTCAGCCAAGCGTCCCCTATCCATCTTCCAGTCATCCTAGCCAATGTCCTAGACATCATGAAGCAGAAACATACCCCACTGTGGCCTGAATTCCTGACCTAAGAATCTTGAGTATAAATGGGTGTCATCTTATGCTGCTAGGTTTTGGGGGGAGTTTTGAAGGAATCGATGGCTGGAACAGTGATGTATGGGAAAAAAAACCAGCCTTGGAGAAAGTTAGGCCAACTTCTACCTGGCTAGCTCTGCGACCTTGGACAGAGTCTGATCTAGCTTTAAAGTAGGGATAATGTTACTGCATTTCAGGTTGACTTGAGGATTCAATGAGGCCACATGTGTCCAAAGTCAAACATGTAGTGGGAGATGGGGTGGGGGGAGGCTTAGCTCTTCTTGTCTTCCCTTTCCTTCCACTTAAGGAAGATTCACCTAACCCTGTCTGTGTTTGAAATACAAGTGTATCTAATGCATTCTGTGGTCCCAGGGTGGGACGCATTTCAGTAGAACTGTTGGTTGACCTGTATTTCTATTCTTCTGCACCCCTCTCCCCAGACCTGTGAGCTCCTTCTCTCACAGTGATCTACCTGGTGCTTTGAGTACATAGCCCTTGCCGCTCTGCTCTGAGGCTTATTTTAAAAGGGACATGTTTTTTCTCTCTCTTCTCCCTCTCCCCCTCCCTAACAGGTTTAGGGAGACAAGATTATTTTTGGGCTCCAAATTAACAAGTGAATCACAACCCCCAGCACAGGGAACACCTGGGCTGTAGCCTTTGAATAGCTTCTTTAAAAGCCCCGGGTTCTCCCAGGATGAGGAGAATCACAGCCTTCGGAACAGGAGTCCCCTTCTCCTTTGTTAGCAAAGCAATAAAGCTTCGTTTTCCTTTTTTTTTTCTTTCTCAAAACCAAGTCCTCCTTATTAAATTGGCATCAGGGATAAGGACCCAGCTTTCGGTGACATTTCCAATAGGGTCTGTTCTTTGAATATAGTTGCTTGGTAAATTTTGCTAAGAAATGTCTGTAAGCAGAAAGTTGAGCCTGTGTACATGACTTCGTAGTGGGATAGGGGCGCATGACCAATTGTATTTGTAAGAATTAAACCTGAATTTTTTAAGTTAGCTATTCAAAGAGACCCACACTCTGGCACCCAACTGCCTGAGATCAAATCCTGGCTCTATCTATCCCTCATTGGCTATGATACCAAGCTAATTACAGAACCCCTGTGCCTCCTTTCCTACTAAAGGGGAGAAAGTAACACTACCTGAGCAGTTTGTGATGAGTGGTAAGCACTATACACCATGCACCTATAAAAACTCACCCTGTGCAACACTGCTCTTCAAAGTGCTGTCCGTGGGCCAGGGGACTACAACACTGATAGATGAACTTGTTAAGAGATGCAGGATGGGGCCGGGGTTTTGGCTCAGTGGTAGAGTACCTGCCTAGCATGTGTGAGGCATTGGGTTTGGTTCTCAGCACCACATAAAAATAAATGAATAATTGAGAGAGACTGTTCTAATAAGTCTGGGATATTCTTATGATATAAAAGAGAATTGAGATACATTTGGAAAATATCTTCCTAGAAATTTTGTGTACAGGGTTTTACAAAACGGTATGGTCATGGAGATTAAGCCAAAGGAAAAATAACGTCAAGGGTCACCATACAATGTATCCAGTGCCTCCTTTTCTTCCCTCCCTGTTATGCTTTGTCCTTCAGCACTCCCTCTCTTGTGCCTTGCCATACCCTCCCCCGCCTTTCTTCCCAGGTGGCACCTAGTTAACCCCAGGGCCCCAAGACTCTCTGCTGTCAAGTGTTGCCCAGGGCTTACTCCAGGTAAAGGTGCCATCCACAGTATCCTGTGCCATGCCAAGGAAAGTTGCTCTGCATTTATCAAAAGTGTTCTTTTTTGCTTCACCTGTAAGTTTATCCCAGACTAGAAGCCCATTAAGAAAAATTTAATTCCTTTGTGTAAAGTGTAGACAGCTTCACCGGTTAGTATTCCTGATACTCTCGTGCAAAAATAACCATCTGGGTCTATTTGTGGACTGCTTTTCCTAGTAATATATGCCTCTGCTAACCATGTGCGTCACCGTGGTGACACTTGTTTGGACAGTTTTGGGAATGAAGAGAATCATTACTTATAAAATTATTGCAAGCTGACTTCTCATTAAAATTTCATTAATGCCTTCCCTGAGTATGTTATATCTGATCCGTTAAAAAACATATCACCCTCTTAGATTTCCACTAATGCTGTCCACTCTTTTAATACCCTGGAATGTTTTAATATCTTTTCAGTTAATGCAAGAAAAAAAAAAAACAAGATAAAATGATGGAACTGGGGACACATCCCAATACAGTATTTTGCAACGCCTGTCTCATGCCCATGCCTCACTAACACTACAGAAACCAGCTATAAAAACCGAAGAGGCTTAGAAAATAAAAAATCCTGGGAAAGCATCAGTTAGGAAATCAATGGATTCTGTATTAGAAGTATTAGAAGTCTTTGGATCCCACTGTGATTTGACTGATAAGGGCTACCCAGGGCTGGACATCTATGACATCTCTTTTATTTCATCTTCTCTGAAAGTTTTTTTGTGGCTTGGTGGTGAGTGGCTGAGTCTTCCCCAGATGCTGCAGGGCAGTCTGCGGCCAGCAGCACTGTTCTCCAGACCCCAGGGCCAGTTTGGAAGCCAGGGAGGCAGTGGCTGGGCAGAGCAGAGCTGGGCTCCACTTGGTTCATTCTGCATAGAAGGGCTCCAGGCCTTCCCTCCCCCGTGAACTCTGCCTGGCCTCCTCTGCCTCACACAGCGATGGCCTCCTAAGATCCAGCGGATGCCAGATGTGAAATGGTGTGGAACAAAAGCGAGGAAGAAGCAATAGCCCTACCCAGGCACCTGTGTTCCTGCAGCCTCTTTCTCCTGCTGTGGTTTAATGATTCCATTGTGGGCAAAGCAAGCTGGATGTCTTTATGTCCCCAAAGGGAGTCATTCAAATTTGCAAAGCCTCTATCCCAGCCCACAGGAGTCCAAAGGTTTTTCAGGACAAATGATCTCTCTCAATGCAGATGTTATTGTTTTAATATAATGAAAAATGCAGTGACATCAAGGGCTTACAATAGCCCCCATCATTCATCCTTTCAAACCCTGCAAGTATATTTAGTAAACGGATAGAGTAATCAGGAGCACAAGGCAGGCTGCTCCATTATTCAGGTTATTACAGAATCAGCGATGTTTACTTTCTTATTATAGTTTTCCAATTAGTGGGAGAGCAATGGCGATAGCCCAGCGTGGAGTCTCCAGGGAGATGCCTGAAATTTTACATGCAACTTAAAGAGATGGAAGGAGTTATCAGGGCTGCGACTTGTGCTAATCTTCCCTTTTCACCAAGGGATTAGGTAGAGAGCTGTGGATTTGCGGTTTTAATCAGAGGAGCTGCTGGAACTTTCATCATGGCCTCTAAATTATGCCCCTTGCTCCTTCCACCCCCTGAAGGAACAGGTCACCGGATCCTTCTCACAGGATTCAGGATTATCAGGGTTTTCGGGAATTGGCAGTTGCATGATCAGCTGTTTCTCACTTTGAGCTCCAAGAACCTTTTCTCTGCCCCTGGGACCCTCTGTCCTTCAGCTCCAGCCACCCTGGCCACCCCCACTGTTCGTGCCCCTTGCCTTTCCCGGCAGGCTGTTCTTCTGTCCCTCTTCTAGGGCCACACTTGCTATACCTCCGTCCTCTCAGAACACAAAAGGTCTGTAAACTGGACCTTCCCTTGTTTCTTAAACATTACAGCCTGCTAACATCTGATTTCACAAGCCATTGATTTTAGAAAATGTCGGTGGTACAATATGACATAAAACCCCCATAATAATGCCATTGACCCCAAGATAATCGTTTTTCACCCTTCAGCCATAGTTTCAGATAGATATTGTCACTCTCTTCACTTTACAATGTGTCATGAGCTTTTTCTCGTGTTATTAACAATTTGTCGACAGCACAGTTTTGAATGACAGAACAGAACGTTACACAAGGTGTCATGGGTTGAATATGGGGAGTCCCCTGAAAGCTCCTGTGCTAATGCAGTAATGTTCAGAGGTGAGATGGCTGGATGGCGAGAGTGGCACGTAATCAGTCCATCCTCGTTTGAGTGGGCTGGCTGGGTGGTGACTGTAGGCAGAGGCTGGAGAAGGTGGGTCACTGTGCGCTTGCCCTGGAAGGGTGCATCTCCCTGTGGTCCCTTCCCCCTCTCTTCCTCTTTGTGCTTCCTGGCCGCCACCAGGTAGACTGTTTTCCTCAACACTCTCCTTTGGCCATGGTGTTCTCCCTTACCTTGGGCCCACAGCAAGGGTCTGTATGGACTGAGACTTCTGAAACCATGAGCTCAAATAAACTTTCCTACCTCTAAGTTCTTACAGGTATTTTGGTCACTGGGACACAAAGCTGACTAACGCACAAGGGTATTTTGTTATTGTTTTAAAAAGCAATTACTTTTAGTCATTTAAGTGCCTTCCAATATTCCTCTCATATGAACTATTCAATATTAAATACCTTTGCATGTATCTATTATTATTTCTTTAAGATAAATTCTTGGAAGTGGAATTGTCCACTGCTGGGTGAGACAGGCACTTTTAAAGGTTAGCACTTTATACTTATGGAGGGAAAGCTGCTATCCTTTTAAACAATTGTTAATGCACCTTCAAAGTTGTTTTTCTTTTTGTTTCAACTAAGGTTGTTTGGAAAAACAAGAACCAGGCAAAATCACCAAGTCACTCTAATTCACTATTTTTAGGTGCCCTGTATTATATCCTGCTCAAGATCACACTAAATTTTCTGCCCAGCTATGTTTCTATCTGCCATTTTTTGAACAAGTGATTAAGACCCCTAACTGACCATGCTCAGAAATGTGCTGACTTCTACATGTGATGATCTTCCCTGTATAGATGGAGATGCAAATGTATTTTTATGTAAAAAAATTATATCAATAAAAATAATATTTTAATAAGTGATATAAATTTATATAAATAAAATTATTTTTATACTTATATTTCTTTATTTATATAACCCTTCCCAGTGGAAGCTTGCTTTCTTTGGGGAGAACTTTGCTTTGCAAATTAACTCCAGTGCTCACCTTATTTGCTGCAAATAATAAACTTCTCTCTACTCCTTTAGCTCCTGCACTCAAACAAACCCATTGCATTCAGTCACTGAATTGTTGAGTTAAAGTGCATGCATGTTTTGAAAGGTTTTTGATTCATACTTCCATTTTAACCTCCATAAATACTGTTCTGATGCCCCATGGCTCAGCAAGCAATTATATTCTTGTGACCTCTCCCTAGGGTAAACCTTCAAGTTCCTGAAGGGTTGAAACTGCACTTCCTTTTCACTTCCCTGCACATGCAAATTGGAGACAAAATCTCTTGTTCATTCTTGGCTAATCAAGGTTGGGACTAGGTAAAGTGAATGAAGAACTTACACCCTGGGTTGTGAAAAGTGCTGGGTCAGGTGTGTTCTTTAAAATGTAAAGTCTTGATATTTTTTCATTGTTGTTTTTTAAGATTTTGCATCAATTTTCATTTATAAAAGACATTATGCCAGTGTGCTTGGGCAACTATAACAAAATATCTTAGATTGGTGGTTTATAAACAACAAAAATTTATTTCTTATGATTCTGAAGGCCAAGAAGTCTAAGGTCAAGGTGATGGTGAATTTGATGTTTGCTGAGAGCCCATTTCTCATTGACTGCTGTCTTCTCACTTTGTCTACATGTGGCAAATGGGGGCAAAGGAGGACTCTTTGTCTCTTTTCTAAGGTCACTCATACTGCTCATGAGGGCACCACCTTCATGATTTCATCACTTAAATTCCCACCTCTTGATACCATCACCTCAAGGGTTAGGATTTCAATCAATTAATTTTAGAGGGAACTTAGTGAAATTTTGCACCAAAATATTACTCATCTTGATTACTGAGTTTTCAGTACCATCTTGCATTTGTACCCAAAGCCTCACTCTCCTCACCCTTTTCCTAGTCCTGTGGCAGCTTCAAGGTCCTTCCTAGTCCTCTGCCACCTGAGATCCAGGATCTTGCCTGTGTTGTCCTGTGTGGGCTGAGCAGCAACCAAGTTGCTGACCATGCAACTCTGGTCCTCTTTCTGTAACAGAAATGTGTCCCGTCTTGCAGATGCTGGTGACAGAAATGATGACTCCAAGGTCTAGCTCAACTTTTGCCCTCATGCTCCTTCCCTGATTGAGGGCAATAATGGGATGGTGCTTCTTGGTTCAGGACTTCGAGTGGGCAAAGGTTAAATTCTGGCCAGGAGATCAGTAGCATCCCGTTGACCTTTCCTCCTTCCTCTTTCTAAACCCTACAGGCATCCTCCCTCATGGTCTTAATGCTTGAAATTTTCATTGAGTGGTACTAATTATGACAATAATAATCATAGACACTATTTCTGAGTGCTCACTTTCGGACTCAAGAGAACACAGCCAGGAAGTGATATGGTTTTCATTAAAACTCAAGTCACCTGGCCACGACAGAACGACAACAAAACCACAGTCCTTGTTGGGCCTACTGCATTCAAAATCTAATTTGGCCATTTCAGGATGAGGGACTTTGGGCAAAACACAGAGGCCTCCCTTCTCCTCAGCTTTCTTAGTTGTAAAGTGGGAGTAGTGACAGCACTCACAGGTAGTGCTTTGCAAATAAAATAGCAACTTGGTGCTCAGCAGTAGCAAACGAGGATTCAGTGTTAGTGTGGTGGTGTTGGTGTGGTTATTTGTTCTGTCTCCCATGGTACTAAGATCTTCCATTTTATCCAGGCACATGGCTAACCCAAATCAAGATTTTCTTTTCCTGCACCTGCAAGTCAGTGTGACTACCTACATCCCATCCCAGAACAGGAGGGACCTTGGCATCTCTTTCTTGTTTGCACAGTGTATAGTTTGAGGCCCAGAGGCACGGGCATCACCTGGGGGATTGTCAGAAGTGCAGGATCTGAGGCCTTAGCCATCCCCACAGAATCAGAACTTGCTTTTAAATAAGATTCCAGACGATTCTGGGCACCCTGAAGCTGGAGAAGCACAGATCTGGCCTTATTCTCTGCTGGCCTAATTCTGCTCCTCCTTAATCCGCCCTCCTCCTCCTCTCCCATCTTCCCCCAACAACTTACAGTGCTGCCATTCTCTCTCTCTCTCTCTCTCTCTCTCTCTCTCTGGCACTTCCTTGGGCAGAGGAATGGGACCCCTTGATGCCACACCTTTGAAACGTCCTACTTTTAACCCAGGCTTTCAAGACGTTCCTGCCTTGACTAATATTCTGTGCATCCCCAGTTCACCTGGCTTAGCTCTGACATGGACAGAAATGGTGATGGCTTGTGAGAGCCAAATTCTGCTAGAGGAGTGGCCATGCTCCTGGTGATGCCCAGAAGAGGCTGTTACCAATATTGACAATGGGGGTTAGGCATGGAAAGGATGTTCAGTGAACCAAAGAGGTAGGATAGATGAGTGATAACAGAATGGGCCTTTGACTGGTGTCACTGTAGCTAGTCCCTAAATCTGCTGACAGGGACCCAGATTTAGGATACTAATAGTTACTAATGGAAAGACCCAGAGCTGAATCACGTGGAATTGTCTGTTTCCAGACTACGCAGAAGTCAAGTAGCTCTTTGCTCTATTTCTCTGTAGTTCACCTTAAAATTCAGCTTTATTGAAAGTGGCAAGTGTTTATTGAGCTCCTCTGTGTGCTGAGCTGTGCTCAGGGTTCCTGCCTTCCTGTTCCCCAAAGGAAAGTGAGCCATTTGTGAATAACTCTGATCTGAGAGAACCTGAGATGGAAGTGTGGTGTAGACACAGGAATGACCAGAGAGAGACAAGAAGTGGCAGATACCACATGTCAACCTAAAGTCCATTGGTGTCCCTTCTTCCCCACCAAAATCATCTTCATTTTGATCATAGCTTCGAGGGAGTTGGATCTTGTATAACTTTGGCAACCTGAACTGGTTAAGGAAGAAGGAAAGATTTCAACATCACTGTTCCTTTATATATATATATATATATATATATATATATATATATATATATATATTCATGCCTTTTAGAAATGTGTCTCTTCCCATTGGCCTCCAAGATCCTTGACAGCCGGGATTCTGTCCACCTTGGTCAGGGCTGTTCCCCCAACCCTTTGGGAACAATGTCTGACATGTGGTAGACTCTCACATGAAATATGCAGACCCACCAGGCCACTCATTTAGATCCAGCAAATAGGTATTGATTTTCCAGGGCATGCCAGACCCAGTGCTGGGCCCTGAGGACCCTATGGTACAGTGATACAGATTCGGGATGACAAACACGAAACAAGTTACCACAGGAGCTTCAGGGTTGCCGAGCACATCAAGGTGTCAGAAAGGTGATGTGCAGAGAGAGGGTGCCCTCTGCGTAATTCTCATGCCTTGTCCCATGGGTCTTCCTTCTGATTGATCCTGAGTTCCGTGGATGCTTATTACCGGTATGGTTATTTTAATAACATTAAAAAGGTATATTTTTCAAGGACTGATTACTTTTCAGAAATGCATTTATTTCCAAATAAATTTCCACATTTTATATGATCTATAAAAATGTTTTTCGATATGTTTAAGCCCTAGAATATTAAAACTTTAAAAGCTTGTTGGAGTAGATATTGCCAGTAGCAATATCTACAGAATTTACATGGAGATCACTGAATTTCCACTGGCACTAAAACTGATCTTTCAAAACCAAGTTGTAAATATCTTTTAATCATTTTTTTTCCCAGTGTCTTTTTATTTGAACAACAAACTGATAAAATTTGATGTCAATAAAATCGATCTGATTTAAATTTTATCATCCTCTCAAAATTCACTGCCACAGCAAGTTATATAGCAAAAATGCAAAGTTGAACAGAAAGTAAAACTTCTGCCTTTTCTGCTATAAACAGAATTAAGGAATATTATGGTCTAGATATGAGGTGTCCCTCAAAATTTCCTTTATAATTCAGGAATGCTCAGAAGCGGAGCAGTTAGAGTACAAGAGTTGTAACCTAATAAATCCATCCAAGTTTGAATGGATTAATTGGGTGGTGACTATAGGCAAGTGGGGGCATGGCTGCAGGGGATGGGTCACTGGGGTGTACCCTGAAAGTAGTCACATTCCCTGTGGCCCCTCCCTGCCCCTGTGTTTCTTGGCCACCTAGTTGGAGGAAGTGGGCATGACCTTGGTGACAATATCTTGTCCCCAGCACTTTCCTCCCTCCCCTGATTCCTAGCTGCCATGAGCTGAGCAGCTTCCTCTGCCACACCCTTCTGCCATGATGTCCTGCCTCACCTTGGGCCCAGAGCAATGGAGTTGGCCAACTATGGACTTACATTTCTGAAACCATGAGCTGCAATAAACTTTTCCTCTTCTAAGTTGTTTTTGTCAGGTATTTCGGTCACATTGACAGAAAACTGACCAACACCAAGAAAATGACTAAAGTTAAGAAACTAACACAGATAGTTTATTTGACAATAAAAATCTTTGCCATTCTGTGGTATAGCTGTTTTTTAAGGAATATATAATTTATTCACACAGTAGTGAAGCTACAGAAATGTGCAATCTGGACCTCATGGATTATAATTACCTTTAGTCATTTTCATTTAAATAATTATAGCCCAGTCTTAGTCTATCTTGGGTGGTGGTTATAACAAAATACTTGAAGCTGGGTGCTTATATTAGTCAGTTTTTCATTGCTGGGACAAAATACCTGAGAAAAGCAATTTACAGGAGAAGAGATTTATTTTGGTTCATGATTTCAGAGGTTTCAGTTCATGCTCAACTGTCTCCATTGCGCTGGGCCTGAGGTGAGGCAGAACATCATGGCAGAGGGGTGTGGTAGAAGAAAGCTGCTCAGCTCATGGTAGCTAGGAAGCAGGGGAGGGGGGAAGGTGCTGGGGACAAGACATAGTCCCCAAGGTCATGCCCACTTCCTCCAACTAGGCCCCACCCCCTAAAACTTCTACCATCTCCCAATAGTGCTACCACACTATGACTCCATCAGTGGATTACTCCACTGCGAAGGTTAAAGCCCTCAGGATCCAATCACTTTCCCCAAGTGTCACCTCTGCATGTAGCTGTAGGAGGGACCAAATCTTTAACACATGAGCTTTTGAGGGATGCTTCATATCATACCATAGAAGTACTTCATAATATCCAGAGGTTTATTTGTCTCAGGTTCAGTGACTAGAGGGTCTGAGCAGCCTGGGGCTGGCATCTCGACAAGGGCCTCCTGACTGCTCCACCATGGCAGAAAAATGGAAAGGGAGCCAGCTACACGCACAGCTCAAGTGTTTTGTGACAACAACACAAGCGAGTGTGCTACCTAACAGTGCAGAGAGCAATTTCCACCAGTGAGTGAATTTCCAGTAACTTTAAGATTATGAGTGAAGATCTGTAGATTTCCCAGAAAGTTAGGAGTGACAGGCCTGGGAGAGAGAACTGTCCTGGGGAGGGAAGGTATGCAGAATTTTAACAGAAGGCCTTTAGGTTGAAGTTCTAGTTTCCCTTGTTATGGCTTGGATGTGAGGTGTCCCCCCAAAAGCTCAAATGTGAGACAATGCAAGAAGGTTCACAGGAGAAATGATTGGGCTGTGAGAGTCTTAACCTAATCAGTGATTAATCCCCTGATAGGGATTAACTGAGTGGTAACTGAAGTGGTGGGGTGAGGCTGGAGCAGGTGGGAATTGGGGAGTGCCTTTGGGGTGCATATTTTATACCTGGAATGTGGAGTCTCTCTCTCTCTCTCTCTCTCTCTCTCTCTCTGTATGTGTGTTTTCTGATCATCATGTGAGCTGCTGCTTCCCTCTGCCACACTCTTCTGCCTTGATGTTCAGCCTCACCTTGAGCCCCAAAGAATGGAGCCAATGAGACCTCGGAAACCGAGAGCCCTCAAATAAACTCTTCCTCCTCTACAGTTGCGCTGGTCGGGTCCTTTTAGTCACAGCAGCGTAAGAGCTGACCAAAGCATTCCTCTTACCTCTTTTCTTTTATTTTATTTCTTCTCTCCTGTCTCAAAACCATCACACCAAATAAATATAATCAATGAAATTATGGTATAGCCAAACAAGCACCCCAAACAAACAAGCAGCAACCACCAAAACAAAACTACTCAGCATGGCCTAGGATGCAGGCAGCTCACAGAAGGATGAACTGAGCAGGAGCCTTAGACTCTGCCAGGTCAGGAAAGGCCTCCCTGAGGCAGGAAGAGGAGAGGGGATTATCCAGACCCATGGCAGCTAGTGCGCAGACTTAGAGAAAGAGCATGAATTCCTGAAGAGAGAGGATGCTAGGCAGGTCCCAGGGCCTGCAGGATGGTCAGAGTTGGAAAAGAACAGAGGGTGAGGGAAGGGAGGAGTGGAGTGGGCAGACAGCGCGATGAACACGGAGGAGAGAGGAGGCTGGGATGTGCACAGGGCAGGATCCAGGAGACCAAAGAGGCCCCCAAAGGGTCTGATGGCAGTGCAGAGCTCTAGTGTCATGGTGGCTAGGGCTGACACAGGCTGCAAGTCTCCACTGAGTAAGCAGCGGGAAGGACTCTGGCAGTAGTGTTCCCTAACTGTGCCAGTGGGAAGAACTCCCAGGGTGGAGAGGGGGGTGGAGGGGACACTTGGGGCAGAGTTCCAGAAGTCTCCACAAGTGGGCATTGTACTATAGCCTTTTAAGAAAGCACTGCATTTACTTCTCATGGTTTTATCGATGTGTGTTTTTAATTTCAATTAAAATAATGGGATGGAAATGTCTGAGACCTTTCCTGGGGGAGCCCTAATCCCTGAATTCAGTTCCATTAAGAGGGCTGTCGAGACAGAAGCTTTGTCTGCCCTCCATTGTCTTCCCTCGCCTTTTTCCAGAAATGTGTTGACTCTTAGCCTCTCAACGAAGTCAGCAGTTCTTGAGCACCCACCATATCAAAGGGCTAGCTAGTAAGAGGGATGCAAAGAAAGGCCAGATAGTCCCAGCTTGGGGGACTGGCACCTGAGAGGGTCAGAGGTATGTAGACAGACAGCAGTGTTCCTGTGCAAGGAGGAGGGACTGGAACTCCAATGGGGCTCAGTAAGGCACTCGGGGGGCATGCAGGGAAGAAACCGGGGTCAGGAAGCTTTCTCTGTGAACTGGCCTCTGCACAAACAGAGACTTGAAGGCTAGCATCGATCTGCTAGGAGAGAAAAGGAGCCCGAGTTCAGGGAGCCATGCAAGCCAAAGTCCAGAGCAGTGAGTCCCAGTTACTGAAGGGCAGGGGAAGAAAACCCTCTTTTCTTCAGCCTTCGTAAGTTCTTGGCTGGAAGGAACCCCTGTAACAAAAGACAGATCAACAAGAGAGAAACAAACAAGCTTATTAACCCATGCATTTCATATACACGTAGGAGACACCTAGAGATGAGCAGTTCTTAAAGAGGTGGTTTGAATTCCAGCTTATGCAGCACCTTCAACAAGAGACTAGTCCATTTTTAGAGGAGCCACAAGACAGGAAAAGGACTTGATTCTCCAGGAGTGGCAAGGTGTGGGCAGATAAAGGCTAGTTGGTAGAGCTTGTTAGAGTAGATTCCTCTGCACCATCTCAAGGCCAATAAGGGCCCAAGGTCATCTTCAGCAATATAAATGGGGGAGAGGGTGGCTCTGTCTTTATAAATCAATGCCCTGCTTCTAGGCAAACTGGCTGGAGGGCAGCGAGCTTTCCTGCCTCGGCTTCCTCTTAATTGCCTTCAGCTCAGCCATCCTTCCTATTGGGGGAAGCATATTCTGGCTTCCTATGGAAGCACAGAGTGTGTGGTAGACCCATAGAGGCCTGGGGGACAATAGGGGACCATGGCAGGGGCTTCACACATCACCCTCAAGAGTTGCCTCATGAGGCGGTGGGGAGCCCCTGAAGATTTCCGTGGGAAGGGAGTGATTGGTGTGTTGTGTGCTGTATAAAGATAATCTCTCAACTGTACAAAGGGAGGATTGACGAGGCAAGAAGCTGAGGATACAGGGATTAGTGTCAGGGAGCAGAGATGATTTGGTAAGAATGTGTAAGGGAACAGCAGGCCTGGAAGGAAAGATTAAATGCGACTTATAAGAGAGAGCAACACTTATCAACCCCATCTGAAAGGAGGTTTACAAAAATAAAAAATGATCATGACAACCCATGTACTCTCATGGTTCCAGAAATTACAATGCACTGAGGCAGCCAGGTATTGTCATCTACCCGAAAATCATCATGAAGGGGAGGACTGCAGGGGGGTCTCATGCGGCCACTCGAGGACCTGGAGACATCCTTCCATCTGTGATGTGATTTCTTCTGAAGGATGCATCTTGGAGGAGCAGAGATGAGGAGGAAGAATCAAGGGGATGCCCAGGTGTCTGGAAAGGAGAGGTGGGGAAAAGGGAGGGATTAGGATGCCTCTGGGGTTCTAGCTCCTCACAGAGTGCTGCCTTACCAGAGGCGGGAAGCTCTAGATGGGAGAGTCCCTGGGGATGCCAGATGCAGGCAAATGTCAACTTCAGGTCTCTTGAGTTTGCGAGCCCAGTGGGCCTCTCTGTGTAGTGCTCAGGCTTCCCTGGAAATCTGTGAGCATCTGCAACATCAGGTGTGGCAGAGACTGAGTAAAACGAAGACTGAGCCACTGAATGTAGGATAAGGCAGTAGCTCGTGCTCTTTTTATTCCTCCTCACTCCATGGGCCTGGGGATCGAACCCAGGCTCTCGTGCGCACTAAGCATGTGCTCTTACACTGAGCTTCACCCTCAGTCCCGCCGGCCGTGACCTTGAAATGGGCTGAGGCAGTGGAGTTGCGAGGGATGAAGCTGGAACTCAGAAAGCAGGGACATTAGAGGCTAATGAAGCAGAAGGTGTTATGCTCGAATTCGGGACCCCCAAAAGACCACCAGAGACCCATATCGATGTAAGCAGCAAAGAGGTGTTTATTGAGAGCTAGCTCGGTCCTCCACGCACACACAGCAACTGGTGACGCTGAGAGGCCCTGAGCCCAGGGTTTACAGCAGTTTTATACACTCTTTGGGGGAAGGCAGGGACTTCACATACATCATAGTATCTCTTAACAAATCATCACGCACCATGGGAAAATCATAAAACAACTCTAAAACATGATTAGCACATGCACTGGCGGGAACAAGTTGGGTAGGGGTGATTGGTTAGTACAAGAGGGGGATTCCTTTGAACTGATTGGTTTAGGCCACGAGGGGTGTGCGTGCTACACTACATGGTTTCCCAACATGTTATCAACCACCATAAACTACTGGGGGTCATCTGGCATCCCAGGTATTTCCCTGTCTCATGCTGATTGGTGGTTGCGAGGGGGTTGCTATGGGTCCTCACCTAGCCTGAGTCAGGGACACCTGGCACTGCAGATCTCTCCTGTTATTTGTAGATAAATAACTCAGCAGGGTGGGTATGTGCCTAGGAGTGCTCTGTGGGTCTTTCTAAGGACAAGGGTCACGCCCCCTTCCTTGGACAGGCTTTGCTCTGAGATAGAGGCTGGTTTCTCATAAGGGTTCTGGTATCTGGATTGCTTAAAGGTCCACCCTTTTCTGGACCTCGCTAGGGGTCTTCTCAAGAGGCTCCCGCCCAGGGTTTTGGTGCTGTCCTTGTTGGGTCTGCACCACCCAACCTTAGCAAGAGTCCTGCTGAAACCAAGTCAATGTAGAGGGAATCCCTCGTCCTTGGCATCTGATCACTCTCAGTATCCAGTCCAATTTCTCGTCCTCCAGCTGATAACCTGATCAAGCTGGCCAGCTGTGAGCAAGAATCCTGTCAGGTCAGCTTAGCAAGAACCCCCTATCCTTCACGTCTTTTTTTTTTAGTAAGTTTCCAACCACTGGCCCCCTCCCTAACCTGCCCCTTCCCTTGTATTCTGAATTGAGTTCAGCTCTACACTGAGGTCTCTTTCCCCCATTATAATAGTTCCCAAGTAAAACCCGCTTTTAACCATTTCAACTGCTGTCAGGCTCTGTTTTTTTTTTTTTTTTTTTTTTTAACAGTTGGAAAGAGCAGAGTGGGAAATTGAGTAGTGTGTGTGTGTGTGTGTGTGTGTGTGTGTGTGTGTGTGTAGGTGGCTGGGTAAGGTAGTGCTGAGGTAGATGAGGATGAATTGCTATTCATTTGACATTGAGTTCCGTTTACAAAGTTTGTTGAACTAAAAAATAGCAGTTGTACCTAAGAGATTCTACAACAATGACTCCACCTTGGGCTATGGTGACCATTCTGTGAACTGACAGGCCAGAGGAAAGTTACTTGCAGAGAAGGAACATCCAGAGAATCATATTCAACTTTCCAAGAACAAGGAGCTGGTCTGAGCTGAGCTGTGCCGGATCCAGGAGCTACAGAAGTAAATTTAGCCACTGGTCATTCTGAGAATTAGGCCCCACTTACACAGCCTTATTTTTCTTCCCCCCCTTAAAATGACCCTGTAAACTCTTCCCTAACAGGATTCATCCTAGTTTCTATTTGAAGTCTGTGATCCCTGAGCAGCAATTCTAAGACCCCCAAATAAATGCTTTTCCCTTTTTTTTTTTTTTTCTTTTTGCATCACAGGTCACCTGAACTTCTTTGGATGACACTATTAAGAATTTTTTTTTTCCTTGAGAAATTTAAAATGCACGGAGTAGCGTAGTAACCTATTGTTCTTGGAACCTAGTCCTAGAGCTCGATTACTATGAGTTGAAACCAGATGTTGGTTGGCATTCCAGTAAAACAGCAGGCAACTTGGGATACAGTTTTGGGATACAATGAGTGCTTCCTAATGACCAGGTCAGTGTCTGGAAGCTTCCATTGGACTAAGACTCTTAGAAGAGGCCATGGGCGGATGCCAGGTTATCCCTTCTTCATCTGGATAGGGACAAAGGACAATGTGATTTTTTTTTTCTTTAAAAGTCACCTCCTGCCTGGCATCAGGACAAAAACCCACTAGGCTCCAGTGGTGAGAGCAGAGTACGTGCTCACAGGGGATCTCAGAGGCAGTACCACCCCTCAGCCCCTCAGCTGCTCCCTCCCGGCCACAGCAGAAAAATCCACCTAATTCCATTTTACCTCTCCAACCTGCTGTGCTTATTAGTTCCCTGTCTCCCATTCGCCCAGTTGTTTAGAACAACTGAATCAAGCTGACATTTTGATAATGAACTCCAGGCGGAGGAGCCAAGCTTTCAAATTTGGTGTCTTTCTCCCTAATGTAGTTTTCATTGATTCTGAGAGTGGCTGGAACATCCAGTGGCTCTTTTACAATTCCTGGAAGAAATTTAAACATTCTCCTGGGTGGGTGGGGAAGCGCCGGCTCTCTGTGCAAAGACGGGTTAGGTGTCTTCAGCCACAGCCCAGGAAGCACAAATGAACGGGTTGGTTGGGGGGTGGGGGTGTGTGTCGAATGGAAATGTTTTGTAATTTCAGAGCAACCCAACAAAATAGATCCTTCAGAATGGTTTTATTTTTCTGTGGCAAATGTAGTCTTGGGCGTAATATCTCCTCCTCTTCCTGAACCTGCATTTGTAGCCTTTCGCATTATCTCTGCACTAGCAGAAAATAGGATTTCTCACCTACAGATGGAGAATAGAGAAGAGGCTAGCCTAAACATTAGGTAGAAATTACTTGTCAAGTTTGATCAATTCAGAGAAAAATCCAAATCCCCTCTGAAAACACACAGTTGATACTTGGAGATTAAGGGGGATGTCCTTATGGATCCATTGTTTGGCTAAATTGCCCGCATATGCAGCCTGTTTGCTAAATGAATGATACATTTGCATCCAAATGGTCCATAAATAATTTGATTCTGCTCCAGACAGTGCAATAAACAAGCCCCCTCCTCCTATTTGATGTGGAAGATGTGGAGTGTGGACTCCTCTGTTATTGCTTTAACTGCTATTATTTGACAAGGCACCGGGGAAGGAGTACATGAATCTATTAACGAGAACCCATCTCCATTATGAGCTGAGATTTGAGTGAGCTGGCAGAGAAATCTTTCATAATATTCAGCTTTTGGTCTCCAGCTCTCAGGGCAAATTTTTTTTTTTTTTAAATAGTAAGAAATAAGAGGCCAAGCTTGGACAGGAAGTCCACCCCCACTCTGTGCCGCCTGAGCAGTTCTGCTCTGCGTGTTGGGGATGGTGTGAGGTGTTAATTACCATCTGTGCTGCTTTTCATGAGAGCATTGATTACCTGTTCCTCCCATCCAGCCACATGTGTGGATGCCGGAGCCCACGGGCTACAGTGGTCCACTCAATACCCCAGGGGCATTAGCTACTAAGTGGCCATAGCCAGGTATGGGGATCACTCAGCTTGCTTTCTTCCATGTCCAGACAGACGGGTTCCAGCTCTTAATGTGGAAGGTAGAGATTGAAGGAAGGCTTGGACAGGTGCCAGCTTCCATTCGCACTTATGTGATGCCCTGTTACATCAAAACCGATTTTTGTATGGCCTCCTTTCATGAGATTTGTGACGTTTGGTTCCTCTAAAAGGTTCCTATATAGTGTGCCTTCATTTAAGAAAGTTCAATATATGAAATCCAGTTTCACATGAAAGAAACACAGAAGGATGGTTATTCACTTTGCAAAAGGATTCATGGTGGGATTCTTAAAGTGATAAATATGATATGCGGCACTTAGCGTGTGATTTAGTTTGTTGTTCCGGGACTGTGTCTGTGGGCAGAAGGCTGCCTACTTAAAGGGCTTTGGTGCTTCTGTCTTCTGATTAGCCAACCGTTGTTCCCCTGCTCACAGGGACATGGGGACAGTGAAGAAAGTAGGGTTTATCTTGGGGGTAGTCGCCTCTAAGCCCTGGTACTGCTTCTGGAGCTCCACATCTCTGGCTCTTTACTGGGACCCCGAGTACTGAGCACATTGGCTCATTTTACCTGGATTCTGATCCCCTTTGAGTTTGCTCTTCTGAGCGATACAACTGGAAAGTGAAGACCTATATTCTCAGGTTTACTTGGCATCTGGGACTTCTCAAACGATTTAGGGATTTAACCTTCTGTCAAGCATGATGGCAGGCATCACTGGCAGAGCTTCTTACCCTAGTGTCCTGTCCCTGGCACCACAGTGCCATGCACCAGAAGCCAACAGCAATGGAATTCTTGTTAGAAGAGCTCTGTGAGGTAGCTGGGTGTTTTTTCTATTCGCTCTGTCCCTAGCTGTGTGACTCTCTAACCTTCCTAGAGATGACCAATTGTGGTCTGATTGAACTCGCTAATATAGATTTTGTTGTCTTCAACCAGAAACCTTGCCATCCTCTCCCTGTGTGTCTTGGGGAATTTGAGCTCCTGTGTACAGCTGTGCAGCTACTACACTGTACAACCCAGAGTACACCATCCACACAGGCTGACCAGCCTTGCTTTGTGAACGGCTGTGTGGTTCTCTCTAAGCTCTGCTGCTCCCACTGCCACAGTCTGGGCCTCACTCTACAGCCTGTGCTGTCTGGCAGCCAAGTGTGAAGGTGCAATCTTCTATAAAGATTACCATTCTTTCAGTCTACAGAGCCTTCTCCAAGAGATTAGCATTCTTTTATTTAGGCTATTGTTTCTTTGGTCCAAGCACTTATAATAAAATTTTCCACAGGTGGGGTGTATTAGTCATGGCTTTCATTTTTCCATAAATGAAAAATAAATGATAAAGTTTTGCCATCTTTGGGCTTTGCAGACCTGGGGGACATACTGTCCCTTCTAGAGTTATCTAATTTCTAGACATACCAGACAACTTATATGAGAACACACCTTGGTTATGCCATCTAACCCAACCTAAGTCCATAACTTATTTCTTTAATTAAGTTCTTGTAGACTAGCCATTTCCCTCTGTCCTAAATCCCTCCAGGTACAACTAGAGGTCAGTCCTATAACTTAGATTCCCCCCAGAACTGTTCAAACTAGCCAATCCTACACCGACTCAGCTGCTTACTCTGCCTCCCCCAATCCTTCCATGAAAGCAAAAATGAAAGCTTTTGCCCAGGCTTCCCCACATCCCTCTGCCTCCTGAAGGACCCTGGTACTTCCATGTGTGGTCCTGGATGGTGTGTGTGTGCCCTCCTCTTGGGAGCTACAGGAATAAGCCTTTCTCTAAAGGCAGTTGTGTCCAGGCTTGATGTCTTACTGAACCCAATTCAAACAAATCCTGGGCACATCTTAAAACACTGGGAAAGAAAAGAGCTGAGCAGCTTCACGCCGTGTCTTGTTCCACAGACGATCTCCTGTAATGAGCTGGATTTCCCAAGACAGAGCCCTGGAGTTTAAATGTCTTCTGCCTCAGGAACATACATGCAGGACTCCCCCTCAATGCATCCCCTTCCCTGTTACAGTGTCATCCTGGTGTTAGGGCCAGGTCCCTGACCCTCAGACTCCAGGTCCCGTTCATCATTTATTTCAGGACCTCTCATACAGTAAAGGCTCTCTGTGGCCTGCTCTGTTCCCACAGAATCTTCGAGGTGAATGCACGGACTAACATGAAGATTCCAGCAGGGTTATGACTTCATTCTTACGTTTAGGAGGGAAATCTCAGAATACCTGAACAGTTTATGGTTACTTTACCAAGATCCTAAACAATTATGAAATCGTTGAGTGGTAAGAGACCCCAAGCATTACCTCATGAAAATATTTCCTCTCTTTTTCTTCTCACTCTTTTCCCTGTTTTTCCATCTAGGTTTCTTTCACTTGAATAAATTCCTTCTACCACTTCTAATAATAGATCACCTTATTGTATCTGTTAGGATGTTCGCTGTCGTGTTCTAGAGCAGGAGTTGACAACATTTATCTCCTGGGACAAATTCAGCCTACTTCTTATTCTTTATAAATAAAGTTTTATTGGAACACAGCTACAACTATTCATTTACATATTGTCAAAGGTGGCTTTCATATCACAATGGCAGAACCAAGAGTTGTGATGGAGGCCAGGTAGTCAGCAAAATCTGGAACGTTTATCTTCAGACCCTTTATAGAAAAAAATTGTGGACCCCTGCTCTAGGGGGTAAAATGGGCTGGTAATCTGGGGACATTATTTACATGGTCTTCAGGGGCCACCTCAAATTCTTCGTGGTGGATACATCATTCTTTAACCAAAAGAGCTGCTACCAAGCTCCCCTTGAAACCATACCGGTTAAAGTCTTCCATTAACTTTCATTGTGTTGGGCCACATTTTGCTGTTGGCACACAAATGTACACAGATCACTCGTGTTTCTACATGTCTAGGCATGAATGGCCAATTGTTCCAGAATTCTCTTCTGAAATGTGTATATAAACATGGCGACAGTGACTCTTCTGGACCAAATTACATTGCTGGATGGTGAAGATAGATCCATCCTCAGAGAGATTTGCTTACATTTCAGCGTAATAAAATATTTTCCCTCTCTCCAGAGGAGAGGATAGGTATGTTTGCTTGTAGCCTTATATAAAAATGAGAGTTCCTGTCCTAATCCCAGGTTCTTTTCCTTTAACACACATCTTCTGTGTGTGCAGGCAACACCTAGCCCTTGGTGCTTTGTTATCCTATTGGAATTGGGGCTCAGGGAACCTGCACAAAAATGTTCCTGTTGCTGTAAATAGTTAGTGCCAATTACATTTGGGCTTATTGTCTACCTATGGGTCAAATCTGCAGAAGCAAACAACCAAACCAATAGCTGATACTGGGAACGTCTGGCCCACTCCATAGTTGCCTGATGCAGGTCTAAGTGCATTTGTTTAGTTTCAAGAAGTTCTTGAGAGCTGAGACTAGATCTTTCCTTCCCAACATACAATAGGCATTCAATGTTTAGTCACTCAGTCATACCTTCTGTTCTTTAATGCTTTTCTTCATGGAGCACAAAAACTTTGGATTATTTTCTAAATTGATGGCTTCTGCCCAAGTGCTGATGTTATCTGAGACTGGGGCCACAGCCCAGTGATCTTGTTAAGGTGCAGAGACAAGCTCCAGCCCAAGACTGTTCAACCAGTGAACAGGCCCATGACCTAATAGACTTGTGGCCAGAGGCAACAGGCCACACAGTGGGCTCCCTAGAGAATGAGTTTGCCCAGAAGGGTTCTCCCTCCTGCGTGCTTGCTTCAGACAGCAACCTGTTCTCTCAGAACAGTGAATGCATTTCATGGATTCTTCCTTCCTACTTTTGCCAGATTTAACAAATAAGAAGCACAGGATTCCCAGTTAAACTTGAGTCAGATATAAATATTATTTTAGTATAAATAAGTCCCAAAGATTACAAAGGATAGATGTATGCCAAATTTTGTTTTTGTTGCTCATTTGAAATTAAAATTTAACTGGGTGTCCCATTTCCCACCTGAGCTCCATCCTCTCTAAATTCCCTCCAGAATTTTTTTTTTTTTCTTTCCTTAAAGCACTCTTCCTGGGATGGTGATGCTGTGGAGCTGGATGTTAAGGAATGCACACACCTTTCAGGAGAATTCCATTGCGTTTCCCTGATTAACCTAGATTTTGTTTGCAGGAAGCGGGACCATGGGGACCTTGAGGTAGGCAGTGGTTTGCGTTTGAGTAACTGGGGCACTCTATGATATTTTGAGGCCCTTGATTTCTGGTTTGATTGTGTTTTATTTGTTAAATCTTTAATTCCCAGAATTGCTTGTTGGGAAAGAAAATGAAGTCACTGAGACTAAGTTTTTTTTTTTTTTTTTAAATGGAATAGGGAGACCTCAAGAAGATTGTATTCAAACCTGCTCCAATACACTTCAACAGGTGAAATCGGGCAGCCGCTGATCTTCAACATCTCTCAGCTGGAAGTAACCTAATTAACAAACCAATCAGAACAGGTTTGTGATTTAGAATTTCTGTCCAGCTAACGAATTGCCTCTGAAAACAACTTTTGTGGAAATATTGTTAAAGAAACCTCCCCGTACCTACCCCATGGGACACTGCTCTGAGTACCCTGATTCTGTGTACTAGAATTGCAATTCTTTGTTTCTCAAATAAATGCTATTTCCTCTGACCTCTGTGTCAATCTTTTTTAAAGTTAACACTGTAAAGTCTGATCTAAAAATCAAGATGTGTCTACCCCTTGTGTATTACTGGAAATAGAATTGAAACCGAGGAAGAGGCAGAATGGAAGATTCAATTACCTTCTAGCTGGGTGGCAATCAAAGCCCCCAACTTTGATACTTAATAGATGCTTTTCCCACTGGCCCTTACACAGCAAATGCAAAGTCTGCCTTGTCTACCCTGAGCCAATAGGGAACCAGTTCAATGCTTTCCTTCTTTCTCACCCGGCAGGCGAAGCTTACAGGGGGTTTAGTTCAGAGCTGCAGGAGAATAAGATCTGATATTTCACATTCCCCAGGAAGGTCGGAAGGTCGTGAAATGGTGACCCCTACCCAGGCAGCCAGGGGAGACCTGCACGATGAATAAAGGCCTCTCTAGGGATTTGTGAGGTGACTCCGTGTCAGGGCTGGGGGCAGAGATTTAAATATAAATTAGGACCAGACAGGGGTTTACTTCAGTGCTCAAAGGAAGATTTATAGGGTTGTAGTCCCTTTATCAGCACCAGGCGGTGGGGATTTGCACTGTGTGGCACTCGGCACTGGGGATGGTTCCACGCTGGGCTGGTTCATCCGTCATGGCTGAGGAGCTCCCACATCCTCATCTGCCTGCCAACCCCCCTTTCTTGCTCCTCTGTCCTCTCTGCCTTCCATTGCCAGCCCCAGATGACAGAGCTGTGTTCCCTCTCACACTGGGTTGCAGAGGACTCCTGCCTAATACTCCTCTGTGCTCTTTTTAGACTCTCTTTAGTTTTTTCTTGCTTCTCCATTGAATGCAAGTATGACGGTTTCCAGTCACCTCTTTCCTGCTCTCCTGCCTCTTTTAAAGAACTACCAGCTATCTTCCCCAGGTGACTTCACCTGCTTCTTTGTTTTCGGTGACCTGTTTTCTCACCAGATCTCTGGCTCTGGATTTGAGAACCTCATGTTCAGCCAAATAGCCTCAGCAGAATCCCAATGGGGGAAGAGAGTTAAAAATCAGAATCCTGGGCTCCACTCTAGACCCCTGAATCAGAATGTCTGGTTCCAGGATTCAAAAACTGGGTTCTACGGGGAACTCTTAAGCCCACTGAAGTTTGAGAACTAAAATTCTGGATGTCACGGTGGGATCAGGCTGGGGCTTCCTCCCTCTGCTGGGCTTCTGGAGGACCACGTTCTCTCTCAGGGGAGTCTTTCCCCAGCATGAACGTCAGCAGCGTTAGTGTGGAATTGAGAGGCAAAGGGCAAATAACCCGGCCACTGTAGGGTACAGAGTGGTCCCCAGAGAGGACAGGGCCTGAAAAGTGCCCCGGCTCATGAATATTCATGATGGCCGTGCGGTCAGTTTTGATCACTCAGATCCATTCAAGGCACTGTCTCTAAGCCTTTGTGAGAGCAGGAAACAGGTTCAGGGAGTAAGGAGGAAGGGAAGAAGATTGAGGTTAAAGTGAATTGACAGGCAATAGGATTAGAACTCTTGCTCAATTCTGATCTTGCGAGTAACTAACAGTGGCCTGAAATTAAAGAATTAAACCAGGAAGGCTTCTTTGACAACTGATCTGATAGGCCCAGAAGTAAATTTCAGGGACAGTGTTGTTAGGCAGAGGCAGGGGACAGCTAAGATAAGGGACTTGGGAGACCAGAGAAGGGGAGTGAAGCAAGTCTTTCTTTACCAGGTGGGGAGAAGGGCTTTGGTCTCTCTTCTCAGGGTAGCACTAGACTGAGATAGGATTGGGGGCAAGTTAGTTGCCAGGGCTTCTATTTATCTCTGGTAGTGCTTTATTCTGTGCATCTAATTATGACTTTTAAATATGAAATGAGAGGGGAAGATAATGAAACCTAAGTCAAATGTGACAGCTGGCGAATCTCTGATCATAGCACTTCCTTCATGTTGCTTACTAGTGTGTGAGTGTGTGCATGTGTGTGTGTGTGTGTGTGTGTGTGTGTGTGTGTGTGTGTGTGTATGGGGGGGGACCACCACCATCAACAAAACAACTCCAAAGGGTTCCAGGAAACAATATCAAATGTGATTTAATGACATTTTCCATTTGAGACAGGGTAGAGATAAAGTAGCATTCTACGTTTGCTACTTCTTCTTTAACATTAGAAAGCCTAGAAAATTCTATATACACATCAGTTTCAGGATAAGTAAAATGCCTCTCAATTTCCTTTCTCTTTCTTATCTCCATACCTTAAACCAAGGTTAAAAAAGGATAAGGAACGTTTATAGTATAATCAAGGTGAAATTTTTTCACAGTATTGGAAAAAACAAACTCTAACCCCTGTAGATAACTCATATGATGACCTGATATTGGAGGAAATCAATGCTTATCTGCAATAGATCTCTGGGATCTTTTTTCAATGGAGGTTTTCTTCAGCTGGCCATCCTCCAGGTTAACAAAATGGACAGCAAACCAATTCTTAAAGGAAATCTTCAGAACAAATTTGACAATCTGACTAGGAGACTCCACTTGTTGCAATTTGGAGCTGAATGTCAATCAAAGCCTAACTCTTTGATGCCCAGTTGTGATACCCCCCCTCCCACCAGAACCTGGCTCCAGGTGGAACCTCAGAGAACCTCACTTCTGCCATCCCTTACATGGAAATCACTGGGATCAGAGTCATTGATTCACAGTTGACTTTGGAGATTCTGCCATTTTCCAGGGATTTAGCCTGTTCTGTCCCATGAGTTTTGCCCTAGGGGAAACCATATATGCTTGCAGGGTCCCTGTTGGGTTGCAATGAAGTGAAGTAGCCAAAGCAGGAAAGGAAAATGCTAAGCTCTGTTCTTCGTGTGACATCTCTTGACTGACTACCTTTTCTGTCCCTTAGATTCCTGCCGAGGGTCCCAGTTTCATGGGAACTCATTTTATGTGACGTCTGAAACTACTGCTTACTGTGACTTCTCAGATTTGGGATATTTTAAATCTCTAATTTCAAAATAGAACATTTCTTTAGATTAGGTTTTGACCTATGTGTCAGGATCTAGAACTAGGGAGGGGCACGTAAGTGATAGGAGATTCAAGCTCTATTTATAGAGCTTGGTTTTGCTTTTGGGTTGGAATTGCCAACAGACTAGTTATGGGCCATGATTCTCCATGAAAGCCATCAAATACAACTCTGTGTACTCACAGAGATAGAGAGGGATGCTGATGGGGAGGAGGAGGGTATCCTCTGGCAGGGAATGCTCTTGTAGCTGCTTATAAGCCTCAGAATCTCTTCTCCAGGATGGTTTGGGTTTTCTGAGAATTTGCTCTTTGACTGTCCTCTCTACCCCTATCAATATGGCCACCAAGGACTGGCTTTCTCCCAAAGTCCACTCTCTGCAATAGTCCTACCTTGCTGTGTGCATTAGCAACATCAAGGTAATGCTCTACAGGTAAATGTTTAACAACTGGTTTCTTAGGGAGAGAAGGGGAACCCCTGGCTTGTGTTTGCTAATTTCCATGGTGCAAATTCTCCCACCATGGCCAATTTTGAGTTATCACCATGAAGTCACTAAATGTGGAGTTGGAAGATGAGCTGTAGAACATCCTTGTGTAGCAAGTTCATCTTTTGGATCTGACTGATACAAATAATGTCAGGAGCCCAGAAAGCAAAGAGTGATGAAATAATTAAGAAGTGATTAGGTTGGGTACTTATTACCTGTGCATTAAATATAATTTATTTAATTGAAAATTTATACAATTTAATTTTTAATAATGGCTGTACTTAATAATCAGCTTGCAAAATTGCTAAGAATTTAACAACCAGAACACATGGCAGCTCTAGGGTACCACTGGGTTTTAAGTTGGCAAAAAAAAAGGAAGAAAAAGGAGAAATGAAAGAGCACATTTAGTACCACAGTACTAAAAGCCTCCTAAGCCATTTGGACTTCATGGCTAGGTCCTTCTGAGCCTTGGGTCTTGAGTTCATAGGAATGATGTGGTTGATGTTGGTCAGAGGCCTGGACTGCGGAGGCAGACATGTAGGTGTTTCTCACCTATAAAGTGGGTATAATAAACAGTATCCATTTCATAAAGTTGTTAGGGAGATTATATGAGATAGTATATTCAAATACTTAGTCCACTGGGTCATGTAGTAGACTCTCAATAAATGGTAGCCATGTGTGCTATTATGACTTCTATCTGAAGATAAAGTGATTCATGTGAATACTAATTGTTAAAAACAACCTGACATCCATTTCACCAATAATCATTCATGTTGGCTCAAGGAGAGGGATGGTTCTTTCTCCATACCTACAGAAAAAGCTGTGATTCAAATATGGGTAACTCCTTTCTCACCATTAAGTGCTGCTGTCTCTCTAGGTCTTCTTAGAATGTACATGTTCCTCAGAGGATGTCAGTAAGTCTAGCACCTCAGTGTGAATGAGACAACCAGAACCCAGGGCTGTGCAGGGGTTCTTGGGAATCTAAGAAGCCTGGCAGTGGGTGAAGAGAGACAAGAAAGGGCATTGAGACCTCCACATACCTGTCCCCACATCATCTCCCTGGGGCTGGCCTATTCCCAGGTTGACCAGATGCTACTAAAAGCAACTCCACTTGAGTCTTCCTCTTCCTGTTCTCCCATCTGTCCTAGGGCAAAGGCCCAGTTGATCCACTGCTGATGTGGGAACATTGCTAAATATTTTGGGCAGTCTTCTTATTTTGAGAACCCTCAGTGTGAAATTGGTTAATCTGAGTTCTCCCTGTGGTCTGATCACTCCATGTGTGACCTGGAGAAGGTAATGTCCTGCCTGGGCATTTTTATTGTTTTTTAGTATATTGAGGATACTGTTAAGGATTAACCTGAGACTCAAATGAGAGAGAGCCCTTGAAGAGCACTAAAGCTCAAACACACTTTTTGGGTATTATTTTCTATTTCTTATTTGTTGTTAGTTTGCTCCTTTTTCTTTAATTCCCTTACATGTAGATATGGAGAGAAAGGCCTCCTTGGAAGTACCATAGATGGAAGAAAATAGCACATGTCCTCCTCCTTATTCTAAGGATTTCTAGAAACCAACATGCAAGAAGATCCTCTCCAAGATCACTTACTCATAACACAGTCTTGTATGCAATAACAACGACCTGAAGTTATTCCCAGGTTGGCTCAGGTGACTTGGCACAAGAAGGCAAAGGTGGTGTCCTCAGGAGCCCCGAGGCCCTGTGAATGTCAGTTGTATTCTTCATGAGGTTGGTTTGTTTGTCTGGGGCACCTGGGATGCTACCCAAATGTTTTCAAAATGGTTGAGCATCAGAAGTCAGGAGAGGAACTGCGGTTTCTACGGTTATCAGACTTACAGCCAAGCAGGTCTTGGATTACAGAAAGGGATTGGGGACTAAGTAGGGAGTCAGACAAGCCTATTTTTTTCTGGCACTGACCAACCAGCCTCAAGTCATTCCTGGACCATTCTTGTGGGTGGAGGTGAGAAGCTAGTGCCAGTGCCCCGGGGGAACATGTCCCGTAGCTCTGAGAGCAAGCAGGATGCAACCTAAAGTTTGTCACCCACTCAGGGCTCTGAAAAAATGAAGCCCTAGCCCCAGGGCTCTAGCAATTATTGTGTGACTCCAGAGGATTGTGCTGTCAAATCTTCCAAGGACCTCTTTCTGGTACTTGGGGTGTGAGGTGGCAGCAAAAGTGGCTGGAGAATTACTCGGGTTGTTTAGGGGGAGGGTGTTGTGTTTCAGGATGAATTATTTTTGATGAAGAAAAGATTGCTGATGGGCAGCCAGGACTCTGCCTGAAACTAAGCACTCACTTGGAGGCCTGCCAGGATCCAGCTGAGGTGACAGAATGGGCTGGCGAAAGGCCCACTGGGCCCCAGTGAGCACTTCTTGGGGTTTGGGAGTAATGCTTCCCCAGTGCCTGAAGTGTGGCAGAGGGGAGAAGCAGACTCAACCTCAAGAGGCAGGACTCCCTCTGAAATAGACTGAAAAAAGAAAGAAGAAACGATTTGGACAGTACATCTTTCAACTCCCAACAGTCTTTTCCTTTTGGAAATAGTGGAGAAAGGAACTGGGGATGGCAGGAAATAACTACTCTGATCGAATCTTACAAACATTCTATAAAACTATGTCAACGAAGCAGGACAGACATCACGCCAAGATCTGGAATCACAGGATGTTTACATGATATTAATGCCCGCGGCAGACAAATACTAAATACCACAAAATACCTGAGACAAAATTAAAAGGAAAAAAAAAAAAAAAAAGAAGGAAAGAAGGAGAAGAATAAAAAGGAGTCTAGTGTCCTGACATCCAGAGGTCCAGGGCTCACAGGCCGTGTGTGGGCTTCTGGTGGCTCCTGGCCTCACATCTCGGCTTCTGCGGAGTGGACTTCCGTCGCAGTGATAGCAATTCCGATGGCAAGGCTGCCATTGTCAGAGAAGAGCTGGGCCAGGGAGGTGTTGAGGACGAGGCAGTCCCCATCTGTGATGACCGAGTCCACGCACTCGAGGACAGACCGGGGGGTGGCCTCCCATTTGAGACGCCGATGGTTTCTGTTGAGCTCCAGGCGATAGGTGAAACAGTCGGCCTGGGTGGGGGTCCCGATCAGCATCATGGTGGCAAAGAACTGGGGGTGCCCTTCGTGCCTCTCCTGCTTCCTGAGCACCAGCAGAAAGTGGTGGCCGAGGCAGGAGTGCATGATGATCCAGTCGGCCGGCGCCGGCAGGTGCATGTCTGTGGCCAGGAAGACGATTTCCGCTCCCTGAAGGATGTCAACCCTGTGGGTCTGACGCAGATGGGGCACAACCACCTCCAGGTGGCCTTCCCACTGGCAGGAGAACAAGGGGCACAGGCAGGGCGTCACCTGGGCAGCGTGCAGCCCTGCCTCCTGGTGGTGGAGGTGGTGGGGGTGGGCGTGGTGGCGCAGGTGGTGGTGGTGGCGGTGGTGGCGCAGGTGGTGGTGGGGGAGATGGTGAGGGTGGAAGCTGCCTTGCTCTGCAGTGCTCTGAGTGATGGCGCGTCTACTGGACACATACTAGAAGGAAAGAGAGTAGTATTAGTGGGGCATGAGACCTGTGTCTGTCCCTGGCTGCGACTCCCCTGGTGACCAAAACATTAAAAGCTGATTGTCGGGCTGGGGTTGTAGCTCCGTGGTGGAGCACTTGCCTACTAAGGATGAGTCGCTGGGTTCGATCCTCAGCACCACATAAAACTAAATAAATAAAATTAAGGGATTAATTACAATTTTTAAAAAAATTAAAGCAGATTATTTAGTGCCAACAGAGAAAGGTTCATTTCTTTTAAAAATGAGGGACATTTTGGGTACCTGGGGAGATGGGGGGGTTAAGATTTTGGAAACGTGGGCCAAGAAAATGCAATATTTATGTCTTTGTGATTCTTTAATAAGATATCCAAGCAAATAGCAAATAGCCAATTTTCCCCCTCAAATAACATTGTACTGTAATGGTCATCAATCATGAAGAACACCCCCCACCCTGGTTGTTTTTGTTTTTGCTTGCTTGATACTGTTGATATTTTTGTGCAGACAATAGAAGTCAATGGATTTTTTTTCTATTTTATTATTGCTGTTATTTTTAGAATAAAAACTCAATAATACCTATTTGTCCTTCCAGGGTTATCCGGGGTCATACAGTTTTGTGTATCCTTCTCCCAGGTCCTAAGGCAACCATTGGGACACAGAGGCAATTGTGTGCAGTTGACCCCAGTCACCAGGGAGGAAGCCCCACCCTTGACTCCGGGCACTGTCCCCCACCATGGACGCTTCTACCCTATGCCTCGCTCTCTGCTCCAGACCAACTTCTCAGGGGCTCACTTCCAGGCACTTCCATTGTGACAGTCTCCTGACCCTTTGTTCCTCAGGGCAGTGTGCCCACAAATGTCCTTAATAACAGTCAGACCTGTGATGGCACCTTCTGATCAGGCATCTGTAAGCATGTATGGAGCACCCGCTATGGCCAGGCCCTGAAGGCGTTAGCGATAGACACCGTGTCTCTTGGTGTGGGTGGTACAGACATTAATATGCTTATAATTAATCACACATTTGACAGGGGTCCTCCTTGTGACATGAGGACTATGATTCATATTTTTCAGTTGAAGATACAGGCTTCAGCTGCAATGTGCCTGAGGTTACCACGCGGGAAAGCCGCAGACAGGGATTCGTTTTCACACCTCCTGACTCAGAACACAGAGCACATACCCCACCCCAGTTCTGCCTGCCTTCAGCTCCCCACTCTCACTCCCGAGTTTCGCTTGTCTTTAATTAGCTACTGAAGGATCTGGGCCATTGGGTGGAGGTGGCAGCCTTATAGCGCCCTCCCCCCACCCCCAGCCCAGGCATGGGGCCCTCACCTGGTAGTGGTCTCCTAGGCTACCCTCAGGTCGCGAAAGTCCCGTCTGCCCTAGTTCTCCAAATGCTTTCCAGACTTGAAGTGCCTTTGGGCACCTGCCTTTTCTCCTTGCTTCAGTTTGTTCCCAAAGTATAGAAAATAGGGTGAAAGTCTGCCTTTTACACTCACCACCATGGTTACAAGAATTTTTCTCTCTGCTAGCTCACTGTGGCTAACTGGCATCCCCCTCTTTAGAGTATGAGTACACGCACACATTCATACACGTGGTATGCAGAGACGGCCACCTGGTGGTGGAGGTGACCTAGAGGCAGGTGGGCATAGATGAGGTCTGCTCTGGAGTTGTTAGCTCTAGCTTCCGGGGTCTGGGTTCTTGCAGAAGCAGTGTAAGCTATGGAAGTCCCTCCAGCAGCGCCTTCCTGCCTCTGATGGTAGCTACTGGGCCGCCTGCTGTCACCCATCCTCACCCCTAAGGGAGACATCGCGCCTTCATCAGCCGAGAGGTGACAGACTATGTTCCAGAATTCTGCTAGTGATCAGTTACCCTTTAGTATTAAACACCGAGAAGGGAGTTACCTAGTATGTAGCATCTACTAAGTGTTCGGCACCAGGAAAAGTAGATTTTAGAAAATAATTATTTCATTAATTCTCTCACAGTAAAGATCAGTTTGGGGTTTTTTGTTTGTTTACAGATAAATTAAACCTTGTTGAGTTGCCATCTGCCTGCCGGCAGCCTGGACCATTTACTCACTGGGTAAAGGGAGGGTTCCTCCCAAGAAATCCAGGGCTGCATCTCCATCAGCTAGGCTCCAGCTTGCCGCAGTCCGGCTGCGCACAATAACCGGGAGGTCACGAGCCACTTGTAGATTCAAGCAGGAACGAACTTTATTCGAGAACCCACGCGAACTCCACAGAAACTCAACGGGAACTCCGCGAGAACCAACGGGAACTCCGCGAGAACTAAACGGGAACTCAACGGGAACTCCGCGAGAACTCAAAAGTAGCAGGCACACGAGGTAGCAGGAGTCGCCTTATTGCCGGACAGCAGAGGTCCATATACACAACTGAATATACAGCCTGCCCCAATCCAGCACCATCCAGTTACAGCAATCAGTCATTATCTTAATAATTACACACAGCTTAACTTAATTATCATCATCTTAATGGCTCGCTGGCATTACCCCTCAACCACTCCTTCTGGCAAAATGCCAGGTGCCATCTTGACTTGGTTGTGGCTCTCAACATTGAAGGCCGAAGCGGGAACTGCTTTATTGCAGGGAAACTCAGCAGGAACGGAGCGGGAACTCAAGGTAGCGGGCACCCAAGGTAGCAGGAGCTGCCTTATTGCAAAACAGCAGAGGTATATATACCTAACTGGTTACACACAGCTTGACTCAATTAGCATCATCCAGTTACAGCAATCAGCCAATAAGGAATCCCTACCATCTAAGTGGCTTGGTGGCGTTGCCTTACAAACCACTCCTCCTGGCAAACTGCCAGGCGCCATCTTGACTTGATATGTGGTCCCCAACACCAGCTAGGCTCCATGGTCTTTCCAGAAGTCTGCACCTTCCTGAAAGGTGGTCTGCCTCTTCAGCTGTGCTCAAGAAAACCCAGTCTTGTGCTCTGATGGGAAGCCCCAAATGCTGCCCCTACCCAGTCTCTGAGAAGACCCCTTTCTCACATGGGCTTTACAATAATCATGAGAGAAATATGTTATGCTTGTCTTATTGATGAAGAAACTAAGACACAGAGGGACTGAGTCACTTGCTCAAAGTCACACAGCACATAAAAGATGAGGCTGGAAATGGAGCCCAGAATAGCTAAAGGGGACAAGGATCATAGTCTGGGAAGAACACAGTCTGGATCTCAAAAGACTTTTATCTGTTTACTTGTCCAGCAAGTAAATGAAGGAAGTTTTCTTACTGGCAAAAATAATTAACCCCAAAGGTCTTGCTGACTGGGAGAACAACAAGTTTGAAAGGGCCAGATGCGAAAGAAGGCAAGATGTTTAAGAAGCAATAAAATAATGCCTTAAGATGGCATTAAAAAGGAAGGCAAGTGTTCATACGAAGATGATCTTTCCATTTAGATGGGGTTGGGGGTGAAGACTTTGGTGACCTTCTGCCTTGGTCCATGCCTTCCTCTCTCCAGCCTGGTCACTTGACCTTCACACGTGGGTGGCAATTTGGTTGAACACAGGCTACCACAAGAGCCTGGAGAACCTGATTTTGCCCTTGGCCTAATGCATGACAACAGAATGTCCTGGGATTCCCGTCTCAGAAGTGGCCTCTGGGCTAGTTAACCTCCATAAGCCCTTCCCCAGCCCACTCTCCTTCTTCTGTGTTGTGCTGTGCAGCCAATGTCAGACACGTGAAGTCAAAGTAGGGAAGGAGGGGGGATACCCTGAGCTCCCTTATCCCTCTCTCCAATCTGCCAGTGCCCCCCCATCAGACAATGCAACCAGGAACCTGTCAGCAAAGGGAGTCGAGAGTGCACCAAGCAAGTGTTGACTCCCTTTGGAAATGGTACTGAGCGAGGCAGGTAGGCGGAGGAGGAGGAGGATGCCTATCTGTATGCAAATATCCCTGTTCCCTCCTATGTGATGTGGTAGGTGAGCTCTGATGAGGTTTCAGGTGGGGAGGAGAGAGAAACATGACCACAACTCAAGGTAGTCACCTAACAGTGCAAAGGGTTGAGGATACAGAAGAGCATCCTTGTTCCTGGCTCACTGGCCCCTAGGATCATGTATGTTATAAAACAATGCAAAAATGCAGTGTAGCAGGTCCTCTGTATCTGTGCTTTCTGTCAACCACAGATTGAAAATATTTTCGAAAATCATATCTGTACAGAACATGTACAGACTTTTTTTCTTGACACTATGTTCTAAACAAAATGTACAGCATTTGCATCGTAGTAGGTTTTATAAATAATCTACTGATGGTTTAAAGGATTTGGGAGGATGTCCATGAGTTATATGTAAACACTAGGTCATTTTATATGAGGGGCTTGAATATCCATGGATTTGAGTACCACAGAAGTTTCCGGAACCAATCCCAGCAGACACTGAGGGAGGATTTCAGGCATGAAGGGCTCTCATAGCAAAAAGTAGGGGAGGCTATTCTAGCGAGCTTGAGGGACATTTATTCTGTGTGAAGCATGAAGGGTGAGTTCTCTAACAAATTAGGTAAAGGTCTTGCCGACAGGGAGAACAACAAGTTTGAAAGGGCCAGATGTGATAGAAGGCAAGATGTTTAAGAAGCGACAAGAAGTTTCCAACAGACCTGGCAGATGGGCCATCTGGTGGAGATGGAGAGGGGTTGGGCCTTATTGCCAAATCAAGGGGAGGCTGAGATGGCCTTCAGTGCCCAGTGGGAAACCAGCAGGAAGGCCCAGGACTCAGCTGTGCACTTTAAAGTGTTCTTGAGGGTGGCACCATGTGCCCAGGCCCACAAGCAGAGCCTGCTCCAAACTAGCACTCAGAGTGGGGCCAGCAGCCAGTCCCCACCCTGTCCACCCAGTGGAAACAACAGTGCTCTTCCACCTAAGCGCTCCTGTAGCTTCCTTTGGGCTTCTTCATCTGCCAGCCTTTTTACGTCTTGTTTTTTTAATTGCTGCTGTATCACAAAGCAGCCAAGGATATAATCCAAAGAGACCGAATTGAATGACTATGCAAATAGAGTGGGACATTATGGACTCACGGAGACCCGGGCGCTTGCTGTGCTCCAAGAAGGGCGCTAAGAATAAATGCAGTCTTAATTCCTCATGTCTCCCTACTCCATCTTCTGATGCAAAATATGTTTCATTTAAACGATCCTTGGGTGACGGAGGTCACAGGTCTGCTGGCAGGGAGAAGGGATGCTTTTAATTGGCAAAATGCTAATCGTTTTTGGAAAATGAATTCTAATCTTCCCATCTAATACAGTGGATGTGTGAGTAATTACTTTCCTTCACTAAACTGTTAATGCAACATTAGTGATTACACTAATTAAAACTAATGAACTCTTACAGGCTGATAAACGCCTCAGTCAGTCAGAGGATGCCTTCCTTCCATTGGCTGTATTTAACTTCCCATTTGGAAGAGAGATTTTGAATTAACCTTTAGAATAATGTGCAGAATTGAGTTTGGAAATGTTAGGCTTTATAGACTGGGTATAATTCTTTCCCCCCAAGCATTTGTGAGGCTATTTCCACTGAGGGTGTAATTGAATTTAAAAACGCATTCTTTAATTTGATCAGCCACACTCCCATGGTTGGTAATGGCTATACCTCCAAATCCTGGCTTTCAAAGGGAAAACCTGCCCTTGGAATTATGACATGACCCTTTCTCCAGCCTGCACTCCCTGTGGTCAGCAAGCTCACTTACAGGATTGATTTTCCTTCCCACTTGCTTCCAGAACACGGCCATGCTAATGCATTTCGGCAGAAAGAGGATTCTGCACCCAATTTTAAATGACAGGCTCTTGCTTTGAGTTTGTCCGTGCTCTTATTTGTATTAATTAACGGAGGCTTTTTCAACCTGGGTGAAGATGGAAAAGGAAGTGATTCTGTGAATGCATTTCACACCGAGGAAGGAAGAGCAGGTGGAGAGAGGATGGGGTAACATAACTCCAGGGCAGGGTTAGGGTTTGGATATGAGATGTTCCCCAAAGCTCAGGTGTGAGCCAAGGCAGGAATGTTCAGAAGTGAGATGATTACATTATGAGAGCTGGAACCTAATCAGTATATTAATCCATTTGAAAAGAATACTGTACTGGGTGGTGACTGTAGGCAGGTGGGGTGTGGCTGGAGGAAGTATGTCACTGGGGGTGTGCCTTTGGGGTTTACGTTTTGTCCCTGGTGGGTGAAGCACACTCTCTCTCTCTTCCTCTCTCTCCTCTTCCTGGTTGTCATGAACTGTCAGCTTCCTTCATCACACTATTCCTCCCTCCGTCACACCTTTCCACCATGATGTTCTGTCTCACCCCAGTCCCAGATCAATGGAGTCACGGCGACCACACACTGAACCTCTGAAACTGTGAGCCAACACAAACTTCTCCTCCTCTAAGTTGTTTTGGTTGGGTCTTTGGGTCTCAGCAATGCAAAGCTGACTTAAAAAATAGGCATTAGAGTATGGGGATAAAGTCAAGGCCTGAGCCAAGTTCAAAGTCAGGTCCGCTAAGAAGTGGAGTGTACTCGTGCCTACATGACATGGTATTTTGTTTCTGGGAAGGATAGTCAGAGGTGGAGGCTAAATGTTGTCCATTTGGTTTTCCTGGCTCTCCATTCTCTCCCTCAGAACGGAGTGCAACTCTGTATGTGTACACAGAACCCAGGAGGACATTGGAATGCTTCAAAACAGTGAAGGAATAACACAAAGTGAGCTAGAAAATGCAGCCCCGGGGTAGGACTTCTTAATGAATGTATCTCATGCTCCTTTCCCCCCATACCAGAGTCAGACTTCGGTCATATTGGGGGCCTAGGTTATATCATGTCTGCACCTTTCTTCAAAATACTTTAGTATAAATAATATGAGATATACATAATAAGATATATAGATGTATAATACTTATATATTTATAATATATAATCTTAAAAAAACCATACTCCAGGGGCTGCCAATTCCTGGATCAGGAATTCTCACTTCAAGGTTATCACCTAACATTTTATTGGAAAAGCCCACACCCCAGAAATAATGAGTACAATTGCTTCAATTCCTAGCCATATTTCTGATTCACACCAGATGCTGCTAATTAACACTTCCGCCTGGGTCTTCATTGGCGACGTTAGTGGTTTGTCAATCAGCATAATGGATGGCGAGGAAGGGAGTGAGGACCGGGTAACATCGTTCAGGGAGATTTCTTACTTTACAAAAGGGTTTTAAAAGCTTGTTCCCTAATTGCTCTATGTCCAACCCCTGGGTCAGGGCTTCTGACGGTCTGATGCCATCTCTCAGGACTATTGGAGTATTGGGATCTCACTCTGAAATATCATTACATGCAAAATTTCTTTCCTAGTGACCAAAATTATGTAAATTGAGTGTGGAGACTGATGAGCACACACAGGAGCCTCTAAGTCATTGACTCTTTAGATAAGAGGGATATGGGACATTACTTTGAATAGAGGAAAATGACAAGTTGGAGGTCAAATCTATTTAAAACCAAGACCCACAGGTGAAAAATAGAGAAGAGGTCCATACAGATGTCCTCACAAACACTGGTCTGTGTTCTCAAAAGCCTCCCGTGCCAGCCCTCTTATTAATGCCGTCCTGGCTACATGAGGGTCTGGTAAGGAAATGGGAAAACAGAACCCACTTCTCTGAGTCCCCAAGCTAGGATTGCAGGGCCCGTCTTTCTAGATCCCAGCTCTTGGCTGACCAGAATATTTCCTGTTTGTTGGGTGCCTTCAGGACAGGGACTCTTTGCTCAGGCTAGCACAGCGCCAGTATGCAACAGTCAGATGCTTGACCCCTCTTTGTAGCACACAGGGATGCATTAATTATAGCTTCCTCCATGAGGCTCACCCTGGTTCTGTCCTTTATATCATTCAAGTGTGTCAGCATCCATCTAACTGGGGTTGTCTATTTGAGACAATCAACTGCTCTAAGATGGCGATGCTGTCTCCCTCCCTGGCCTCTGGAGCAGTCGTGCAGCAGTTAAGATCTTCACATACCCGGGGCGCGGTGGCACACACCTGTAACCCCAGCAGCTCGGGAAGCTGAGGCAGGAGGATCTGAGTTCAAAGCCAGTCTCAGCAACAGAGAGATGCTGAGCAGCTCAGTGAGACCCTGTCTCTAAATAAAATACAAAATAATCCAGGGGAGGTGGCTCAGTGGTTGAGTGCCCCTGAGTTTGATCCCTGGAACCAAAAGAAAAAGAAAAGAAAAAAAGATCTTTACATTCAACTCACTACTCATTTCAACCTGCACTGAAAATCGCTAGCTGGTGGCTTCTCTCCTCGAGCTGGAAGTCATTTAGGGGGACAGTGTCTGGTCCAGTAATGGGCAAGTCCAGCACTTTACAGTGCCTGGCATCTGATAGACTCTTGGTAAGTATATTTCTGCTTGAACGTATGAATGAGTGGATGATTCATAAACAGAACCCTGGGGACCACCTGCAGTGGAGGCTCTATCCTCTACCTTGGTTTCTCAGCTGCTGGACAAGTGTGTGTGTGTGTGTGTGTGTGTGTGTGTGTGTGTGTGTACAAGGAGTCCACAGCTGTGAGCTCACCAGGATGGTGTCCTGGCAGTTCCTCACCCTAAAACTGACAGGGATGGGACCCAGAAGCTGCATTGAACCTGACTGAGAGGCGGCCCAGTTGCCAGTACGGATGTGAAATAAAAACTTCAAAGAAGAAACTTCTCAAGTCAGAGAGGCACTTTCTTTGCCTCTACTTGTTACAGAGTTGACTCAAAGTCTCAGGCATTCCTTTATGGATCACGAATTGCTTCTCACATGGGATTGGGAAGCATAGTCTGCTGGTTTGACCCAGGAAGTCTGTCTGCCTCCTGGATGGATCCAGACCACTCTCCCTCCCACACCTCAGCAGGGCTGAGGCCTTAACAAAAGCCCGGAGACCGCCTAATCAATCTCCTTATGCATTTTCTGTTATCAATGGCCACTGAGTGGCTATTCTAGGGGGTATGCACAGAGCTTGGGTGTGTGAATTGGGGTGTCCATTTGATTTTGCATGAGGCCCATCATAGGATAGGAGGAAGCCAGAAATGGGAGAAAGTGAGACAGGTGGCTGGCTGTGTACACAGCTCGTTCCGAAGGTGTAATTATGAAGGCAAGAGGATAGAACATGTTTGAAGAGTCTCATGCCTTGATTTTTACTTTTAAGTATTTAGATTTACAGAGTGTGGGCCTTCACTCGTACTTTTGCTTGGAGCCTGCAAACATTTGGAGCAAGTCTGTAGTCAAAGCAAATGGTTGAGGAAGGCAGCTCCCTTTCCGTTTATTCTTTGGTTCTGCTTTTCAACTGCTAGGCTTGGAGCATGCTAATGAGTCCTGTAGATGAAAGACTTTGTCTTGAAAGCACCTTTTCCTATAGTCAGATTTTTGTATCTGCAATTGGAAAGGGAAACCTGAGCCTGCATGAGGAATTTAAAGGTTAAAATTTAAATACCTTAAGCTCCATTTACTGGAAGCATCTCTGGAGATTGACATGAGGACCACAAGGTAACAAGGGAGGTGTGATGGGTTTGCTGACAGTACAACCTCCGCCCATCTGGACACCCCTAGTGTCCTAACCTACCCTTAGCTTGTTGACAACAGTCACAATGTAACAGGTTGCTGTGGCCCAGGTTAGTCTCCTAACTATTATGGTTTGGATCTGGAATGTCTCCCAAAGGCCCATATGTTCAAGTTTTGGTCCCCACTTGATGGTGCTACTGGGAGATGGTGGAATCTTTAGGAGGAGGGACCTAGTGGAAGGAAGTTAGGTGGTTGGAAATGTGCCCTGGAAGTCCTGAGATACTGAGACCCCAACCCCTTCTCTCTTTCTTTTTGCTTCCTAACCGCCAGGAAGTGATCAGCTCTACCACCACACTCCTGTCTCCATAATGTCCTGTGTCCCCACAGGCCAAAAGCAGCAGAGCCAAGTAACCATGGACTAAAACCTCTGAAGCCATCAGTCAAAATAACTCTTTCATGGCTGGGGTTGTGGCTCAGAGGTTGAGCACTTGCCTCACATGTGTGAGGCACTGAGTTTGATTCTCAGCACCACATATAAATAAATGAATAAAGTAAAGGTCCATCAACAACTAAAAAAAAAATCATAAAAAAAACTTTCATTCTTTAAGTTGATTATCTCAGGTATTTTGTCACAGTCATGGAAAGCTGACGAATGTACTAACCTTAGAGAGGAGGTTAGAAACTAGAAACAGCAAATGCAAATTTTGGAAGCAAATATATTAAGTCATGTGTGGGCAGAGGCGTGTCCTGAGTGATCTGAGAAAATTTGATGGCTAGGATGTCCCTAGGCCACATATCAAAGTTGTTTTCCTCAATTATTCAAAGGCATCTTGTCCAGAAACTCCACAAATTCAGCTCACTCTGTCTGAGCTCTCCACCCTCCCCATTTCCTACCTGCTTTATTCAGTTAACTTTTATCCATCCTTAAGGGGTTCCTTACTCTAATTAGGTCAGGTCTAGCTGTCGTGTGTGCCTTTCTAACAGGCAACAAACTTATTTAACAGCTGATCTTCCTGCTGGACCATGAGGTGAGCTCCAGGTGGGGAACATGGTCTGTTTCTTCCCCATTGTTTGTCCAGGACCAGCACAGTGCTGGGGAACGGGAGGTGCCCCAGAACTCTTAGTGGAGAGGATGAATGACTCCTCCCTCCGACTCCATCACCCTCTAACCACGTTCACCATCTGCCCATCACCACTCCAAGGCAAGTCACCCACTTTGCCTCTCAGGAGCCTCCTACTTGGAGGGAGTTGGAAGGCTCCTCCCACAAAGATATGCTCACACACTGACCTGGAACCTGTGAAAGACCTTCTTCCAAAAAAGGCTCTTTGCACATGGGATTTAGATGTGATGAAGACTTGAGATGAGGTCCTCTTGGATCATCCGAGTGAGCCCAGAGTCCAGGGACAAATATTCTTAGAAGAGACATCAAAGACCCAGAAGCAGAAGAGATGGCCATGGGAAGAGGGAGGTAGAGATGGAGTGATGTGGCCACAAGCCAAGGAAGGCCTGGGCCATCAGGACCCCTTAGGGCTTAGAAGGAGCGTGACCCTATGACACTTTGATTTCAGATTTCTGGTGTCCAGGCTGTGACAGAAGAAGTGTGTATTGTTTGAAGCCACCAGGTTTGTAGTCATTTGTTATGGCAGTCTTAGAAAATGAATACACGAGTCTTCCTGCACCCACTCTTGCCCCCTTACTGACTATAACTTTTCTCACTAAATATTCTAATGGTTTCCAGGAAGGGTCATCAAGCACCAACATACTCTGCCACCTACCGAACTCTCTGGTCTCATGACCCTTTCTCCCATACCTACCTCACTCCCTCTACTTGAAGCACACTGGCCTCTTGCAGTTGTTTGGACATGCTGGCCACATGCCTGCCACCGGGCCTTTGTACTCTCCGTTCCCTCTGCCTGGAACACTACCAGATACCCACGTGGCTCACTCCTCCACTTCATTCACAGTTATGTCTACTCTGAGGCTGTCCTTTTTTACCTGTTAAAAACCCACTTGAATCCCCCTATTTCACTTCACAGCACTTATCAATACCATGATAAGGTATATTAGAGGACAGAGAGACTGTAGGTCATATATTTATCTGTGTACTGTTTGTCTTCCCTGCTGCAACATTCAGTTTCTTGGGAATAACAACCTGGTTCTATTCATTGATGTATCTCTGGAAGATTAATTGGAAACTGAAGGGGCTTAGTGTATTTTTAAATGAATGGACAAACTCCTTTGCATCTTTTAACCTTTTCCATCTTAGAAGACTCAAGTAAGGGCACATGTCCCTGGAGAGTGGACTTGTTCCTGCTCCTGCTTTCTCCCATTCCTGGATCTCTAAAGTTAGAAAATCTCAGCTCCATGCAACTCTGACCTGGTGGATTCTCATAGCTGCTGACTGCTGAGACCGGAAGTTCCTGTCTGTAGGGGACCTAGAGGGTCACCAGAGCCCAAAATTTGCTCACATTCATGCCCATTCCTGGGTGTATCTTTGAATTCTACTTTGTGGATTCAACTGAAGCTGAGGCAATGCTCATGTTCTCACCAGGCTTTAAAACTGGGCCAGTGCTTGGGGTCAAGTGTAGCCTCCTGGAGTATAATTTCAGGCCGGATCCCTGCTGGCTCCAGACTCTCCAAATCTCCCACACGGATGGATTCATACCTCCACATCTGTACTCAAGTCTTCCAGACTCTGACAGCAGGACTGTAGGAGAAGCAGGGGTTTACTCTCTCCACTGAAAATTTTGGTTTCCTTAAAACTTGCCTCTTGCCTGAATAACTCAGACTAGGAATGTTCTGGATGGCAGGAGACATAGTGCTTACACCCAAGTGTGGATGTAGTCCATAGGTCTTTCCCACCCATGTGCTAATATCAAAGACACCCATGTGCTAATATCAGAGACATGCAAATCTGGAGCAGGGAGACATGCTATTTCACACAAAGGGCTGTCTTCCAACCGCAGAACCATCTTTAGAAAATTAGGCCTTCATATAAGTCTGCCCTTAAAATGGGGCATGTGTCATCTAACCAAGGGAGATAGAAAGACAGAATTGCACAGTAGAAAAAAATGAGAAAACTATAGTTTGAAGTCAGACCCACTTGGGTACGAATCCTGTACTCATTAATTAACCTCTTTATGCTTTAGTTTCTTCATTTATAAAGCAAGTATAATAATATCTCCTAGGGTTGAAGTAAGAATTGAATGAGACAAAAAGAACACTATCTAATACCCTCTAGCCCAGAGTAAGAAAGCAGTAAGTGGTAGATGCTATCATCATCATCATCACATAATAATTATTATTATTGAACAGCTAACTGATTGCTGCTGAGGACACAGCACCTACTTTCTGCATCATGAAATGTGTTTCTTAGAACATGTAATGAAAATAATATTCATGTTGACTTGAACCATAATTATAAAGGACATCTAAGCAGTTCTATGTGGAAGAGACCCTGAGGTGGGAAGGAGGCATGGCCACAGCAGGATGGCTACAGTGAAACCAATGACAGTATCAAGGGTTGACAAGGATGTGGAACACTCGAAACTCCTGGGCACTGCTGATGGAATAATCACTTTGGGAAACTCAATATCTACAAAAGCCAGACCTTAGACCCGGCAGTTCCACTCCCAGGCATGAACCTGTTGGGAGACTGTTCTCCATTCTCATGCATTTCTGCACATCTGGTACTTTGACATGCGGAGAGACCTTAGAACTCACCCCAGAATCTGGTTTCCTCTGACCGTCCCAATTTCTCCCCCTCCCAGCTCATGGAGAGGCTTTCTGCAAAGTTTCCTTATCAGCCTAAAGTCTGGACCCATAAAGAAGAAACAGTACCTCTGACCCCTTCCCCAAGTTTCCATTAACTAAACTTATATTGCCAGCAAGAGATAAAACTCTGTTAACACACCTGGACAGACTTTTGTCACACACCATTGTCTTCTATTTCAAGACTAAAGGGAATCTTTTACAAATCACAGTCTCCTTTGCCAACTAGACAGAGTTTGTCCCAGGCCACCCTATATTCTACCTAGCTTTTATAAGTGATTTTGAGCTCCCTTCAGAATCACTTATAAAAGCTAGGTGCAGTAGCTCATGCCTGTAAGCCCATAGGCTTGGGAGGCTGAGGCAGGAAGATCTGAGTTTAAAGCCACCTTCAGCAACTTAGCATGACCCTAATCAACTTACTCAGCAAGATGCTAAGCAACTTAGAGAGATCCTGTTTCAAAATAGAAAATAAGTGGGCTGAGGATGGGGCTCAGTGGTTAAGCACCCCCAGGTTCAATTATGACCCTTCAGGTTTGTCTACATTTCCCTCTCTCATACTCCCCTATGGAAAAAAGGTGTATGGATTTCTGAATGATACTAGGCTGGTAGGTAGTCACCTTGTGTTATCTTTGCTCATCCTGGGATTTTTCCCCTTTTATGTTAATACATTTGTATAACTTCTATCTGTCTTTGTCAAGTTTTTACAGTGAAACTTCAAAAGGCATAGGGCATAGGGAAAATTTCCCAATAGTTTGGGATAAGAGACAATTAAGTTCTTATTATGTAAGAACTTAATTGTCTCTTATCCCAAACTATTGTTTCAAAGATATTTGGATACTGAACAACCTAAAAAAGGTAGCATCTCTTCTGGGAGCAAAGGACAAATTTGCTTACAGCCTTGGGAGAAACAGATGATATCTGTCTTAGGAGCTAAGGGCAGGAAAGCTCACAGTCCACTGTTGAAGATCAGGTTTTCTAAGTTTTTGTAAGGCAATCTACTTGTGGGTACAGGCATCGTTTGGCCATAATTGTATTACATCATGGGAACCAGGTCTTAGGGACCTGGTGCAAAAGTATGAATACTCTGGCCACTGCAATTGCTGTTAGTCAGAGACTGTCTTTCATCTCTGACCCAGGAATCTCATGTCTCCTACCCACATCCATCAAGTTGTGACTTGCAAGCTTGTGAGCCTGAAAGTAGTGTAAAATCTGTTGGGGTTGTGGCTGGACCTCACTGTTGCATTCAACACCTGATAGATATGAGTGTTATGTGATCAAAAACCATGCATGTGAATGTTTATAGCAGCATTAATACATCCTAGCCTAAATCTCAAAACACCTAAATGTCCTTTAAATGAATAAATTGTGATATACTCACATGACACACTACCGCACAACTACGACAAAAGAATGAATGACTGCTACCTGCAACAACAGGGGTGGATTTCAAAGACATGATGAATAAAAAAGTAGTCACTGAAGAGTACGTATTTAAGAATTCCATTTGTATGAAGTTTAAAAATGTACAAAGCCACTCTGTGGTGATAAATGTTTGAACAGTGGTTATCTTATGTGGAGACATATGTTAAGAGCCATTAAAATATATACTTAACACCTGTGTACTTCACTGTGTGCTATACATCAAAGAACAGGAGATGAAAGATTGGAGGGAGACAGGAAGGGAAGGAGAGAAGGAGGAAGGGAGGAGAAAGGTCTGGAAGAAGGGAGGAAGGAAGAATGGATAGCGGGGATGAAGTCTGCCTTTGCTAAAAGTACTGACTCTTGGGTCTGCAGATGCCCAGTGGGTAACTAAAAGCAGGATAAATGCTCAGCATCTCTGCCTTCATTTTGTATCTGTCTCCTTTTTTCTTTAAACTTTGGGTCAGATTCTTGTTCAACTCTGCACAGGGGCATTTTAATCATTTCAGGAATGTTCCTGTAAAACTGGCCATGTGCCTGCTTCAAGACTGAGGACACCACTGTAAGAGTAACCAAGGTATTTTCAAAGACATTTAACTTCCAGCGTTTACAACATCCTGTTTCAGATCCCATAGACAGGTACCTACAAGTCTCTCGTCTTTGCTCTGCACCTTTTAGGAATAGCAGAGCCTGGCAGGCAGATCACCCCCATGATGAGCTACCAGCTCTAAGCAAGAGTGATCATCTCATGGGAACCCAAGTTGCCTCCTTCCAAGATCACAGGTCTGATGGATAAACATCCTGAGGAGCAGTGGAGATTGCCCCCTCTAGTGATAAGGACTTCCCAGAACCAGAACTCAGATACTGATCACCCAGACCATCTTGACTAAGACTGCTTGACTAAACAGACCTCTCACTCCTGCCCCTAATCTTCCATTGAAACCTAGAGTTCACGTCAGTTCCCGAGAGATAAGGCTGAGATACCATACTCGCTTTGCCTTTCTAATAGAGCTCTATGGATTAAAGTTCCTTTCCTGCTTTTGCCATTGTTTTTCCATTTGGCTTTTGGGGTTGTGGCTGGACCTGATTTATGGGGACCCCCAGGCCTCTGACCTAGGACTATGGTAACGGAAGGAGAGAGAGAAAGAGGATGGGTGTGTCTGGTCATTGTCTCCAGGTCACTGATAACTGGGCACATCTCACAGGGCTGTGAACCTTACAGGGTTCTTTTCTTTCACCTTCTCATTGGCTCCTTTGGCCCCTCTGCTGGAGGCTGCATCTGGTTTCCCTTGATGCTAACAGCTCAGGGGATTGGAGGATAAGGATAAGAATCATGCCAGAGATGGGAAAAGGGAGAGTAAGAAAAGCAGGCTCCTGATCTTTGTGTCCCAGGAAGACAAAGGGCCTGGAAACCAGAGGAAAGGCCCTGAAGGTGTCCCCAGCATGCCTGGAGAGGTACAGCACTTGGCCTTTGGTCCTAGGGACAGCAGACTTTTTTCCTGAGACTCTTAGACACAGGACTTAAGCACTGAAACCAGGGCCTCAGCATGATGGTCAGGGGGACAGGCTCACCCCTGACTGAGCAAATGCCTCTCCAAACAAATGGCTCCATTCCTCTCTGTGGTGTGACCGCCCTCACCCCCATCTGAAGGACAGCACAGTCACGAAGGCTCCAAGTAAATCCCCATAAGCGAGGAGGGGGCAGGTGTCTTATTGACTCTAAATCTTTGCCAGTAGCTGGGTACATATTTAATAAAAATTCTTAGGCTGGGGGGAGAGGCATGAGAAGGCAGAAGGGAGAATTGGTGCCCTCTGGGCTTGGGAGGTTACAGACCGGCCAAGCCATTCATTCATCTAATCTTCATCTTTCAGTTATTACAGGCACCGTGTGTCTCTAAGGAACAAGTTTATTAGTGTTGCTAAGATAATTAGCCTATTCTACTTCAAGGCAATTCAGTTGCCCCCATAAATGTATTTCTTCCCAGAATTCACCATGGCTACCGTTCAGCATTGGTTCAATCTTAGTCACATTTCCCCCACTGGAGAGTGCTTACTTTGTACAAGAGTTCTAAAACTCTCCAATTGACCCAGTCTCTGAATTGAAGATGAAGTCTCCAGTCTCTAGCTCGGTCTTCCTGCAGGCAAGGGTGGCTTCAGCCTGTGTAATCCTGCAGCTCGGGTCACCTCCTGGGCCCTTGTGGGAGGCTGGCTCTCTTCCTCTCCCTGCTCTTCCCCATCTGAGGGAATGTCACAGAAGAGAGGGAACATGGGAAGTTCCTCCAATGCCAAGCCCCTGGCTTTGCGGCCTGCACTTGTATACATCTATAACTTTCCCAGCAGTTTCACAGACAGCAAAACTCTCCTTTCACTACTCTGCTGAAAATGAGTTAAACCAAGGATCTTCCATCTCCCCCCCGGTTTGCATGCACAGGAATTACCTGGGCATCTTATTAACATGCAGACTCTAGTTCTGCAGGGTTGGGTCAGCTCCCAGGGATGTCAAAGCTGCGGGGTCACAGACCACACTTTGAAGAGCTAGAGGCTGGACTCACTCTTGCTGGTTCATGGAGCATCAGGCTGGCATCCCTGTTTCCTTTGGGAATCAAATAGAATCTTCTTAATGACCTCAGACCCTCCTCTCAAAGTCTTTGATTCTTTAGCAACCTCCAAGTCCCCTCAGGTTCCATTGTTACCTTCACAATGGAGATAATAGGGCCGCCCTGTTGGGGCAGATAACTGTGATTTGTTAGTCACACACAGTCCTGCAGGCAGACTTCACAGGGTGGGTGGAGGGGAAGCTCGGCTGTAATTCTTAAACAGAGAATGGAGAGTTCCTTTGTCATCGTTCTTAGCACAGTATTTAGAGTCATGTTTTAGGAGAGAATTTAGTTTTCATTAGTAAATTCACCATATTTTATGGTTGCCTGTAATTTCCTACTATTTAGTTTAATTGGGTATTCTCATTCAGGGTTTAGAAGCAGCCTCCTCCTTTTAAGTAATAATGTATATAAAAATATGCTTTTCTGCAGGGACCACTGATTTCCACACCCCTTTGCTGAATTCATTCATTCATTCAATCAATCAATCGTGTATTGAGCATTTGGCACATGCTGGGGGAGGTGCTGGGGATGCAAGTGTGAATACAGGAACATGGTCCCTCTCCTCAGAGAACTTACTTTTCCAGGAGGGAGAAAAAATGCTTTCAGGTCAGGAAGATATTTGTGGAATGGCTAGGGTAGGATCCTGCCCAGTTTCTTGTAGAGGTCTGTCAAAATAATTAAATAGTCTGGGCACGGTGGCACACGCCTATAATCCCAGCAACCAACCGGGAGGCTGGGGCAGGAGGATCAGGAGTTCAAAGCCAGCCTCAGCAAGCCAGTGAAGCACTTAGTGACTCAATGAGACCCTGTCTCTAAATAAATAAAAAAGAGGCTGGGGATGTGGCTCAGTGGTTAAGCACCCCTGGGTTCAATCTCTAGCACCAATAAAATAAAATAAATAAAAAATGATAGTTAAATAGGAGGCCATTTAGACCGAGGTGGCTCTGACACCCTGGATTCCTACATAAGCAAAGTGAAACTGAAGCTCAGCCAATCACAGATGGTCCCCTGGGCATTAGTTAACACAGTCCTGAACGTCCACTGGAATCATTCAAAGAAGGCAATGGCTCAAACTTTAACCCATCACATGATTTCTTTGTTCCATTTCTGCATTTGCTCTGCAAAGGCTTATCCTTCTACCACCTCCAGAGGAGCCTTGAACTACTTTAGGTTTGGAGCTGCCTTATTCTCTGTCTGGTCAAATAAACTCTTTAACAAAATTGAATAGTTCAAACTTTATCTTTTATCCCGAGTGCAGACCTGATCCTCTTTTCTGCTTTCTCCCTCCTCTCTTAATGCTGGACCCAGGGGGAATGGAGGGGAAGAAGATGGAACCTTGCTTGGTTGCCCCAGATGGCAGAGGAAGAAGGGACTAGGATCCACTTTAAGTCATCTTGAAACAATTGACCTGTGTATAAATTATGCACGAAGGAGAAGAGATTTATAAGGATTTTATTCCTCCTCTGTCCCTCCCCCCATTCCACTGCTGCCCCCCAATTCTTCCAATGATGCACATATTGGAGACTATTTCTGACAGAGGGCAAGTTGATAATGGCACTCAAGCCTTCCTCCATAAAACAGGAATGACATGTCTCCAGTCCAGCTCTGCTAATGCACCAGCCTCGTGACAAGGAGTCAGGATGAACCTCAGCCTCTACAATGTCCCCGTTTCTGGAACTTGTGTTACCACGACGTTTGATCTGAGTCCAAGCACTTAACAGTAATTCACGGTCTAAATTTCACAGGTCTGTATGGGTAGGCCTCAGGTTGAAGCTTAAATTTCCCTGTGTTGACTCAGAAAGGGAATGAAGTCATGGAGAAGAGAATCTAGCAGTGGCCGATGGGGTGGGGGACAGCGACACATGGGAGAAGGACGCGTGGAGAACTGGGTGATGGGTTCCTCCACTCCTTAGGGATAGAAGGGCGGCTCCTCTCATTTCCCTAGGCAGTTGCTATTTTGAATGACACCTGCTTCCCTCCTGGATGACAAGAACAAATACGTTAACTTGGGTCTTAAAGGGTACAATCCAGTTGGGAGGAAAAAATTATATGATGCCAATCACGGAAGGACATGCCTGGAACACACACTGACCAGGCTGACCCCTGCTGAGTCCTACATGCTAAGTGCGTCGCCAGTGTCCTCTCACAGATGCCTGCTGACCCCTCCAGGAAGTGGAGACTGTTACCACAGCAGCTTGCAGACAGGAACACAGTAGCATAGAAAAGGGTCCTTCCCAAGGCCTGGGGGTCAGTGGCAGTGTCTGACTGCAGAGCGTGGGTGCCTCCTGCCCCTCTCCGTGCCAGTCGCCAACGCCCAATTGTCGCCGTGTGGATTATGTGCAGCTCGTATTTCATTTCCTTCTGAGCTGATTCTTCCTCCCATTCAGCTTAGCTCATTAGTTGGCAGGGGAGCTCAGGGACTTAGAACTAATCCTAATATTAAGTAAAGAGCAAAGCATAATTAGGAAGATAAATCTTCTGAGGGAGAAAAATGTATGTAACACATTCCAAAGTCAAGCCTGGGTGATTTTCTGCATCCTCTTGATGATCTACATCAACCTTCTCTTTTTCTACCTCAGAAAACTCGGGGTGGATGGTGGGTGGTTTTTAAATTTAATTTCAATTTTTTTTTCTGATCGGGAGATAATGTATGCTCATCACAAGAATTCTAGAAAACTCTGAATTGTGCAAAGAAGAGAATAGAAGACCCTCTGGGTGCCCCCATCCTGACAGTATCACGGTTGACATTTGGGTGTATACTTTTTTTGGTGCCTTGTTGACATAAATGCCTAAATGTTGCATGTACAGCCTTATGAGCCACTTTCCCCCTGCTTGATAGCTTGTGGGACAATACATGTCAAAAATGTAGATGAGTGCTCTCCTTTCAGTGGCTCTTTGGGCCATGGAGAACTCATATGGAGGTGGCATAATTGGTTTTATTCAAAGCTGGCTCAGAAACACCACTGCTGCTTGCATCCAATCGTGTATTTTTTCATTCATTTGGCAAAACCTGCCAGACATCAGTCATAAAAAGAAAACCAAGCGGCTGGGGTTGTGGCTCAGCGGCAGAGCGCTCGCCTAGGGTGTGTGAGGCCCTGGATTCCATCCTCAGCACTCCATAAAAATAAATAAACAAAATAAAGATTAAAAAAATAAGATTTAACTCAGATCCTCAAAGAAGCTATGGTCTTGTCTCAGAGGAACTGTGTCAGTTTCTCTTGGGCTCAATCTCACTGACCTCCTTTGCCCCCTCCTCCCTTGTCCCCATGGTCCAAAAAGGAGCTGGCTTTGTTGTTGGAGGCAGCCAGGCCGTGCTCATTGGCCCTCCCCCACTTCCAATCCCTTCCCCCTTTTTATTTTTCGCCTCTGGGTTTAACAGTGGCATAAAACTAATTTATAGCTCTTGCCAGGAAGAGGACAAATTTTAATCTCAGCCCGTCATGCGAAAAGCACTAGTACAAATGAATAATTGTTGACCCGTGCTACCTATTAGAGATGGTGCCGGGGTCACCTCGTTTGTTGTTTTAACACAAGAAATTAAGGGCCCCGGCAAGGACTTCCATGGGAACAGAATCGGTAATGAGACAGAACATTGCTGTCTCTGTGGGTGACCTCTCCTGGAGCCACACTGACGTAGAGAGAGGGATGGACCCTCACCTCGACAGCTATCCCCGGGGAAGGACAGACTGCCTGGGTCCGTTTAGATGTCACGTTCTGGTTCCTTTCCCCCAAGGTCCTTATCAATCAGCATATGCTTATAGAGTGACTGGAATATGTTGGACACCACACAGACCATTATTGACACTGTTATTTTGGCCACCAGAAACTCACCTGTTCCTGACTGTGATGCCATTTGTTTCTGTAATGTCCAGTGCATGGAGAGAAGCAGCCTGCATTCTCTTCAGGATCAAGTGGCTTGACTTATAGAACCTGACTCTTGAAATGGGCCAGAAACAATGGAGGAGATCTGGGAGGAGAGAAAAGCTCTTCCAATGGATGGGGAACATCTCGAACACAGAAAGGAGCTGGCCTTTCGTGGTCTGGGGAGACCCCAGGAAAACAAGGAGAAATAAGTTTTTCTTAGAGTAGAAAAGGTGTGGGCAGGTTAGAGATGCTCCTTAATTCACAATGGAACTCCACCCTGATACACCCATCATGAGTTGAAGATATCCTAAGTCAAAAATTCATTTGGCACGTCTCACCCATCAAACATCATAGCTCAGCACAGAGTCCTCCTCTATCTGTAGGGGACTTACTCCCTCGTGATCTTGGGGCTGCCTGGGACCTGTGGCTGCTGCTGCTGCCCAGCATCATCCTGCATGTTGGTTGCCCAGAGAAAGACCAGATTTCAAAACTGAATGAACAGGTTCTACTGAACGTGTCTTGCTTTCACAGCACTGTACAGGTAAGGAGTCATAAGTTGGGTACCATCTGCCCAGAGAACTTTGGAAGCAAGAGGAAGGGGGTAATGTTGGAGGGGGATTTTATAGTCCTTTTGATTGCTTCCATATTCTAGATGTATGGCTGTGATACTCAGGATACATTGAAGACGATATGCCTAGTGACTAAAAATCACCATGGAAACGTGTACAGAGCTGAGGCTCAACCTATATTGAATGACTCTTTACATTATTTACTTCTATGCCACCTCTGTAGTCAGAGACTATTACTTCAAACCATCATTTCACCAATTTAAATTGTTTTTATACCTAGGGTCTTATGTGATCTCAAATACAAGCAAGGTCAAGTACCTTGGTTATTCAGGTGGGAAATTTTGCTAACTGGCATTCCCTATGTCTAGGCCAGCAGGTGAAGATACTTAGTTTTGATGGAGGCTCTCCAATCCATGCTCACACAAGGGAAGATATAAGCAACAGGCATGGCAAATGTTTCTCACAGAAATTGTGACATTCCACAAAAGAATGGACTAGAAAATTCTAACAGAGTAAGACAATTCAATAAAATGACAGGATGACAATAAGTTTTTTTTCCAGTCATGGGGCCCTGACTTAACGCTGAGGGTGGTGATATTATGGGGTGAGGTTGGTTGAGGCAAAGAAGGAACAATTGAGTTAGTCCTTCCTTTGGATTATGGGATATGGTCTCTGGGAAGAAAGAGAGTGAGAAAAACTTTTGGATTTATTGGAACAAATTCCCAGCGCAGGTATTCATGCACCAGACTGGGTAGCACATTTGCTGTGTCTAAGAGCTACAGCTTGTGTCTTGGGATAAACAGTGATAGAGCAGTACAGTAGGGTAATGCAGGATTCCAAAACAGAGATCAGAGGCCTGGGTGTGGCTCATGAACCCCTCGGCTAGTTCCAGATCTGCATTCAGCGTGTTGCCATCCCAAATTAATATGCATTAAACAAGCTCAAGAAGGCAGAACAAGGAGTCTGTATTGAATCAGTCAAGGACCATAAATCCTGCTTGATAGGGTGTAAGAAAGAGTGACTTATCTTCTAAGCAGTTTAAAAGAGAGGGCTGCATTTTGTACATTGTCTTTCTCAGGTCACTGGTGGGTACATGGCAAGTTGTCCAGTAGTATCTACTGATATGCTTCAAGTTGGAGTGTATGGATTTAATTTTATTCATTCATTCATCACTTTATCAATCACCTTCCATGTGGCAGAAACTGAGATCCTAGTGATTAAATGATAAATAAGACCCAATGTCTGTCCCCTAAAGAGTACACTGTCTAAGGGAGGGTAGGCTGGAAAATAGACAACTATAAGACACATGTGATCAGTTCTATGGGAGACATAAGCCTGCCAGGCCGTGGATGCAGAAAGAGAAAAAATCTCACAGATTAGATGCCAACTGAGCTGGGCCTTCAAAGATGAATGGGATTGTCTTGACAAAGAGCAGGTTGCAGGTGGAAGAAAAGGTTATTCAGGTAGACATCAAGCAAGGACCCATACAAATCAGCACTATTGAAAACTACAAATAGCTCGAAATCCTGGGTCCATGTGTTCAAGGTCAAGGTGGGAGGGAGTGATAAGAAATGGCAGAGAAGAGGCCACTGAGCTAAGTATGTCCTGATCAGGAGTTTAGGTCTTAACATGAAGGCTTTGGTGGGCCACTCAAGGATTTTAAGGAGGGTGGAGAGGAATTTGATATGAACAGATTTTTTTATATAAAAAAAATGCCAAATAAGTGGAGTGAGACAAGATAGATTTAAGGCAATAGCAGTTGCAAAAATGCATATTTTTATCCCATTATAACCCCTTTGTAGAGATACAGATGGCTCTACACTGAAAACAGAATGGTTCCTAAACAGTAAACTGTGGTTGGAAATTTTACAAAAAGAATGATTTTACATATCATTTTAAAATATAACTGCTCTATATTTTGTGAGTTTATTATTGAGATGAATTACTATTGAGTATTAATATTAATGCAGTAGTATGATTAGAAACCACAGGGATAAACCTTAAAAACAATATGGTAAGTAAAAGAAGAGAGTTACAAAAGACCATATACTGTCCTGAATCACTTAATGACCGGATATATTCTGAGAAATGCGTCACTAGGCAATTTTACCATTGTGAGATTATCACAGAGGGCATCTGGATTAACTGAGATGCTATGCTATCATGAGGCTACATGATTTTATGGACCATTGATGTGCACAAGGTGGTTTGTTGAGTAAAATGTCACACAGCCTACAATGGTATATGAAATGTCCAGAATACAAAAAACCATACAGACAGAAAGTAGATTGATTGACAGGGGCTGGGACGAGGGAAGAATGAAATTAGTTGCTAATGAATATGGGTTTCTTCTCGAGTGATGAAAATGTTTCAAAATTAGAGAGTGGTGATGTTTGTACAGCTCTGAATACACTAAAAAAAAAAAAAAACGGAATTACACACTTTAGAAGATATGTGAATTAAATCTTATAAAAGTGTTATAAAAGATAGTATCAGACAGAAACTTCCTTAATAAGTAGTCTGGCATCATGTTTAGTGGGAAAATTCTGGAAACATTACTGAAATCTGGAACAAATCAAGAATGTTCACTATACTAAATTTACCATTCTACAAAAAGTAACCAAAGCAATTTGATAGGAAAAAAGAAAGACATAGGAATTTGGAAAGGAGAGAATCTACTGAGAAAATTATTATAAATATGGAAGAATTCAATGGAGCACAAATTTAATATTTATAAATCAATAATTTTATGTAGCTAAATAAAAACTAGTTATGCAAATTTAAAAAAAACATACCTAGGGATAAATTTTACAGGAAACAGTTGAAGTCTACAAGAAAAAAAATGTTTAAAATGCTACTGATAAACACAAAGAACAAATTGAGTAAATAAAAGTGTAACCTATTCAATAGGATGGATGGTTCACTATAAATATGTTGACATTCTCTAAATTTAATAAAATTATATTAAATATACCAAAAGATTTTAAAAACTCAATTAAATTGACTTTAAAAGTTTAAATGAAAAACAAATGTAGTCATAATGTTATTGAAAAATAGTGAAGGAGACTATTCAAACTGTAAAACATAGACTAAAGCTACAGTATTTAAAACAGTGTGGTTCTGGCACATGAAAAACAAAAGCAAACTGATAGAATAGCAGAGTCCAAAAAACAGATGCAAACGTGCATGAGTTTATTCAGTAGGTGAAGCAGAGTATAATTAGCAATGAATATTATTAGAGAAGAGAATCTCCTGACCCTCCCACCAGCTTGAAAATCTGCATTGAGAGTGACAGAGAAGTGAATGGAGACAATTTAGGGACCTAGAGAAGACTCAGAGTGCATAAAGTTTAAGTCAGGACACAGCTCTAACCTGCGGGATCCAATGACTAGAGACGATGGCATTCTGAGTTGGTGTCAATATGGACAAAAGCTAGAAAGAATGCCCACCAAATCCAGCCATTGACAATGCATATGCCCAGTACTGTTTCAGCTCACAAGAGCTATTGTTCAGGGATTTTGTGAGTCCAACTGCTAAACACACCCATTATTCATTAAAATTAATGATGTGGACTTACAATTAAATTTATTTAGTCAAATAACTTATTAATTGTAAGTTAAGAATATAGCAAATACACAATATTCTTTACTTTTTAATCATCTTGCTACACTTTTTAATCAGCTTGCTACATTTTGCCATTACATATGATCTTGAGATTTTTTTACATATGTATAAGTCTGTATCTGTATCTGTATGGTGGAATTAGTAAATAATGATAAGCATTGACTCCCAATGTCATGTTCAATGATGTCACATGGGTAGCTTGGAGTTAGCCATGGCAGGAGAATTTATACTGTGGAAATTGGCAACTGCTACAAATCAGAGCATGATTTTCTGTTTTGATTACCTTGAGTAGAATGAAAAAAAAAAGTGATGGGGAAAATGTTAATAAGGCAAAATAAACTTCAAAGTGTGCTGTACGTGTTGTTGTTGAACAACACAGAAATTTGAGAAAATATTCTAAATCTGTCATTTGATTCGGCAAAAAAATCATATTTTTCAGTAATAAAAATAAGTTGACATGAATCTTTGATGTTTCACTTTCATTTTGTTAAAAAGAGAATATCAACCAACACATATTGAAGTCACACGTGTTCATTGGCAATTGGTGACTTCTTTAATGCCCTGGACAGTCATCGCTGTCTGATTTTGTCAAATGATGATTGAATTGCAACTCTAAGTTGGTTATGGATACAAGAGTTCAGCAAACCTAATTGAAGACATTCTGTGTGGGTATGTGGAATTTAAAATAAAGAGTATAATATATTTGATTAGTATTAGTAAATTGTGTTGCACATCCTTTGTATCAGTAAAATTTGTAATAACTTATGTACATGTATGCATGCATACCTTTCTCTCAAACAGCCAATTGCTAAGCATGTGCCAATCATCTGTTCATAGGCTTCCAAGACTTGGATCCAACTCTGGGAAAAGTAGGGAATCTCCAACTTGGGTAAGATTGTTTCCACCCTTGATGGAATGGGAACTCAAAATACATATTCAATTCTGTTTTAGAGAAAAGAATGCTACTTTTATTGCCCATCTTCAATTATGAATATGTTTAGAATTTGTACCCATTTTACATCTGAAAGAGCTGAATTGGGTAAGGAGACCCTGAGGCCAGAGTTTATGCATTAGGCAGAATTACTCACGTGGGAATGAGCAGGCTTCCAATCCTGTTGTAACAATATTGATGATCCCTGCCCAGTTCTAACTCATAAAAGAAGCTGATGTGGGTCAATGAGTCCTGAGGTGGATGTAAATCCTGGGCTGCCTTGCCTAACCTCTGACCTTTTAGCAGTTGCTGCCTTAAGGTAATTGGCTGAGCTGCTGGGAGTTAGGGTGGGGGGAATGAGGATGTTGGGGGCTCCATAGAACTGAGACCTTTAAATAGACTCCATAATTTTTGCTCCACACTTATGGCTACACCAGAATTTATAGACTACGGGTTGGAAATCATTACAAGTACTAGATGTGCTTTTTTGTGTCCACAGAACAATGAAATAAGAATATCTGGACGTTGCAACAGATGCCCCAGATAAATTGTGTGTGCCCACTAGACACCAAGAAGCTGTGTCTCATGGAGGGATGGCCCCTGATAACAGGCAGAATCATTTGCTTTGCTGCTCTAAGGAAAGTTTCAGTTGAGGGTATCAGTAATTTGGACCATCTTCTAGTCTGGCCAACACTCAAATCAGGGAATACTGTGCTGAAATTCCCAAACTGCTTACCAAACAAGCCCTGCCTTTATACTGACCCTAAATGTTTACAATGAATTGCTTTTTAAAAAAAAATCAGGATAAAACTGTACATGCATGATGTGAACACACTTATAAAAAATCATCAAACTCATTGCAATAAAAATTATTGAACACAACAACAACAGATCTTGGTAACTAACTCTGGGAATGCTTCCAGGCAATTTCTTCTTAGTGTATTTCTATGTTTCACAAGTGTCTGTACAGACCATATTACTACTTTAATAATTTTTTTAAAAACCCAAAACATTATTTTTAAAATAATGTAATTGAGTGTAGATGTAAAACAAAGCAAAACAAAATCAAAACAAAATCAATCCTCAGCCGTTCATGATGAGGCCTGTCACTTTGCCATGGGCTCCTTGTTGAAGTTAACTCTGACCCAGAACCCCTCACTCCCCATCCCAGAGTGCTGGGGCAGAAAGCTAAAGGCACAGTTCAACAAGGGTAGCTGAGCTCAGACAATAGCACAACCAACATCCTGGACCCTGAGCTCTCTGCCATCCCCTGAGAGATTCCTCGGGATGCTCAGCCCTACCTGGACATTCCAACCCAGGCTAGTCAGCTGAAGGGATGGATGAGCTTCTGCTTAGCACCAGGTCTGGGTGAGGAATTGTTTGTATCAGGAGCCTCCATAGATCTTGACTTTTGTGTGTGTCCACTGGCTGATATAGTGCCCCTGCAAACCACTCTGGATACTTAAAATCCAGGAGGCATTTTTCAAACTGTGTAACTAGAGCTGGTGTTGGTGACTTAGGCATGGGGGTATCAATGTGTCCTGGAATCAGAGCAAATCACACTCTGGGAGGTTAAAAAAAAAGAATTCTGAGACAAGGACCAATTCTGAGACTGGAATTTTAGCCCAGTGCATTTGCCTGAGACTGGTGGCTTTTCTACTGCTGGGCTTGCAGTCAGGGACATAGCCTTAGAGAAATAATATGCTGCTATACTATGTAACCAGTGGGAACCTAGAATTGATATTCTACGAAAAATGATCAATTTGAACAAATTCTACAGATAAAATCTTGCTCTTTTGTTGCTGCCAATCAGGTACTGACAACTCTGGAGAAACGAATAAGTAAACTTCCCCTGGTCCTCTGGCTCACAGTGTGCCTTTCCAGAAAGGGCCTAGTATGGACTTTTCAGAAATCAAGATAGAAAAAAAGAGCATATACAGCTTGCATGCTCATATCTATTTGTTGGATTCCATGAAAATATGGTTGAAAGATTGTTCTAATAGACCTGAGAGAGGCGAAATAAGGAAGCAGGTAAGAGAATGAGTTAGGAAGGCTGGATTTGAGTCCCTAGTTAGTCATTCATTCACTGTGCAACCTGGGAAAAGGTGTTTACCCTCTCTGGGTTTTATCTACAAAGTTAGAACAAAGGTAGAACTTCTGTCACAGGGTGATTTCAAGAATTAAAAAAGCTTCATATAAAACCCAAGGACACTACCTGGGATATAAGGGTTGGCGTTGCTGTTGTTGGTGGTGATGAGGATTCTTTTCTTAACAAGGTAGGATGGGTTGGTTGGGATGAAAGGTGATGATAATTGGGACTCAGGCCACAGCCGGGGAAAGAGAACATTTCCCAAGAGAAATGAATGTATTCAGCCTAACTAGGTTTTGAAAGCTCTGTAATTAGGCTTCATTGATAGGGAATAGGCTGTTCTGAAAACGAACTTTTAACGACTTCTAAATGAAAAAGGGTGACAATGTCTTTGCAACTCAGGAGGCCGTTTTTGGATCCCGGTGCAATGAAGTCATGGCATAGGCCTGGAGGTGACGGCTTCCACTCTTAATCCCTCCAATTTCTCTTTCCAAGTGCCAGGAGTTTGCTGTTCTGGGCTTTGAGGGCCACCCCTATCACCTCTGCTGATCTCAGATCCCTAGATCTGAGGTCATTTAGAGAAACAGTCTTGTGAAGGGAAGGCCGTTCTGTCTCTGGGGAACCGCAAAGCCTCTGGCCTGTTCCAGTTATGAGAAAGGGTCTGCCTGAGCAGGAACCTGTACTGCAATCCAGTGGGAAGTTGCTGTCTGGACTCTGCCTGACACATTCCTTCTCGCCTAAAGCCATCACCAAAAGGGCACCTCCAGGAAGCAATGAACATGAGGAAGGAACAAGCCAGTCACACTGGGAGCAGACCCAGGGACTCTGAAGAAGAGCTACCAGGGGGTCCCCAGGCTCTTCGATACAGACACTTGGCCTGAGGTTGGCAATGTAGGACCAAGCTTGGGAACACGCACCAAGCTTTCTGGTTTTCACATCTCATCTTGCTCTCACCCAGTCCCCAAGAGAGGACAGAAAAGCCCTCTGAGCCCATTTAGACAAGGAAACAGAGAGGTTACATGACAGGCCCGTGGTCCCAAGGCTAGGACTTGACAGGCAAGGAACAGATGTGGCCCGATTCCTAGTGTATCCTTTTTTTTTTTAAATTTCCAACAGGAAGAGGCTAAAAATAGTACCTGCTAAAGAGCTTTCTCCCAAAGACTCGAGGCACTATATTAAAGATATCCCATTAATCCTCACGATCACTGGGGAGCAGCAGGTAGCTAACATTATAATGATTATAATGATCATTATCATGACGTGGAATCACTAGGGGCCTGGGGTACAGCTGCCTTAATGCCGTGCTTTCCTGTGATGCATATGGGGTTCATATATATGTGTATACACACACACACACACCATCACCACTACCACCACCACCACCAACAACAACCAACAACGACAACCAGATGAGGATACTCTTACTCAATGTTAGGATGGGACCTGAGACCCAGCAGGAGCAAACAGAAAATTTGTTTCCTGGGATCTCGTTTTGCTTCCTGGGCTGTGGAAACCAAACAGCCTCTTTCCCACCAGAAAATTTCCCAGGATTTTCTGCTGTGCCTGTGGCACAAAAGTCTTGCAGATGACACACACGGGAACAATTAACTCAGCTAGGGCAAGCCTGGGGTATCTTCACAGGCTCCAGTGCAGGGAGCAAACAGAGGCTGAGAGTATCCCCTGGGCTGGAAATGTGAGGTAGATCCCTTCCCAGGAGAGGGAAAGAAGCCAGCACATGGAAGCCTAGCCGGGCGGGGGTGCCTTCTGTGTTCCTGAGATGATGGCAGAGCTGTTGGAGTCGGGTCCTCACCAGACATTTATTTTACACAGTTCTGGTGACTGGAACTCCAAGATCAAGGTGTGGACAGAATGGAGTCTGGTTAGGACCTGCGTCCTGGTTTGCAGATGGCATCTCATTGCTGCATCTACACATGGTGGAAAGAGAGCTCTACTCTGTTTCTCTTCTTTTCAGGACACCATATCACCGTGAGGACTCCATCCCCATGCTTTTATTCACACCTACCTACCTATCACCCCCAAAGCCCCATCTCACTGAAGGTTAGGATTTCAATGTCTGAATTCTAAAGAAATGGGGACATGTGGCCCATGACCCTCGTGCATCTGTTCAAGAAGCGTTTTTGGAGCACAGTCCCCAAGGAGCTACAGTTCACTTCATTGATAGGTAAACTGGCAATTATGTGGAAGTGCCAGATCAAGGGACAGGCACTGGTGCCAGGGGACATTTAACAGAAAAACCAACACCATCTCGGGGCATCAGGAAGGCTTCTGGGAGGATTAGCAAAGATAAGGAAGGGGAGCAGGCTTGAAGGAGTAGTGATAACCCATGCAAAAAGGTGACGCCACCTGTATAGGCTTCATCTCTCTAACCCAGATTCTCAGTCCCTTCCCACAACCCCACACTGAGCCTCCTTGGATGCTGGGGGAGTCACGAGTTTGTCTCCAAAGATCCAGCAGAAATGAAAAAATTGATCATTGTGGGTTCTTCTGGGGAGGGGCATTTCAACTTCCTCGAAGTGATTGATAGAGAATTTTATGTGTCAACTTGGCTAGGCTACCATACCAGATATTTGTTCAAAGACTGATCTAAATGATGCTGTGAACATAATTCTTAGATGAGATAAGCATTTAAATCAGTAGGCTTTGATGGAAGTAGATTACCCTTTACAAGGTGAGGGCCAGTTGAGGGCCTCAAGAGAAGACAGACAGATTGAAGTCCATCAAGGAAATGGGAATTCCGCCTCCAGCTTGTCTTCAGAGTCAAACTGTGGCATTAATTCTTTCCAGGGTCTGCAGTGTCCCTCCCTCCCTGCCCCCTTACAGATTTGAAGTGACCAGCCTTCATAAGTGCATGAGCGAATTCTTAACGTCAGTCAATCAATCCTCTCCCTCATCTATATTTACAGTCTATATGTGTATATGTGTGTGGGTCTTAGTTCCTTCCTGCTGCTATAACAAAATATCTTAGATGAAGAAATTTATAAATCACGGACATCTTTTTGTTATAATTCTGTAGACTGGCAATTCCATGATCAAGACATCAGTAGACTAGGGCCAGGCAACTTCCTTCAATCCCTAAGAACATGAATCCCAATCATGAGGGCAGAACACCCCTGTCTTAATCACTTTCCACAAGACCCACATCTTAATACTGTCACACATATGAATCTGTGGGGACACCAGCATTCAGACCATGACCGTGTGTGTGTATACATGTGTACGTATGTCCAGTCAGTCCTCCATATCTATGAGTTCCATATCCATGGCTCCAGCCAACCATAGGCTGGAACTGTAGTCACTACAGGACAACAACATCGGTGACTGTATTGAACACAAAGAGACATTTTCTTGTCGTTAATTCCCTCAATACCACGGTATATCAACTAAGTATTAACATCATGTCATATGTAAGTAATTAGGAGATGATTTAAAGTACAGGGAAGATGTGTGTCATTTCTATGCAAATACTATGCCATTTTAAGTGAGGGACTTGGGCATCTTCAGAGTTTAGTATCCACAGAGGTTCTGGAATCACGGCCTTCAACTGCAGAGGGGCAGTTGACTGCACCTGCCCATAGTCTGTTCTCTGGAGAACTCTGGCTAATCACTGCACAAGGCTAAGCACTCCAGGTTGAAATGGCTCCATCTCACCCCTAGGAAAGGCCACACTGTTTGGCTTTTCCTGATGACGACAAGTGTTCACGCTATGATCCAAGAAGGCTTTGTGGGAAAACAAAACAAACAAACAAACAAATAAACAGACAAATAAAAAACCTGAACTGGATTCTTGCCTCAGCCTCATAATGAGACTCCAGAATGCACACAAGTCCATCAGTTTTCTGGGATTGGTGTCTTCTTTGGTCACACAGCTGACAGAGCTTCAGGTGACATGGCAGTGGTGGGGGGTTCCATTTAATAAGAATGACAACAGATATCATTTATGCAGTCAGTATTTGCCAGGAGCCATGCCCCACATTCAGGCACAGTCTCATTTATTCTCACAGCAAAGCCATGAGTGAAGTAGGCATCATCAGCCCATTCTAGAGGTGAGGGAACTGAGGCACAGGGACGCTTAGCTGTCATGCCCTGGCTCACACAGGAAGTTGGAGGCAGGACTGAAACCAGGACAGCTAGGTCAGGCCCTTCTCTACTTCATGGCTCTCCTGCACCTTGATGGAGACCAGACAAGCTAAATTCACAGCAGCAGTCTAACTGGGGTTTCTGTCCCATGCCACTCTGTCACCCTGTTCTAGGGATCCTCTCCTCTGTTCACAAAGACCACAGAGAAGGATTGGACTGAAATCAAGACAATGATGGATGATTTATTGGGTGAAATACGGTAAATCCCAACCAAAGAAGAAAAGGTGCGTACAACCCACTATGTATTTCGGCTAACATGTAGACTGAAAATAATGTGCATCTATTTTTAAAAATCCTGTTATAAATTAGAACAGCTGAGTTTTAAAGCCCTTGAGGTAGGGCATTCATCTGAATGTAAATGTCAGCATAACCCTCTCGACAGCAGCCCGCTCAGGCCGCAGCCTATAATTATGCTTCCTCTAGGTAGAATGTCACGGCGCTCCACCCACCCTGACATCAGGGATGTTCAGCGAGGGCTTCTCTCCACACAGGCAGCATTTAACTGCTTCTCACCTGCCCGGGGACAGCCGAGCCAGTGTGATGCTCAGAGTGCAACAGCTGTGGGGGAGAGTACTACTGTAACGCATGTGCCTTCAGGTAGCAGCAGTCACAGTGGTGACAGCGACAACAATATGCTGAGTGCTTATTACCAATCAGATAATTATTCTGTTGGATCTGGCAACGTCATTTAATTGGAAAGGGGCAATCCTATGCAATGACTAGGAATCCAAACGAGGCCACCGAAATCCCATTGCTACTACTTACTATCTACTATCTACTTAATTTCCTCATGAGTAAAACAGTGGCCTTTCAGTATTATGGTAAGGATTAAGTGAGTTAATTTATCAAAAGCATTTACAATAGCATCTGGATCCTTGTAAGTGCACATTTGCACATGCACACGTATGTAGTTGGACTTACATATCTGTGGCTTCCACATTCAATCATGAATCAAAAATACTGAAAAAAATTGTCCATGCTAAACACATATGAACTTTTATTCTTGTCATTATTCTCCAAAAATCAATATTGTGGCTATTTCCATAGCATTTACATTGAATTGGATATTTTACGTAATCTAGAGATGATTTAAAGTATATGGGAGAATATATAGAGAGTATATGCAAGTGCAAATCATTTTATGTAAGAGACTTGGGCTTATGGGTATTTTGGTATCTGTAGGGGGGTCCTGGAACCAATTCTTGGGGGATACTGATGGACAATTGTATACATGTGTGACAAGTTTATATTTATGTATGTGTTTTTGCTCCTCCCGATAGTCCTATGAAGTGGATATCATCATTACTCCCATTTTAGAAGTGAGAATAGAATCTGAGTCTGCTGGAGCTGGGCACCCATCCACTCACCCAGGGGCTCCAGTTTGCTGTGTGTGAGGAGACGATATGTTCAGTGGAGGCTGCAGGTTCCCACCTGCATCCCTGGTGACTCCATCCCCCAACACTGCAATGCCTTCCTTCAGCAAATTCCCACAACTCTCTCCAGGAACAGGTACTGACAAATGATGGCAGAAATTGGGGAAATCCCCAGATGCCCAGGGGTGAGACAACTCTGAAGCATGCCTGACATCCTTTCCCATGGGTCTCAGGTGTCTTCACCCCAGTTGCCCACAGTGGCACCCTCTTGTGCATGTACCTTATGTGGCTTCCTTTGTGTCTCTGTCTCAGGTTCCCATTTCCCTACCAACATTTCCTGAAATCTCTTGCCAAGTAACCTATTTGCGTTCATGTCCTCATCTCAGGGTCTACTTCTGGGCGAATCCCAATTAAGACATGCAAACTTATGCATTTGCTATGTTTTTGCATGTAGTTAGGTTAGATAATGACTTAAAGAGATAATTAAGTGCATTTGTTTCCTATGGTACTATAACAAATTTTTACAAGGTTGATGGCTTAAAACAACAGAAATGTATACTCACATTTCTGGAGGCCAGAAATCTGGTTTCAGTATCATTGGGCCAAAATCAAGGTGCTGGCAGACTGCACTCCCTCTGGAGGTTCTAGGGGACACTCCATTCCTTGCCTTTCCCAGCTGCTGGGGGCTGCCAGCATTCCTTGGCCTATGGCCTCATTGCTTCAATCTTGCTTCCTGGACATGTACTAGGGTGCTAGGGACATGTGAGCTCATGAAACACAGTCCTTGTCCCCCAGCTGCTCATACTCTAATGGAGAGATGGGCAAGAAACACCACCTCTACAAGGTGCTGGCTAAAGGCTGAACCAGAGCCATGAGGAAGGTGCTGAGCAATTGAAGGGCACATGACTGAGCCTGGGCAAGACATGGAGGGCTTCTTGGAGGAAGGGACCTCATGCCAACCCTGATGGAGAATGTGACAGAAGTTAATATTCAACACAGCAGACACTGCCAGTGACCACTCTGCATCCATTTTCCCCACTTTCTCCAGAAGACAGCCTGAGTCGGTTGGGGATCTGAGCGGGGCTAGACACTACATGGCCCTGCCTTCCATTCAGAGGGGGTGGCCATGGAGAGGTAGTGGGAGTCACTGGATGAAATTTCTGGAAAGCTCTTTAATGGGCAGCAGCCTCAGGCCACATGCCCTTTAGCCTTTGCCCTTCCTCCTTCCTCCTGCTGCATCATGGACGTGATGATTTGCATTGCCAGGTCAGCATTTGAGTCAAAGACACGGAGCAAGGAATCCCTGTGCTAGAAAGGCCAGTGTAGAAAGTCAAAGGACCATGGGCCCCAGGGGCCCTCTGTGGTCATCATACTCTCCGGGGACTGCTTGCACCAGGTTGTTTTAACATGGCAGCCCAGTAAACCTCCCATAGGCCATTGCTTGGATGGTTCTGTCGGGTCGTGTTTGCTGCTGGGCTTCACTTCCAGCAAATACAAGATGGGAAGAACATTCGAGTATGAAAAAAAGAACCCTGTGCACTAGTTCACAGACGCTGGAGGCCACAGTGTACCTGGGAGCTGCACACCGTTGGGCCTGACTGGGTGGATGGTCTGACGGGGCAGATGGCCTGCAGGCAGAGCGAGGCTCACTGGGGTACTCAGAAGATCATCAAGGGCCTCTGCAGGAAACCAGTAACTCCACATTTAAAAATATAGAGATCTATTGCAAAGAGGAAGTCAGACTTTGGAGGAGTAGACAAAGGCATTAGAAAAAGCTGGGATTTAGGAGAAACCTATTTACTGGGTGACCAAGCAATGTGGTATGGAAACAGTTTTTCAGCTGCTCTGTTGTCAAAGACCCTGCACGTCAGAGGACCTGCTCTGGCCTGCCTTTACTGTGTCCACCTCAGGGGCACGGTCCACTGTGACCTTCTAGATCTTGCTCCACAGACCTAGTCCTTGTTCCCAAAGCCCCAAACCCACTTCCGGAGCTGGCAGGGCCTCTACCCTCCTCCGTTAGTTCATTTGTGCTGCCGTATTCGTGATATCATAGACTGAGTGATCTACGAAGATCAGAAATGTATTCTATCTCCACACGAGAGGCTGAGAAGTCCAAGATCATGGTGCCTGCAGGTTCAGTTGTCTGGTAGGGGCTGCTCATTGCTTCTGAGATGGCTGCACCCCTCAGAGGGGTGTGCATGGTACATCCTCACACCACAGAAGGGCAAGCGAGCCACACGTCATGGGTGAAACCTCTTTTATAAAGGCCTTCACTAAAGGAGGCACATTTGCCACCTATTTCCTTCTTAAAGGTCTGGCCTCTTAATCCCATCCCATGGGTCATTAAGTTTCAACACTTGAACTTGGAAAGACTCGTTCAACCACAGCACCTCTGGAGGATGGGTCATACCCCACTGTGCCGCCCCTGAGCCAGGAGAAGTCAAGAGGCTGTATTGACTCAGGGGATGGAGGAAGCTTTGAAGTGTGGTCTGGGGTGCTCACCCCCATGTTGGGGAGTCTCTCAGGGTGTGGCATGGAGCCAGGAGTTGGCTGAGAAGGGTGGGTGGGCTCTGGGCAAGGGGCTTGCTGTCCTTACACGGCCACATCTGCTGAGCAACTCAGAATCTAGGAACTGTGATTTGGACTTGGTCTTCCAGGTTGTCACAAGGCTGTGCTTATAAAAGGTAGAAGAGAGTGTATTTTGTGTTTCTTAGCTTGATCTATCACTGAAGTGTGAGACGACTGGAATGGAATGAGCGGCACTGACAGCAACTCCAGAGTGCTAGCCCCCTTCCCACCACCCCACTCTCCTTCACCAAGCTCCCACACCCATCCCCTGTCTGCCCTGAACTGCTTCTGCAGGCGTCTCTGGGTTACCTGGGGCTTCCCTCTCCCTTTTGCTTCAGGTTCTGGGGCTCTCAGAGCTCCAGGTTTTACCAGGGAACGTAGTTAGGCCTTACCAGGTGCTGCAGTTCGAATAGGGTGTGTCCTCTCCAAAACTCACATGGAAACACCATCCCCTTGTGAAATAGGAAGAGGTGGGGCCTTTAAATGGTGATTGGAGCTCACTCAGCTCTCTGAATGAATTGATCAATTCATGAGATTAGTAGATGGATAGCCTTTTTTTAATGGGTTATTGAGAGAAAGGATTTGCTATAAAAGGTAGTTTGGCTGGGTCTCAGACTCCTTGTCTCTATCATGTGATACCCTGCGTCACCCTGGAATTCTGCCAGGAAGAAGTCCTTGGACTTATGAGCCCAAACCTCTTGGCTTTATCACTTACCCAGTCTGAGATACTCTGATATTGATCCCATAGAATGGACTGGAGTAGCAGGGAGCCAGCCGGCGGCTGGGCCGTTTCTGTGGAGTCCCGGCCTTTCCCCTTGTCTAGGAGCCTGATCCCTCCACTGGTCCTCTGCAGGTAACGTTCTCTCCTCCCCTCCTCCCCAGACTTTCTTACCAAGCTCTCAGTTTTCCCCTCTGCACTTTGTACCTGTGATCCATGCCATTATGGGATGGATTATATCCCCCCAAAGATGTTCAGGTCCTAACCCCCTAGTTGTAATCCTACTTGGAGACAGGGTCCTTGCCAATGATCCATTGTACCTGAAGACAACTGGGTGGGCCTCGATCCAATAGGACCGGTGTCCTTACAGAACAGGAAAATTCAGACACAGGGACAGACACACAGGCACAGGAAGGTGATGTGAGGACAGAGGGAGAATGCCATCTATCAGCTGAGAACTCTGAGGCCACCAGAAGCTGGGAGAGCGGCATGCACAGACTTTCCCTCACAGCCCTTAAAGGGAACTAACCCTGCTGTCACCTTGGTTACAGACCACCAGCCTCCAGAACCCTGATACATTTCTGTTTAGTGTCTTAATTTGTAGTATTTTAAAAAAAAATGTGTTTTAGTTGTTGATGGACCTTTATTTAATATATTTACTTTTATGGGGTGCTGAGAATCCAATTCAGTGCCTCACACATGTTAGGCAAGCATTCTACCTCTGAGCCACAACCCCAGCCCAATCTGTAGCATTTTGATACACATCAGCCCTAGGGCCACTAGTATAGGTACCTCTTGCCCATGTAGCATTTAAATCAAAGGCCCATCACATACACGTTTGCAGGACAGTGGTCCCCCAGGGTTATACCGGAGCTGAAAACTTGCTATCACCTAGTGATGCAGTAGCTATGGTAACAGGAAAATACAGCACATATAACTATGTCCGGCACAAAATACCCAACAATGATCATAGATGACAGTGTTACTGGTTTATGTACTTATCATCCTATATTTTTTATTATTGTTAAAGTACACTCCTTCAACTTATAAAAACAAGTTTACTGTAAATTGTATGCTGTATTCTGCTGGCAGCAGTCTCATATTTCTTGTTTACCAAGTCTCTTGATGCATCAAGAGACCACACTGAGTGACTTACCTGTTCCATCTAGGTCTGCGTGAACACATGCTATGATGGTCACATAATGAAATCACCTAGCAATGCATCTCTCAGAACATAGCTCTGTATCTTATTAAGGAACACATGGCTGTACTAACAGCTGCATCAGAGTATGTTATATTTATCTGAAACTTTTGTCTCCACAACGAAATCATCAGTTTCTTAAAGGCCTGGACCATATTGGCCCAGGACCTAGTACAACACCTGACACAGTTAAAAAATGTTGGTGCCATAACAAGAATCAGACTTCAAGGTGGAAAATCACCAGGAAGAATTTTAACCATTGTCCTAATTAACTACAAAAAGGTACTAATTATGAGCAAATATTATGCAAATGATTCTGTGCTCCTCTTAATTATTATCATCACATAGATGTGCATCCCCCCCAGGAAAATACTAATAACTGTTCTCAATTATTGAGTTGATAATCAATGAGTGTGGGACAAAAAGGCAGTGAAGAGATGGTTTGTTGCCCAGCAATGAGGTAGGGAGAAATGAGAACGGGTGTTCACTGAGAACTATCTGGAGGTTCTTTTTCTCATGCTGAATTGATTTCTGGTTCTTATCTTTCAGAACCACCTTTTGTGGAGCACAAATGAGGGACTGGATACCAGCTGGGCATGATTTATGAGGGTCATCTGCGGCCAGCACGGGGACTGCTCTCATCTGTGTGTTCCTAGCTGGGACTACATGCCTTTGCTCTTATGTCACATGTCCCCTGCTGCAAGTGACATGTGTACCCAGAAACTAGGCTTCTGGAGTCATGGGTCCCAGCTCCCCAGCACTAGCCCTGAGATCTGACCAGTTGCTGAGATTTGACACTTTTCTAAAGACACCAGGTCTCAACTGTGACCTGCATAATATCCTGCTTCCATAATTCAGGAATAAGGAGCAGAAAAATTGCAGTCTTTCTGGTATGTGATTTGGGGACTTGTTCTTCAGCTCTGATATAATTTTCTTAGAGGTGAACATATCTCCCCAGTAATCATTCATTTCCAAGTATAGTAGGCAGCATATTACCATTTGAAAACAGACTGAGCTAAGAGTACTTATTTTGCAGCTAAATAAACTGCATTTGAATTTGAATCTTTTCTGATTTCATCTCAGCTCCAAATTATCACTCAAGAGTGATCAATACTCTGAATAAGTGAGCTACAGTTTTCATTATCAAATAAACATACAGAGTAGGGGAAAAAGCAAAAAATGATATTAATAATGATCACCTCTGGGCAGTAGGATGTTTGGTGATTTTAATTGTTTATATTTCTAATTTTTTAATTTTGAAAATGTACATACATACATGTGGAAGGCAGGGATGTTCCTTTTCCAACAGTGGATATCCTCAGATGACAGCTGTTTACTGCATGGAAGCCGGGTACACAGTCAGAGCCTCATCCTCATTCTGAAGCAGATTTTAAAGTAGCTGTGTTCTCATACCCCTCCTCCAACCCCCATAACCTGCAGCCCCTGCCTTAGATATATCTCCATGAGGCTCTCTTTATTTCCTTTATTAAAGAGCAAATGAAGTCCAGAGGCCACCAAGTCATCCACAGAGGTTGATTCTCCTTGGGTCACTCAACAGAGAAACAAACACTCAGGGACTCTTCTATTTTTTTTTTAAATATTTTTTTGGTACTAGGGATTGAACTTGGGGACACTCGACCACTGAGCCACATCCCCAGCCCTACTTTAGGTATGTTATTTAGAGACTGTCTCACTGAGTTGCTTAGCGCCTCACTTTTGCTAAGGCTGGCTTTGAACTTGCAATCCTCCTGCCTCAGTCTCCTGAGCTGCTGGGATTACAAGCGTGCACCACCAATTTAGGGACTCTTAATCCCCTGCCAGACACAATGCTCCTCTTTCAGTTAAACCCGTCCCTTCTGGTAGAGATTAAAGCTACTGGCTCTTATTTATACCTCAGTAGAAGGAGGACACCCATTGCACAATAGTCCTGGGTCGATTTGAACAGTAAATTATTACAACTAATATTTACATGTTGCTGAACCGTTGTGGCCTCTTAACTCTGGTTGCTCAATTCAACTGCCTGGGGAGCTTTTACCAAAGCCACTGCCTGGCACACCCCAGAGTGTGGATCAGAGCCCCTGCAGCCGGAGCCCTGTGAGAAGTCCCCAGGCGATTCTAATATGCAGCTGGTGCCAACAACTGCCACTTCGTGTTTAGAGCACTTGTCCACTATTTCTGCTAATCCTTGGAACTGCTATAGGCAAGGCGAGTCTGCCCTATTTCCCCAGGCAGGTCTTTTTATAGCTACTACTTTAAAACCTTAAGTCACATTCCACTTCTGGAGTTTTTTTCCAATTTCTTTTTCTTTCGTGAAATCTACAATGGATATGCCTTCCAGCTTGAAAATTCTCCAGGTACCCGAACATAAACTCTCAGCCCTTGAGAGCTCCATCTATTCTGTGATTCCCCAAGCACTGGAAGCATTTTGGTCTCGACTTTTGCTATCCCACAACATCGGGAAGCCTTTCCTTCCTCTTTAGAGCCAGCATTAAATGCTTTGTGAAAGTATGAGTCCAATTGTTCAATCCAGTGGAATCATGAGGGTGTGGATCAAAGGCCTGAGCTATGACTGTGACCTTGGGCAAATTACCTACCAGCTCTCACCTCCGTGGTACCATTGAAATCACATTTTTAATACTCTCCATAGTAGCGAGGTGCAGTGGTGCACCCTGTAATCCCAGTGGCTCCGGAGGCTGAGGCAGGAGGATCACAAGTTCAAGGCCAAACTGAGCAACTTTAGGGAGGCCCTAAGCAACTTAGCAAGACCCTGTCTCAAAATCAAAAATAGACTGAGGTTGTGGCTCAGTGTTTAAGCACCACTGGGATCAATTCTTGGTACCAAAAAATAAATAAATAAATAATCATAATAATCTCTATAGTAAGTTCTACAAAGCTCAACTATGTGTTTCAGCTCTTTGGTCTTCACAATGCTAATAACTTAGGGGGAATTTTTACATCCCATTTTACATACAATTTATATTTAGAGGTTTAAGTTAACTTAAGTTTCAAAATCACATGAGTAGTAACTGGCCAAACTTGGTTTGAAGTCAGTTCCTGTTTGTTCCAAGCCCTTTGTCCCTCTGTGCCATATGAGGTTCTTTCTATAAGTGTCGACCATGTTCCCTGCATCAAAGGGCTGTTGGAAAGACTTACTGTGATGAGGCCCTGTTGCAGGCAGGGGACCTATCTGCTGTGGCTATCAATAAAGCATTGCTTTATTGATACCAAAAATAAGAACAAAGAATGACCAAAGTGGAGTAGGATACATTCCACTCCATAACCTGTCATGAAATTTTTCCCTCTCCTAGATTCTACGAGCTCAAAGCATCTGAACCTGATCTCATCTAATTAAAGCAGAACCTCTAGAGGGTGGGATCCAGACTTCAGCATTTCGTCTTTGTTTAAAGCTTCCTACAGGAGTCTATTATTCATGCAGATTGAAAAACACTGTTGGAAAGAGACCATGTGTGTTTGAAGCCCTAGACTCAATCAGGCTGGCACATAAAGAATATCCTTAGAAAAATGATGCACCCAGAGTTGAAAAAAAAAATCCAGGTTAAAATCCAGCTTTAACACTTATTAGAGAAAGGGACTTAATCTCTTTGAGCCTCAGAGCCCTCGTTATCAAAAAATAAAAACAAAACAAAATATTTGTCCTCTACTATCTCCAGGGCTGTGCTAAGAAGCGACAGTGATGTGCTCACGCGTCCATGCTCGTGAAGTGACACGTTATGCAGAGAGAAGGCAGTGTGACAGTATTATAGGTGCTTAATAAATATTTATTGATCTTCATGAGGTCTTACCTACCCATCTTTTCTTCACCCTTAAATATGAAGCTGGGGGAAATAAATAAGAAATATAATTGCACCTCACACTTCAGGACTCCCTAGACATCTTGCATTAATAGGTCTCTGCAGCTTTCCTCTAAGTGCTAATAATTCCTGGGCGTTTTGATGGTAGCACTTTCTCCCAAAGATGAATTGACCCCAGCTAAGAGCCAGGCTCCTTCCCAAATCTCATTACAATCAGCCTTGATGGCAGTCAGGCTTCAGAATGTAACAAAATTAGAGCTTTTAAATCATTATCTCAACTCTGGGAGCATCACGTTAATAAATGGGAATGTGGATTATAGAGACAAGGCAGGGAGCTACGGGCAGACACGTTGGCGACCACGACGCCACAGCTTCACCCCGCACTCCTCTCCACAGAGGGGAGGGAGATCAATTTCAGCTCACCCAGGAGCACAGCTCCCAGTCCAGCCTGGGGCCCATTTGAGCTGACCCTTCTACTTCCCTGTACAATCATCCTCCAGGGACCCACCTCTCCCATCTCCCTCTCCTGCTAAAGGTAGGAAAAATAAACAAGTCAGTGTCTTTTAGGGAACATCCCTAAGTAAGAGGTGACTTAGGAGGCAGCATTTTCTCTGCTGCAACTCTTCTGTCCTCTGCTGCATTTCTGAGCTTCTGAGCATCAGTGCACACCTGTCAGAGGTCGGGTCCCAGGAAGGAAGCACCCAGAGATGACAATTCCATTACACTTCTGCTTCCCATGTCTCTTTCACTCAGCCGCGTGTCCCACTTTCTCTATGGTGTGGGCCCAAGTACTTTCTTTTCTGGATGTCGTTGCCACCTCTAACAGGTCTCCCGCCACCTTCCCGCCAGGATGTCCTGGCTGCCAGGGAGCTCTTCTCCCTGCTCACTTCCCCACCAGGGAGTTGAGGAGCATCCAAGGCAAGGTCCCTTCTCAAAGATCTTTGTGTCTGGCCCTGCCCTGTCCCGTGGACAACTCTACTCCCTGCTCCTGTGTTTCCTGGCTGCATCCTCCAAGATCCAGCTTTCCTCCAGACCTTGGTAGACTCCACCCAGGTCCCCCAGCACCTAGAGGACTCCGTCTTCCTCCCCTAACGCCAACACTCACCCCATGTCTTTGTTTCCTAGTTTCTCCTTAGACTGTGCCTAGAAGGTGTTTCCCCCTGGGCCTCAGCTAGGTTCTTCCAGGGATAATTCTTTTCATTCCGATTCAAGCCAATGTGTCACTGTTCTAGAGAAGGGTTTCCTGGATGAGCCAGTCTATAGAACCTTGCTTGTTTTCATTCTTTGTAAAACATTTAAATATATTTATTTATTTATTTATTTATTTATTTATTTCAGTTCCTTCTTGGACTGGACAATAAATGCTATGAGATCAGGAACCTGTTTCTGTCTTTCACAAATACATCCCCAAAGCCCAGGACAGTGCTGGGCACACATTAGGTACTAAATAACTATTTGGATGGATGAATGGATAGATGATAGGTAGATGGTAGATGGATGGATAGATGGGGGGGTGGATGGATGGAAGGATGGATGGGATGGATGAATAAGTAGCCTTCTCTGCAAGTCCTCCTTGATCTTCCCAGCTTGCCCCTCGTCCATGTTGCTGCATTTACCATGTTTAATGGGCAGACACATAATCACAACTCCTAGCACAATGGACATTGTTAAATATATATATATATATATATATATATATATATATATATATATATTTTTTTTTTTTTTCAAATTGAATACAAATTTGCTCTTTAGGAGTTTATGGAACTGAAGGAAAGATAAGGCATATTTAGAGAGACCTAAACTCTTTGAGTTATAAACACCCTAAAAGGAAGAGGAGAAGTGACATGGGGCCAGCAGGCCATGTGATGCAGAGGATGCCAGCTTCCTACAATTCTTGGGTAACAGATGCCCTCAAATTGAACCCAGAAAAGCCACGACCTTGGGATCCATGGGGATGAATACAAGAACTAGAGTAGTCTACAGAGTAACCAACAGCGTAAATTGTCCTCCCTTTATTTGTGGTTAACAATGCTTCAGTTTGGTTGATGGCAATTTAGTGGCCACTCCCATGTTTGAGCCAATCACTGTTCTTTGTTCTCTCAGAAGATCTTGGCAGTTCTGGTGGCCATGTGACCTGGTTCTGTGAGTGAACTGAGAGGCTATGTTTTGGAGGAGGGAATTCTGAGAAAGCTTTGGTTTCTTCATTAAAGGGAACTATATCATCCTTTCCCCTTGTATTTGTCTTGAGTGCAGTCACAAGGGTTAGAGCTGCAGCAAGTATATTGTAACCATATGGTAATAATTTGAGGGAAAGAGCAAGAGAATCTCAGAGGGATCCATACTGACATTTTAAGCACCTGAGCTAATAATGGTAGACAGCATTTACTCCTGGCCTGTTTTGCAAGAAAAATATACCTTTATTTGTTCAAGCCACCATGGCTTGATGTTGTTATTTACAGGTAATCTTATTCTTAATGGATATGAAATTATACAGACATGTCGATTCTGGGCCAGTTAGTTACAGTCCTCAGAGGGATTAAAAAGTTCTAGACAGCAGAGAATAAACCCAGAACTGGATTTCTTCCTAGCATCAGTCTAGGTGTCTCAGTCTCAGGACAGACTCATTAATCCCATAGGCTCAGGAGACTTCTAAGCTCCTGGGTACAGCTTGCCCTGATTATGTCAGTAAAAACAGTCACCAGGGTGGCCTTGTGATCAGACTGTAGGAAAACGAGTGACGTTGTCCTCCTAATTTACTGCTACTTCTATGTAAAGCTTTCATTTTATCAGTATTTCCAACCAGCGGGAGTCCTTCCCTCCCTCTACTTCCACAGCTCTTGGTACTGTCTGCACTTGATGTGGCTTTATAGACATCCCACCTGTGTGGTCCCATGGGTCCCTGAGCTGACAAGGACCCTCCTCTTGATGTAATGTGCTACTGTCACTGTGAAATTGTTAATTTTTAACTAGCGGCCCCATGTTTTCCTTTTGTACTGCATTCCAAAAAGTATGCAGTCGGTGCAGTTCCCACTTACAGGTTTTGTGACTTTGGGCCATGTCTTAGCCTCTCTAAACCTCGGTTTCCTCATCTGTAAAATAAGAATAACTAATTCCTTTGCTCTTCAGGGGAGGGCTAAATGAGATAGAGGCATGGCATTCCCCACTGCACCTGGCCTGCTCTGAATAGCTTCCTTCTCCTGCTCCTCTCCCCTGGAGTGTCTGTCTGTCCATGATAGACTAATACTGTGTGAGGTTAGGAGTCCGTCTTCATAGCCAAAGTCCATGGCCCTTAGGCCTGGTCTAAAATAGTGGCAGTCAAGCTCTTTGAGAGTTGTGCTCATCTTCCCCTCGTGATGCCCGTAATGGTTCCTGAGAATCTGCATCAAAGCCCACTTCTCCTGAAGATTCCTTCGGGGAATAGCATAATTTCATAGCAGTATGATAAAAATGGTATATTCAGGATTTTGAAGTTCAAAAATTGCTACCCCTGTTTACCAATAGAAGAGCAGTCAAAATTTCCTCTCATCTCAGCCGCCATATGGAATTAGATTAGAGCCATAACATTACCATAAGGAATCAAATGCAGCCAGGATTCACCCCTTTTCAGGGCAGAAGGCAAGTCCATGATGGGAGCCACAAAGACTTTTCTTTTTTATTTGGGGTTACTGGGTTTTGAACAGGGGGGCACCCTATCCCTGAGCTATAACCCTAGATCCTTTTAATGTTTTATTTTGAAAGAGGGTCTTGCTAAACTGCCTAGGCTGACCTTGAATTTGTGATCCTCCTACCTCAGCCTCTTGAAGCACTGGGATTACAGGTGTGCGCCACGGCATCTGGCTACAAAAGTCTTTTTCAGTGGGCCACTTTCAGTAGCAACTCTAGCCTCCTTGAGGACTGGATTCTGGTTGCATTGTGATGTCCGAGGGGAAGCTGAAACCCGTTTACCAGGCAGAAGAGGCAGCATCTATCCTCAAGTGTGGCTTAAAAGGAATCAGTCTATAAAATGAGTGGGATTGATAGAGTGGTTAGAAGGGAGGAGAGTTTTGGACAGAACTAACTCATTTTTTAATATTTAGAAAAAGTACACAAAAAGAAATATCTCCCTCCTTGTCCACTTCAAAGCATTTTAATAAGCAATGGCTTACAGAGCTAATTTGAGAGTAGTTAATGTGGAACTCCCAATGATGGATGCTAACTCCTTCAGCGCCGCCGCAGAGCCGCGAGGTGGATGTGTTGGTCTCACTTGCTTCGCAATGGAGTAAATTGAGGTTTCCAAGGATCAGTAACTTGCTCAAGGGCAGGTAGCTGGCAAGCCCAAGCTGACTGACACCCAAACTGCCTGTGCGTGAAGTGCATGAATCTCGAGTGTGCAGCTTGGTGAATTTTAACACACACGAGCCCCAGTAGCTGCCAGCCAGATCACAGCGTCAGGAACTTGCTACATTCTGGAACGTTCTCATGACCAGTGCTCACTCTACTTCTGACATTATCCCCAGCAATTCATTTGAGGTAAAACAGTCTTGCTTGTTTCCCTTTCTATAATCATTTTTCCTCAAAAAAAACTAAGAGGTGGTTTTTCTCTCATACTTGCTAATAAATTTCATGTATATAGTTATGTATATATGAGATATACAAAATATCTCTTATGGATTTTTGTGTATGTCATACATGCACATATTATACACAGAGAAAGAGAGAGAGTTGAGGATGTAGCATATGTACATCTATATCTCTATCTATATAGAGAGATACAGATATATAGAGACTGAGATGTATATGTCAGAAGAGTCCTCAAGTCTTGGTGGGACTTTAATGAGTGTACCTTCTGTTTGGTTGAAAAAATTCAGGGGAATCTAATTACCCATGAACAGCTAGAAAATAGAGATGGAGGTGGGAGGTTAAGAATTAGGAAAACAGAGAAGAATTTAGGACTTTCCCATGAGAACGCTGATACCATGGGTATCTTCCAAGGACTCTAATGTCTCTCCATTATAGCACCACCACCCCATGGTAGGAGCCCAACCTATAAATATATGTTCATAGCAGGTGCTCAGTAAACTAGTGAGCTACTCCATCTTTATTCTTCCATGTCTCCTCCATGGTTCACAATCCAGAGCACTTTCAGCTCTCTCAAGACCTGGCAAGGGCAGAACTTCAGGCCCACTTCCCTAGCTCCTTTGGAACAGGTCAAGTCCCTTGTAGGGCTCTCAGGCTATTGTACATCTGGACTCAGCAAACCACCCTGAGTCCTTTTAGGTACTGAGCTACTACTGTTTGCCATGACAGTTATCTCACATGGCTCTCATAGCTTTGCAAGAAGTTACAAGAAAGGAAAAAGAGGGGGTGGGCGGGGGGGGGGAAGAAATGAGGCGTCCTTTTTAGAATAATCAAGGCTAAGAACCAGAAAGGGGGGGAATTTCTCCAAATGTTCCCCTCTACCACGTTGTGAGATGAAGACTGCTGAGCACTTTGTCAGATACTTCCTCATTTGATCCTCAGGATGAGCCATGGAGGCTGGCAAGGCACATGCTGCTATCCACCCCACTTTTATAGGAGGGAACAGATCCAGCAAGTGGTAACCTACTGAAGGTCAGAGATGTAAGTGCCAGGGATGGATCTGACTGATGCTCAGAGTCGCCAGCTCCTTCCCTAGCAAGGTGACTCCCTGCAGCCTTGTTGGCCCCAAGCTGCTCAGAGCCTTGGGAAGAGCTCAGCCTGACTTCTAAGCAATCAATCAAGAATGTTCCTGAGGTCTTTGCACAAACTTTTACCTAGTGGTCTCAGAAGCTGCTGTTGCAAAATGCTTTCTTATTTTTTTGTCCAACCAATGCTGAGGTCAAAAACAAAACAAACAAACAAACAACAACAACAACAAACCAGCAATAGCCACCCTTCCATTCTGGATCAGTCAGCCTGGAAAACACTGTTTCACTTCCAAAATTCAAATTGGATACAGCCTTCTGTTCTCATTAGTTTGGGTTGTAGCAGTCATTACATTCTAAACAATTAATCCCCGAATGCCAATTTCTTACTAGAACTATCCTGGACTCAACCACTGGTTTTCTTAGCAGCAAGGCTGAAGCAATTATTCCTAGCTTTTGTAACTAAACATGCTGCGCTTGACACTTTACAGTGTTTTCGTCATCACTGAGTTATCAGCATCTATCTCTATCAGGGGAAAGAAAAGGCCATTCAATTGTGAAGGCCCCATAATCAAGTAGCCTGCTCCTAGGCTTCCTCTGCTGGCTGGGAGGAGAGAGAGAAAAATCTCCTGGGCCTCAAATCCCACTGAAAATCAGGATTTAGCATATTTTGAGACCAAAACCAAAGGGAGCATGTATCAGAGGATTCTCGGGTTATTGGACAGCTTTTAGTGAGCCCAGGTCCAAAAATGGGAGGCTCGGAATTATCCCTGGAAATCTGAGCTGGTCCAGGAGATTACCCTTCCTTCCAGCAAGAGAGGCAGGAGGCTTCAAGCAGGGCACTCAGGGAACAGTCAGCAGCCCAACCCACCCTGGGCTACATGAGGCTCACTCACCTCCTCATGCATTTAGCCAAATGTAGGCCTTCTGCAGGATGGCAGGGTAGAAGACACAGGCAGGCTCCTGATTTCATGATCCTGGCCCCATCACTCGCTGCTCTGTGGCCTTGGACATATTGCTTTCCCTCTCTGCACCTTAGTTTCCTCATTTATGAAGTGGTAATAATAGCTCTACTCCACAGGGTTATTTTGACGATTAAATGAGGCAATAGGCATAATTAGAACAGTGTGTCTGGCACATAGTTTGTACTTTATAAGTGAGTGTGTTTAAAACCAAGTGAAAAAAGAACTTTGCTTTCACAATTGAAGGATCCTTTTAATGTTCTCTCGTCCTCATGAGATCTGAGAGCCCACAAGAAAGATTAGAAGGGCAGAAAGAGAAAAACTGATCCCCCCCACCCACAAAGCCCCAAATGCCCCTCATTTATTAGAGAACCTGCAGACCACCTTTGGCACCGTAGTGACAGGGCCTCTTCCCCCGGCTATTAAAAAGTGAGCTTCAGAACGTGGAGACAGAACCAGTCTTCAGATCATTTGACCTGAGGTCAAAACAACTATAATTCAGCAGATGGGAGCCCCACCCCATGGATTTTTTTTTTCTCTCCTTTTACTGAATCACCCTTAGAAACCATGGACCAAGCACGGCAACTGAAGACCCTCCTCACATCTGGCAAGATAATAACAGCAATAATAACTAATAATAAACCCATACCCAGGGTCGCTGCATCACTGAGCTATGACCCTGAGACTTTTTAGTCTGGCTAAATTGCTAAGGCTGTCCTCCATCATGTGATCCTCCTGCCTCAGCCTCCTGAGTCACTGGGCTCATAGGTGTGTGCCATCACTCCTGACCATCTCAAACTCCTTTTAAAGAGAGGCTTCTTTTGAAAAGCTGCATGTAAATAAATCTAATTGTGCATGTAAATAAATCTAATTGTGAATACCCATCTCTGCACATCAAGGTCACCTTAGAGGGACCCTCTGGTCTGGCAGATGGAGAGGCTGAGGCTGAGTGACTTGACACAGGAGACTAAGCCAGGACACAAATGCGGCTTTGCCTGGGGATCCGAAGTAGACTTCCTTGGCCAAGTACTTTCGAGAGTGGGCGGAAGTGCCTGGGAGCTCGCCTCTCTGTTTCTAATCCCTCTCGGATTCTTGGAGAGCCCGGTGTTTCTGGCTCTTCCTTCAGTAAGCATGCTGAGAGGGGTCCAACTGGCATTTATTTAATTACCGTAAACAGATGTATCACTTTGGCTTCAGGGAGACAACTTCTTGTGCTCAGCAGCCCGTCTGCCTACAAGGAGGCCTTGTGCAAGACACGGGTGGGGGACAGTCTGGCCCTTACGGTGCCAGCGCCAGCCCTCTCACCCCATGCCACCACCCTGAAGGGTACTGTCATAAACAGGCACCCTGGGGGACCCGCAGGGGAGTGAAGGCATATCACATAGGTCTCAGCCGCCTTCCTCAGGTGTCCTGGTCATTCTTCCCACTTCTGTGTCACCTGTGAACCTTCTGCAGCCCTTGGTAGCTTCTGCGTGTGTCCTGGTGATTCCCCTGCTTGGCTCTTGCCTGAGCATTTTCCTCCAGCCACTAACCGGAGCAGGAGCACTGACTGTCCTTTCTCCAGCACAGCCCTGGAGCAGCCTGCCAGCCCCATTCCTTGCCCCTGGGACGGCCTCCCCACTCCCACCCTGGCGCCTCTTAGCTCAGTTCTTCTCCTGGCACTTTTGCAAAGAAAAAATGTTTGTAGAATATTAGGGGAAGGCCTCACCAGAAACCAAGGTAAAAGCTGAGCTAAATTAGGTAAGAGCTGGTCATTAAAATTTCGTTCTTCTTTGATTTCAGGGGAAAAAAAAAAAGATTCAGTAATAGAATGTGGCTGCTAATGAGAAAGGATGTTTCAAAGGCCTGTGGTTCTTACAGAACAGGTGCTGCATGGGAAGAGCCATGTTCTCTTAAAGGGCCTTTTTCTTTTTGTATAAAAAGATCTCTCTTTCTTTGTTTCTTTCTCAGAGAAAGGTAATGTTATCCCAATGCTTAGAGAGCATGTGCATTTCTAATGTGTCCCTAGCTCCCATGTCACTGAACAGCAAGTCAGATGTTGACAAGGCAACCACACCTCCCGGATCAGGGGTCAGTCTTAGTTTCAGACATGCTGTCCACCTGTCAAACCAGGTAACCCATTAAAAAAAAAAAAAAAGGTCCTGGAGCATAAACTTCCTTTGCTATAGGATAATTTTGAGTTGGGCATTTAGGTAAAGCTGTGGCAAAGATGTCCCTAAAGGTATTTAAGCAAATCATCATTTCTAGAGAGCTTGAATTTGGAATACTGTGCTATTTGCAGAAGCTTGGAGACAATCTATTCTGAAATCAGGAAAGAGAGAGAAAGAGATAACACAGAGGTTGAAAGCATGCAGTAGACTTTTTCATGAATGGGATGGAGCCTTGGGCAAGTCACTTTGTCTCCTGGGCCTCAGCTTCCTCGTGTGTGATTTTGGCACACACTTGGGGCATTATCTTGAGGCTTTTCTTAATAAAAAGAAATTCAAGTAAGTCACTTATTGAAGTGTTTGGCATTTAGTAAGTGCTCAATAAATGTTATGCAGTAACACACACACACACACACACACAGTCTTAATCTGGGTTAAAGCAGAGCCTGAGATAAGGCCATGGGTATGATAGTTTATTTGGAAGGTGACTCCAGCAAGCGGTGGAAGAGCCACAGAGTCACTGCTACAGGCCACAGGGGCTCAATTCCATGGGGCAGCCTACAGAAACACAGAGAATACAGCCCAGGATCACCACCAAGAGCTGGAGCATGTGTTTATACATGAGGATGAGTAAGATGGGGGTCCCTAAGTATTTTTAAATAAAAAATAATATATCCAATATGAGTCCTAGGATCCAGTAAGTTGGCCCCGTTGTTTGTTGTGAAAAGTGAACTCTTAGGGATGACATGTCAAGAAGTGTTTTAAAGCACAGGATATGAATTTACAAAATACTATTTCCCAGTGGCAGATGCATAAGGATTTAACAGAGTTCCTGGATGTAGCACGCTTTCAATGTAGCTACTTCTGATTGCTATTGTCATTATTGTTATTATCGTGTGCATAACTGACACAGTAGAAAATTATCATCTGAAGGGTTGAGGATGTGTCCCAGCTCAGCCTAGGTTAAAACCACAATATAATCCTAACTGGCAGAAGAGGTTCTGAGTGGCTACTAACCTTAGACTTCTCGGCACATCTTGGCCAAGTTCTGTGAGTCAGATCTGAGGTCGCCACGAAGTCTGGCTACAAAGCCAGAGGTGGCCGGGCTTGCTCACCAGTCTCTTGTAAAATCTGCACTTATTGATCTGAATTTGGTTCCATCTCTGAGGCCAACCTATCCCCATCTTCCCTCCTCAGCTGTGGTTTGCAGAGCTCTTCTGCAGAGGGCCCTGCTCTCCTGCCAGGCCAGCCCCTCCTTTCTCAGGCCATTCTCTCCTTGTGGAGTCCAACGGCAGGCAGCTGCAGGCAGCCCTGCAGCACACAGCTCCCGCCTCATTGTGGATTCATGATTAAAAATACATTAAAGGTCTAAGAAATTATTAAGAGATACAGCGTTGTGCAAGTACAACTGACATTTCCAGTTAGACCACAATTCTAAATTAGCCACAAAGACCCTGTTCTTTGGCTGAAAACACTAGGCTGCTTTCTGACCTGTTTTCTGATGATGGTCCTTTCATACTGGGCCCATGGTCAAGATGAAAATGTAACCTTTGCTGGTAGAACTTGATCCATCAGGCTATGTCTGGGGGTTATAGCTGTGAGGCTCTGGTGACATCCCATGGAGTCTTGTCCCTAGCCCTCATTATAACCCAGCACTAGAGACACAAGAAATACTTGCGGTTTTATTGCCCCACAGCTGCCCAGCAGGTTCAGACCTTAGCCATGTCCTGAGAATGAGGGCCCTCTGGAAAAATGTCCAGCACCACTGTGGGGACACATCACAGAGGCAGTGACCTTAACCAAGCTGCCCACCCCTCATGGGGTGGTGGCAGAGGCAGAGCAGTGGCTGAATGCAGAGCATGAGGGTTGGACTGGCCCTACTGCAGCCCATCCAGCTGTGACCTTGGACATGTCACCTTATCCCTTTGAGCCTCATTTGTGAGACTCAAGCCTTGCATAGAATATCATTCTGGTTTTCTTTGCTTGAACACACAATAGTTTGAAACTTGGTCCCTCAACAGGTGGGACCTTCTACCTCTGTCCCTGCCCAGTCATTCCCAACATCCAGTAGTGGAAGTTTGCTCACCCTTTCAAGTTAGGCAAACTGAGTCACACCCTGTGCACCAGGTAATATGTCTGAGGACTCGAACTCAATAGTAATGATAATGTAACTACTGTGGATGGAGTAATTATAATGTGCCAGGTCCTGAGCACGTTGGTATTCTCTACACCAACCCTTTTACAGGTGAGGAAGCAAGACTCAAGGAGGTCAAAGATGTCAAAGGTTCTGGACACATAGGAATGATAAATGCTCAATGATGCAGAAATGTGGATTACCCTGATTTGATTATGTACTTGTGTTGAATTATCATATTGTACCCTGTATATTTGTACATTTTCTGTGTCAATTAAAAATAAAGAATTTGAAAGATATTATTAGATAAATTTTAAAATGTGTTATTTAAAAGATATTATTAGATAAAATTTAAAAATAAAAATAACATGATGGGGGTTAGCCAAAGGGGAACAAAAGGGAGGGCTGGACATAGGAAAGATAGTAGAATGAATCGGACATACCTTTCCTATGTTCATATATGAATACATGACCAGTGTAACTCCACATCATGTACAACCGCAAGAATGGGAAGTTATACTCCATGTATATATGATATGTCAAAATACATTCTACTGTCACATATAAATACAAAAGAAAAGAAAAGCAGGATTCAGATTAAGCCCAGATCTGTCTGACTCCCAAACCCATACTTAGCTGAAATATTACTCTTTCTTTCTGGGCACTACTCTGTCCCCTCCCCTCTCTCCCGAGCCTGGAGTGATCAGTCACAGGTGGGTGGGGGGAGGATCCTGTTCATCTCCATTTTTCCTTCTATTGCATTGACCCCACCGACTGGGATCAGCACCTGTGACCTGAATATCACTGCTATTCAGAGGCCACTCAGGGTCCACCCACGTGGACATCTCAGGGTGGCCATCATTTGTGTGTGCGAGAGTGTGTGCCTCTACCCGTGTGCTTCCTCCAGCTGCTGCTAATGGAAAGAAGCCATGAATAAGTCATAAGGGGCAAGTGTTCAGGATGGGTGGAGAAGGAGATTTATCTGCACTGCACGGCTCCTGGCTCTGTGAATGACAGGGCACCCACTCACTCAACCCCTGTTCCATGGTGGGCACATATGTCCTGCCAAGACCCAGCTCCTCTCCCTCTGGACTTCTAGACTCAGAACCCAATAGGGCTCAGCACTTTGAAGCTAAACATTAAATCTGTATATGGCAAGAAATTATTTTATTAAAATTCCCTTCAAGGCTAAAGGCAATGTGCAAATAAATACTAGAAAGAAATCGTGAGTACTGCCTGGCAGAGAGAGAGGAAAGGCCAAGGGCGACTGCCAGGTTGGGGGTGTGGGGAGCCACTGTTACTCTAATAAGCATGTTGACAGAAGCTGCTGCTGGGACTCTCCTCCACAGTGGGCATTTGATGATGTGAGCTCCTTCGGTTCTCATAGCCATCAGAGAAGGGGAACATTGTTTTCTCTTCTGTATAGATGAGGACCTGGAGCCTCTAAGAGGCTAAGTTCAAGGCCAGGTGTCAGCAAGTGGCACATTTGGGATTTGAACTCACTTGCCCAGTGCTCATGATCTCCCCCCCCCCCACAAATTCGCTCCTTCTCCCCATATTGATCTTGTGGACTTATAACATAGGCACCAAGGATAAAATAGAAAGCTCTACCCTTTTACTGTGTACCTTATTAACATCTGATTTTTCAAATATGGTATGTATGCATGTGTATGAATTATACTATTTGTAAAAGAATTTGAAAAAGAAGAAAGGTGTGGTGACACACGCCTATAATTCCAGCTACTCAGGAGGCTGAGGCAGGAGGATCACAAGTTCAAGGCCAGCCTGAGCAACTAAATGAGACCCTGTCCCAAATAAAATTTTAAAAGAGCTGGGGATGTAGCTCAGTGATAGAGCACTTGCCTAGCATGCACAAGGCCTTGGATTCAATCCTCAGTACTGATCCCCACCCTCACTGCCCCCCCCCAAAGGAATTTGAAATAGAGAAGGACAGAAAATTTGAAGAAGGATGGAGGAATAAAGGAGGAGGAGGAGGAGGTAGAGGCTGTGATTTGCTAAGAAATGTGGGTTTGATGAAGGGGGATGGTAGGGTGTGTGGTGCAGCCCATGAGGCCAGGTTGCTGGCCCCAAGTGGAGTGATAAGGTACAATAAGGGCAAGTTTCCGCCCCTCAGTATGTACCTGGGACATTTAGCTTGGGTAATTTGAAGGCAGCCTGAGGAGTTTAGTGATAAAGATCTGGCAAAAGGAGACCTAACTTCTGTCCCTAAATAGGCAGACTTTGCAAAAGTCGTGCAGGAGGTCAAATGGTAGTCTTCAAAGATATGCCCACATCCCAATGCCCTGAACCTGTGAATATTATCTTATACACCAAAAGAGTGACTATCATATTGCCAAAGGTGTGAATAAACTAAGGATAATGGGAGGGGAAGCTCATCCAGTGTTATCCAGGCAGGCCCAAAGTGCAGTCACCTGTGTCCTCAAAAGATAAACACACAAAGGAGACAACACACAGCAGAGAAGGAGGCGTGTGGAAGCAGAGATAGGAGAGATGTAGCCACAAGCCAAGGGGTGCGCGGAGCCTTTAGGGATTCTGCCCTAGCGAGTTCTGAGGGAGCCTGGCCCTGCCAGTGCCTGGTCTCCAGGACTGTGAGACAGACAATGCATTTCTGTGCTTTATTGTGTTGTTAAGCTGCCCAGTTTGTAGCAATTTGTTACAGCAGCCACAGGAAACCAGCGTAAGTAGTGTCCTTGATTATAAAATAAGGTTTAATCTCCCAGCTTTGACATTCCACCCACATTTCCTGAGCCACAGAACCCATGGGAGGGTGGGTCTCCATTCTCCAGGTTGACCCCTCTTCTGAGTCATTTCACATCTAAACAGGTTCACTGATCCCTTGGGGAGCAGAGCTGATCGAGTGAAGCTGACTTTTTAAGGGTAAAATACCTTTACCGAGAGTTACATTTTTCCCTTATAATTTCTTTTATACCAGGATTGAACCCAGGGGTGCTTAACCACTGAACCACACCCCAGCCCTATTTATTTATTGAGACAGGGTCTCCCTAAGTTGCTTAGGGCCTCACTAAGTTGCTGAGGCTGGCCTTATACTTATGACCCTCCTGCCTCAGCTCCTGAGTCACTGAGATTATAGGTATGCACCCCTGTGCCCTTTCTCCATATTGTTAATTCCTCAAAAAGTATTCTGTCTTATCCCAGGGATGCCATTCAAATAACTCTGACCTCACTGTGGATTTCAAAGAAAGAGCTCAGTCTCAGTTTTCTAATTTTCCCAAATAGTCTCTACATATGGAGGGACCATGGTTAAGGGATACCACAGAATTTGCTTGGGGGCTGGTGGATAAACGCAGTACAGAAGTAATCTGCTCCCCTCTGCAAGTCACCTGCTTCAGCCTTGCCTGCAACTCAATCACTAGCACACAGCTAACCAAATTACTGCTCAGGGCTCTGGGCCTCCTGTTATGTGACTCCGGAGCCTCATTTGCAATCACCATTAACCAGAAAAGCTGCTCGACTGCTCCGTGCCCATCGAGTCGAGTGTCATACAATACCAAGGGGCTGGAAGAGGCTGCAGACAGCCTCTAGGATAAAGCTCAGAGATGCAGACCACCAGCCTAGACCTACTCCTTCGCCAGTACCTCTCCCCAGCCCCTGACAAGTGCTAATGAGCAGGAGGTGGCTCCAGTCTAGGCAGAGAAAGAAGATGGGGAAATTGGTCAGAGGACTGGGAACAGAGCCCTCAGAGGTGGCTGTGTGAATAAATAAGAACTGGGTAACCCACATCCCAGCTCTTAAACAATCCTGTCAGAAACCCTTAACTGCTTTACCTCCAAAGGCCATTTCTAAATCTCTAAAAACAAAGCTCAGGTTTTGCTCGGGTCTTCAGCTCACATCCCTGCTGCTCCCTGCTGTGCTGTGTCAGGCAGTTAGCAAAGCCCCAGGGCAGCCAGGGATTTCCAAAGATTATCCCAATAAACAGTTGGAGGTGATGTTTGGCTTTGCCATACATCTCACATCTCTCCTGTTTCTCTCCTTGGAGGATCATCTCCTCTTTCCTCCCCCGCCCCACCACTCGGAATACATTTCCCCCATAGGCTGGTCTTAGAATGAAAGGCACAGGGATACTACAGGAATGGTACTGAAATGCCCCAGTTACAGGTCTCAAATCTGCCAGGCACTTAAACCCATCATTGTCCCATTCCGTGTTTTTGTCTGTAAGCCCAAGGTTAATGGGTTACCACAGACAAGAGCAGCAGGGATCTGGCTGGCTGGAGGCAGGACTAACCTTCCCTTCCAGGGAGGTGGGAAGACTTCTGTTCCCAGGTCAGGACGCAGAGGAGGGCACTGCATGGAGGTATGAGAGAGGGCCTTTTGGAAGTTTGCCAGAAAGCATTTCGCATTTCGGGTATTTTTGCAGAAAGCATTTTTTTTTTTTTTCAGGAACTTGTTTTCAAGGCCTGTGGTTAAAAGGAGGAAGTCGCACAGACATCTCTTCTCAGTCACTGTCCGCTGGCGGAGTGCTGAAGACAGACCGCAGAAGGGCTCTGGCTGGGGCTGCAGACCCTTCCCTGGGAGAAACCAGGCTGCAGGAACTGGCCATCCCGCCCACCCTCAAAGGGTACGGTCTGCAGGCGGGGCAGAAGGCAGCGCTGCGCAGGGCAGCCAGTGCCAACGGGAGAGGAGCCAGGGGAGAAAGGCTTCTTGGGTCGGAAACAAGCAAAGGACGCGCGGAAGGAAGGAATGCTGAATCAGACCCAGGCGCGGCAGCCTCAAGAGCGCCGCCTGCAGCTTTCTCGCCGCATTGCAATAACTCTGTGACCTGGGAAGCAGAGGGCAGCGAGCCAAGAAAGCTGGCCCCTTGGGAGCTGTCTCTCATGAAGCGGGAAGGAAAAGTGGGGGTACCATTTGAAACCCTTATCTTTGCAAGAAGTCATCCCTACAGACAGAGACAGACACAGGGACACAATCTTATTTGCTGTATTGCCTGGCATTCTCTTAGAGCTGAAGTCTCTCTAGCACAATGCCATTTACTCCAAAGGACCCTTTTAATTAGGGTAGGCTTAGTGGTGTAATGGCTCTAACCATGGTGTCTGCAGCCCCAGGAAGACTTTGCCTTCCACTTAAAAGAAGAGGCATGAGGCTTGAAGGAATCCCAGGTTGCTGAGTAATCACCATAATAAGATTGAGAATGAAGGTGACCTATAAAAGCACAGTAAATACACGAGTTGCTCTTCTCAGTAAGTGAATTTGGATTATAATCTAGCATTTGCCTCGGGTTCTTGGATGTTGTGAGAATTCCCAGGAAAACCCAGACAAAGATAAAGAGTGTAAAAGTACTTCCACAAAGAAAAATGCAGGCTTCCCAGCCTTCTTTGTAGCTACATACAACATTGAAAACAAGGTTGCAGTCTCTCTGTCCTTGGTCACAATTTCATGTTCCAGCCTGTCATACAAAGTGTGGGGAAGCACCACAGATCAATAGCTATTCTGGGTTATATTGCCACAGTTTGTTCGTGTTCTCTCTCTCTCTCTCTCTCTCTCTCTCTCTCTCTCTCTCTCTCTCCCTTTAAGAAAGAGGGATATTTATTTATGTAGATCACAGCTTATTTACATTGAAGGCATACTCCTGTGGTCTATTTATGGAAATTAACGTTTACAAAGAGAACCTTTTTTTCAGCCTTTGTGCACTTTTTAATCTAAGCAGTGGGGCGGTGATATTTCTAGAGGGTTGTTCCTTTAGAAACTCTGCAAATGAGTGTTAGGCCTCAGGTGTGAGGAGTAGGTAAACTTAAATGCTGGGCCACCCAGATCCTGGATGAGCATGGGGTGCTTATGGAGACCCCTCTGAACTCTATGCTGTGCCCCAAGCCTGACAGCATTCTTACACTCCACATGCTTCCCCCACACACACACCAGTGGTGGTTCTTTTATAAGCAAACTCCCTAAGTGGATTTTTTTTTAATGGGAAATGAAAAATCAAATGAGAGTGTATGTGAAAAAGTGAGCCGGGCAAAATAGCCCCTCAAAGCATATGTCACCTATTTTTATGTTCCTGCTTATAGGATTTCCAAGTTGCCTGAAGGCTCCAAGTGACAACTTTTGAAGTTCCTACAAATTGTATGCAAAAACATACTTTTTTTTTTAGAGGAGAGTATTACAAAGCACATTTGCCCCTCATATTTCTTGGCAGCCTCACAATGCTGTGGAGGAGCCAGGACAATTATTCCTATGCTCCTGTTGAAGGTGATAAAGGGGAGTCTCAGAGAGGTTCAATCATTCAAGGTCACACAGTTGGTCAGAGCTAACTCAAGGTTTCCAGTCCTGACTCTGAATCCCTGGGTTTTGCAGCAGGAATAAGTGTCAATATCCAAACAGATGTCACCCCAAAATATCCCCTCACCCCACACCAAGACCTCCGCACCCCTCTCTCCTCCATCATCAGCTACGGTCAATGAACCATATAAATTCAAACCTCAGAAATGCTAAGTCTCGTAAACAATTTTAAAGGTATTAAAATGCAAAACAGGAGTAAACAAAATTTCTTGCCACAGGGAACTAACTAATGTAAAGTGACAAAATAATGGGAGTTCGAATGTGGTCTCAAAAGCGACCATAAAATAGAATTCAGAATTATATTTTAATATGCATGCTATACACTTGCTTTGTCAGGGATGACTGGTAGAGAGTTCTCATTTATAAAACTAAGCTATAAAGAAAGAAAGGAATGAGAGGAGAGAGAGAGAGAGCACGCATAAGCCAGACCCAGAGGGAGAGAGGGAGAGAGAGCAGGAAATGTTAGTGAGATGGTATTAGTCACAGCTAAGGTCCCAGGAAGTCGGTTCCTAGGTGGGGTCAAGTGTGCTGGTTCCAGGGCAGTCCATGGCTCCTGCACTTGGGGCTGGCCTTGGCATGTGGCCTCAGGCTCTCCAGGCAGCTGTCCTTCCTAGGGACTTCCAGGAATGGGGTTTGGAGGGATGATCAGCAGAGGCTTGTAGGGTGGCAGCTAAGGACAGCTGCCAGGTGAGAGTTCATAAAGTGATAGGCAACATCCAACACTCTACCTAGCAGCAGTGGTCAGAAGGACAGATCTGTCCTCGTGGACACTGTCCAGCATTCCTGCTACAGACTGGCCCCTCCCCCTGCCCTCAATCCTCCAGTACAGTGGGGAGCACCCAAAAGCAACTCTCAAAGAAAGAGTCCCACCTTTTATTTCAGGACAGAGCCAAAGTGGCTCAGAGTTTCTCATGTGGAGAGTTCAGCTGAGTCCTCCCACCATGCCTCACCCCATTTTCTGCCCCTCCTCTCCATCACCCCTGGCCAGTGGCTCTTGATTCATTTCCCCCTCAGCCCTGGCTGTGAGGTATAGTGATCCTTCTAGAGCCCATGTTTTGACTCTCTCTTAAAGGGCCTTGACAGAAGGCACAAAAGCAGAGGCAAGGACAGCAGAGGAGTAGCCAGGCAGCCACCAGCAGCTCAGCACCCAGCTGCCAGCAAAGCTTGAGGCAGCAGAGGCTCCAAGCTGGTTTCATTATTACACAACTGAAGCAAAGCCCTCCTCCCCCTCCTCCTGTACTCAGGAGAAAGGTGCCCATCTAGCTGGCAGGAACACACCAAGTCCAAGGACAAGGGCCAATACTTTGCAGAAGGAGCCCCCTCACCAATTCCCTGTCTCGGGGCTGCTCAGTCCTGCAGGTACTTTTTGCTGGATCTGTAGCCCCCTAGCCAGCAGGGGCTTCCAAAATCCCTGTACTTAACTGCCTTTCCCAGCTCATGGGACAGACAGCGACATGGTAACTTTTCAAATCCTATCTTCTGAGCACTTGCCCACAAACATTTGAAAGAGTGGTGGGTACACCGCCCCCCACCCACGCCCTGCTCAACACACATACTCTCTCCACCACCTTCATCCACCTGCCCCCCCCTCCCCCCACCATCCTGCTCCTGTTGCCGGCGTGGGGAAGACACCAGACCATCGCTCCAGTGTTTTAGGGAAACAGCACACCGTCAGCACAAGCACCCAGCCAGCTAGAGAGCCAGAAAGAGCCCAGGCAATCACCTCCGAGGACCACAGGGTCCCAGCACCCGCGAACCGGTATTTGGAAGGGGCTCGGGGTACGCGGGAGGCTCACCGCGGCCGGTCGCCAAGAGGAGGGACGAGTCCCCCGAGCAGAATGCATGCACAATGCTGCGAGACAGCGACTCACCTTTAGGTTGTGCGTGGGATTGACAACGCAGACAAGTTGCCCAGCAGCAGAGAAAACCCGTTTGGCTTTGTAGTGCTGAAACCGGAGGTGAATGAGATCTAACACAGCCCCAAAGCACTGGGTAAAGAAAAGCATCACAACTTTTGGGGGGTTGTTGGCACAGGAAGGCAGAGGAGGGAGCTGTAGGTCCTTGGGCTCTGGAAGGAACGCAGCCTCTGAGACACTCCGCTCCAGCCCGGCTTAGCGTGCCTTCATATTCATCATCAAAATAAGACGGTTAGAATCTTGCAGCAGTGGGGCAGCCAATCAAAAGGACAGAAATGTTATCCTTGAGGTGCAGAGACAGCCAATAACAAATGCCTCCCCTACCGAAACTCCCTGATGAATTGAGCCTGGCGGAGAATGTATTATTGAACATTACCATAGATCAGCACATTGCATTTATCTTGTGATTACAGCCAACCATACATAATGCTGGGGAGATAGGCTGACAAAATTGATTGCTTAATGTGTCTCCATTTATTAATTGACTTAATTTAACATGAGAGCCTTTCTTAATGCCCTGCCCCCCCCCCCAAAAAAAATAATGTAAAGCGTTTAAACCGCCAAATAGTAAAACACCCTGCTCCAAAGTAGGCAGATGGATAACGCAGACCGTGGCTCGACTCACCAAAGCTGCTTGGGAGAAAATCAAATATTACAAGACTCCGATTCCAGATAAGGATTTGGCAGCAGCAGAGATGTGTATCTTTCAATCTTGCGCCTCTGACTCTCTGCAATTTGGATTACAGCCCCTTGATAAATCTAACTCTCCACTTTTTATATATTTAAAAAAAAACACAAAAAACTGACAAACTCATTTGGAGCCGAGGGGGGGAAATATGTGTATATATAGACATTTTTTTTCAAAACACTGTAATTACTGAAATCTTTTTTATTAAAGCATAAAAATGCACAGAGTACACTTCTAAAAATAATGAAATCCCTGATGCATGAATGCACACACAGAAAAACCTACACAGAGAAGAAAGTGGCTTGTAAATCAGCAAAATAATTACAGAGGCAGAGACCCTTTGCTTGTCATTCATTTGCATATTGGTGGGCAGCAAATTGCTAATTAACCACTAGCTGGTAGGAGACATTAAAATAGAGATTAAGAAACACACACACCACATCACTTACTTGCTTGGGGAATGCTAGTAGCACTGTTTCTGTGCTGGAGCAGGCAGAGAGCATTTGGGTGCTCACACTATAACACAAACTCACCTTGCTCTCCCAAAATGGGCTGGTGGGACCAGGCCACCAGGTGGTTCTTAAAGAAGGGCTCCCAAGCAGTACATAGAGAGTTAGGGTTTCTAGGGATGAGCTCTGATAGTGTATGTGGTCTTTGTAACTAAAGCCAGGTATATTATATTTTCACACTTCTTGGCTATTTCTCCATGGAGCAGTCAGACCAAATCCAGTGCTGCTTGGGGCACAATCAGTCTCATTAGTGAATTGCAGCCATTGAGTGTAAGTTCATTACTCCTTCCTGAATGACTCTCACTCTGCCCCACTATACATATGCTGATTGGGAGGCTGAGGTAGGAGAACCATGAGTTTAAAGCCAACTTCAACAACAGCAAGGCACTAAGCAACTCAGGGAGACCCTGTCTCTAAATACAATATTTTAAAAAGGGCTGGGGACATGGCTCAGTGGCTGAGCGCACCTAAGTTTAATCCCTAGTATCCCCTCCCCCCCCCACAAAAAAAGCACATGCTGAAATATCTGGCTGTTTCTTGCTCAGGCAATAAACTAAAACAGAATAAAATATAGGAAGAAAAATATGCATATGTTTAATGACACGGGAACAGAGCCCAGGTTAATTTTAACCTAAATTTTAAACCAAACCCATATTTTAAGGGACAAGCTCAACACCAAATAAAATTGAAAAATTGTGCTTTTAAAAATAATTGTTCTGGCATAAAACTAGATGACAGCGTTCAAATTGATTAGACCTTTTTCAATGTGCTGGTTTTATAGAATATGAATTCCTGGACCCATTTATTACATGGTTGTAAATAAAGGTTGTTGGTCTACACTATTAGAATTTGCTTTCTGAAGTTTACATTTTCTGAAAAAGCTCTCAGCAATTCAGCAGGAAACCATTTTGGTGTGTTTTTATTGTCTTAAAAAAAAAAGTGAACATAGACTCCCATGGATTCCTTAAAGACACACTTCATAATTCAGAAAGGTTCAAACTTCCTCTTTTATATTCTTTATACAATGGATATTTTGTTTGTTTTGTTTACATTTAATTTTTTTTGTTCATTTGTTTATTGCTTTTGTCACCCTCTAGAATAAGTCCCCTGAGGGTGAAGTTTTTTTTTTTTTTTCTGTCATCTAGTTTTGTTTCTTTTCAAATCTATTTTAAATAAAATGATTATAAGGAAAGTAAGGAAACCATCAAATAGAACAAAGGTCTATTATTTGATTGATAATCTCATGTTTGTTTAAGATATAGAAATCAGTGCTCCTTGTATGTTTAAAATTTTATTAAAGATTATTTTCAGATTAATATTAGATTCTCTCATTTTCAGATTAATATTAGATTCTCTCAAATTGAGAGGAAGGCACAGTGAGTTCCCGTGTGCCCCTTACCCCAGCACATACATAGCTCCCCGCACTGTCAACATCCTCCCCCCAGCACTGCAGTGCATTGGTTGCAATTGGTAAACTTCCACTAGTGTATCATCCTAATCCAGAGTCCACAGTTTACATCAGGGTGCACAGTATACTGGATATACTTATGGGTATGCACAGACTTATAATGGCAAATATCTACCATTGTAGAATCACCCAGGAGGGTTTCACTGCTCTGAAAATCTTCTGTGCCCTTTATTCTTTGCTCCTTCTCCTCAAATCCCTGACAGCCATGGGCCTTTTCACCATCTCCATAGATTTGCCTTTTCCAGATGTCATACTTAGGACTATGTTATATAATCTTTTAAAGTGGTCTTTTCACTTAATAATGTGCATCCACGTCTCTCTGTGTCTTTTCAGGGCTTGATAGCTCATTTGTTTTTAGTGTTAATTAATATTCTTTTTTTCTGGATGTACCACAGTTTATCCATTCTCCAACTGAGGGACATCCTGGTTGCTTCCAAGTTTTGGTAATTATGAATTAAGCTGCTGTAAACATCCATGTGCAGGTCTTTGTGTGGACATGTTTCCAACACCTCTGGTTATATACCAGGGAGCCACATTACAGGATTGCATGGTAAGAGTATATTTGGTTCTCTAAGAAACCACCCAACTGTATTCCAAGGAAGTTGCACCATTTTGCATTTCCACCAACAATAAATAATTTCTTGATACTCCACATCCTGAGGCACAGATTGGGGTGATATATCTATAAGTAAGGAATGCCAAATATGACCAGAAAGAGAAGCATGGAACACAATCTCCCTCATAACCCTCAGGGAGAACCAGTCTAGCTGACACTTGGATATTAGACCTCTAGCCTCCAGAAGTGTGAGGCTAATTTTCTGTTGTTCCAGCTGCCTGGGTTGTGGCACTTTGTTATAGCAGCCCTAGCCAACTAGTGCAATAACTTTGTCCGATTCATGGAAATCTATCAGACTGGGTTTTCTGTATGAAAGATATATGTCCTCAGTAATACTAAAGTAACATGTGGATGAACTTGTCATTGAATTTTGAAATGGTGAAAAATACTTCTAAAGATTTTTTAGAATCTACTAAAGTAATCACAAAGGGAAAAAACCCAATTATATAAAACATTAAACTTTGTCAAAATAATTTCTAACAAATAAAATTGAAAAGAAAAGAAACAATTAGAGATATTTTACAGGAACAGTGACAAAAGATTTCCATTCCTATTAAAGAACTCTTCTCTTTGCACTTGAAAGAATTTAAAGTTACATCGAAAAAAATTGACAAAAGATACAGACAGAGTACATGGAAGAAATAAAAAGATGAATAAGCAGAATGCAAAGTTACCAAGAAGGCAGAAGTCCCAGTCCTCACCTTCTGATCCAATAGAAACATCAATTTAACAACCATCCACAGATGAAAATACCTCTAGGAATTTTCCAGAATCCACTTGTACACATTAAATATGTATAGCTTTTTGTATCTCATACTTCAAAAAAGAGGTTTTAAAATAAAGATTAATAAGCAAGTGAAGAATACTCAATAGAACTAGAAATCAAAGAAATAAAAATTCAAACAAGATAATATCTTTTATCTGTCAAATTGATACTTTTCATTTTTAAACAATCCACAAAATGGAGTAAATTGTAACCATAAAATTATGTGGAAAAAATTTCAGAAAGACACATGCATAAAACGATTTGTCACAATACTATTTATAATAGTAAGAGACTAAAATAAAAGAATAGGGATAAATAAATCATTAGTTAAAGAGTAGAAACCACCAGATTATCTGTGCATGGAGGACTGGTTGAATAAACTACATACATTTACATAATGGTAACCATTAGCCATAGAAATGACCATTATTTGTGAATACTGGACTTCAAATACTGAAATGAATTCCATGTATATCGGTGTCTGAAAAAAAGAAATATGAAGGGTAGTATGAATAACATGAAAATATTTTAGAATTAGAAGTATGTATTTATTTAAGGAGTTGTTTTTAAAAGGAAGTATACATAAAAAGTTTTTTTAAAAGTTAACCTAGAGGAGAGAAGGGTACAGAGTGTAAAGAAATAAAGCTAGATTTTCTGAATCTGGCCTGATTAGTTTGACTTCAACACATTTAAGTTATTTTATAAAATTATAAAACAAAACAAAAAAGAAGGAATTCCCAAAAGTCAAAAGCAAAAGAAAACAAGTCAACTGTTTTTTAAGTTGATGGCACATGCACACAGGGGACAACTTTATGTGAATTCAGAACATAGTAATTTGACCGTATCCTCAGTAAGAAGCACTCTATTAAAAGAAAAAAAAAAAAGTTGTGGAAAATGTAACTACTGTCAGTAATTTTATCATTGGCAATAGTGTTTATGTGGTTTAAAAATACACCTCCACCTTCAAGATGTACAACCTAATTTTCCTTTTTGAGTGGGAGCAAGATTTACTGAGTTGACCATAATAAAAAGCATAAAAATGGTAATGTGTGATCTGTAAGCCTTGGTTATCAATGGAATTGAAGTTTCCCCACTGTTCTCCTGGATGGCTTGCTCTTAAGCCCATTTCATACCATAAGGACACTCTGCCACGAATCTAGAGAGGTCCATGTGGAAAAGAAGCTCTCTCTCCCCACCCACAGCCAGCAGCCACTTTCCAGCCATGGAAATGACTGTCCTTGGACACAGATCCCTCAGTGTTGGTCAAACCGCCAGATGACTGCAGCTCTAGCCAAACTCCCTCATCCAACCTCACCAGAAACTCTCCTCTAGAATAGCCCAGCTCAGAGCAGCTCTCATATTTCTAACTTACAGAAACTGTGACTCAATAAATGTTAATCATCATTCTAAGACACTAAATTTTAGGGTAACTTGTTACACAGCCATAGATATCTAGTACAGAATTTGTACCGGAGGTAGGGTATGCCATAACAAACCCTAAAATTTAGGAGTGGCTTTCAAATTAGACAGTGGATAGAAGATGAGTATGTTAATTAAAAATGAAAGGGCCTTGAAAAGATTGTTGGTAGAAGTCCAAGGTTGAGAAGGACTTACTTGCAGGGGTGATGATTGGATTGAATGGGCTACTGTAAAAAATCATAAGAGATCCATGAAGTCTTTAAAAGGAGTACATTGGCAAAGATATTACAAACTTAAGCTGAAAGAAGCAGAATATATAAAACAGAAAGAGGCTTTTGGAAACACAAGTTTCTGTCAGTAAGAAGCAAGCTGAGAAAATTGTTCCAGAGAAAAGATTGGTTGCCTTTCATGGAAAAGCATGGATGTCCTGGAGGGTAGGGCTAATGGTCAGACACCAGAGGTGGAAGCTGTAGAGACGTAATCTCAGGCTTCGAGTGCCAATCAAGGAGCTTCATTTGCCCTGATGGATTTCCAAATTGCTATGGATCAGGGCTTTTGTGTGTCTCCTGTTTTTCTGTTTCAAATACTGTTGGTGGGGTTTATGGTGGTTATCTTATGCTTCTCCCACCATTCATGTTAAGTGTACCTGTCGGCAAGGAGTGAAAAATAACTTCTCTTTTTAGATCCCAATTCTTCAGATCATGAGGAATTGTGCTTAGGGAGCTGAATTCAACGAACCACACCTGACGCGTGTCTTCCGTCTCTGGACCTGATTTAGGTGACAAGACCTGGACTTCCAGTTGATGCTTGAAGGGAGGAAATTTTGGGGAGTCTTCAGAAGGGGTGAGTAATTTTGCATGTGGGAGGAATGTAAGTTGTTAGTCATAAAGTAAAAAGAAATATGCCTGCAAATTCTTTGACAATCCTCTTTGAACAGTTGGAGACTATGTGACATAGTGACTTAGAGCAGCAGCCAGAGATTCTGAAGATAGATCACAAAAGCAAAGCTGCTTACACCTTGCTCTCTAGCATCACCTGCTTTGGGTAAAACCAGAACTCATATTGCAAGGACCCTCCAGCAGCTGTGTGAGAGGCCCCTGTGAAGAACAACAGAGGTCTTCTATCAACAGCCCGTATCAGCTTGCCAGCCTTGGGAGCAAGTCCCAGTGGAAACAGATCTCCCATCCCCAGCCAAGCCTTCCATAACTTCAGTCCTGGCCAACATTTTGTCTGCAATCTCATGGAAGACTTTGATCCAGACTGTAAGCTAAACTGCGTAAGATTTGCTATCTGTAGAAACTGTGATATTATTAGTGTTATCATTGCTAGGAGACACCAGGTTTGGGGATAATTTGATGTGTGAATATGGTTGATGAAGCAAATGTGTAATTAAGTGGGTGTCATTGGTGTGAAAGGAGCTACAGGTATAAGGTCAATGAGGTTAAACTTGATTGCAATGATTATAGGGTACACCTTTTATGTTAAAGAAGAGAGGCGATGAGGCAGAGAAGGAGGAGGAGAAGTAGGGAAAGGGGAAGGGAAGAAGAGATTAAGGTAAAGGAGAAAGAATGTTACTTAGTCTGATCCACTGAAAAGACCTTCAACAATGAGTACCATCGGAGCCAGACCATGGTTTGCATATACCTTTTCCCACTTAAAACAACAACCCAACAAACCAAGAAATGGATAGTTCTATATCTGGAGCAGAAAATGTGTGGGATAAGCCTGGAAACATCTCCTCAACATGGAAAGTAAGGAAGCAATTTAAAAATTAAAAAAAAAAACTAGGAAAAAAATGGTAGAGTCTTGTTAAAGACTCAGAAGCCAATGTGAAGGGGCTGTCATTGCTGAAGATGGGACAATTGGAGCATCATTAAAATCATAGCTGCAGTGGATTAAAATATATCAAAATGTTCTAATCCATAATGACATTAAAAAACTAATTAGTTCCTTTTGGATCATGTTTGGCATCGAATTCGTTAGTTTGATAACTGGCTAATAAAGGAAATAAAATCAGCATATATCCTGTCTTTCCTGTGTGAGCTGTACCTCCATATAATTAGTGATTGAGGAGAAGTTTCTCTTTGTAGAAGCATTCCAGCTGTAAACAAATAAATAAAGGAAAAACAAGAATTAAAAAAAATTTTTTTTGAATGAAGGAATGGGTCTGGGCAGTGATCATCAATGGCTGCTGCCCTCACAGAACAGAGACAACCAGGGAACCCTTCCCTCGGGAAGGAAAAAACATGGCTTATGAAGCAGGCTCACCTAAGTGACCCATGTGCACCCAGCAAACCTCTAGATTCAGCTACCAAATTTTAGGAACTATAGGAAACAGAGGAACATGATCAACAACAACCTGGGAATCCAACTAGTAAAACCCAAATCGTAGGAAACTATAGGAGAAAAGACTGGGTTCTTGAATGAACAAAAATATATTGCAAAGACAGAGAGGGACCAATCAGGCAGTGGGTGGGGAGAGAATCATATTTCAAATAATATGCAAAAATGTCCAACATCCATTAAATTAGGAAAATCAGGATATAAAATTGGATTTAAAACATATGAAAAGTAGCAGCATTTGTCTCTGGGTAGCAGGACTGTTGGTCATCTAAAAAAATTTATTTCTGTGGTTTCCAAATCTTTTTCAAGAAGCATATATTTATAATCACTACATTATATATCTTTTGGATGAGAGGGAACAAATTTTTTTAAATTAGTTAAAAAAAAATAACAGTGAAAAATCATACAATTTACTCGCAGTTTTTTGTTTCTTGTTTTATACAGGTTCTGTCCTTCCATTCACTGAGATTCTGTTTTCTACAAGAAAACCAACTGATCCCCCTGGACTGTAGTGTGACGATGGGTCTCATCTCCCTAGTAACAGGTGTGTATTTTGTGAGGGGTCTTATGGGAAAGACCCAAATGCAAAGGAATGGATCAGCGCTGCCCTGGGCTTGGAGAGGCTGAGAGCAGTCCGGCTGGCTCTCAGAAGTGCTCAGGCCGGTCAGCATCTGGACTAGGAATCCTGACTTTTGGTAGATGACACACAGGAAAAGGAAGCAATCAGCCTCCACATAGTACAGGTTGGGTACAGATGGTCCAAAAGCAACAAGTTTATTCTGTAACGTTGCCAAGGCAACAGCAGCTGCTTCTGGCATCGAGGAGGGTGGGGGGAGGGGAGAACGGTGGAAATAAAGAGGCCGGATGATTCCGTAAATCTTTCCTAGGAAAATAGGAAGGAAGATTGCAAAATAGCAAATATTATCTGGGGGTGCCTAAGTCCACAGCACTTAAGGTGTCAGCAACGCAAGGCAAATGGTGTTTTTCACATTACGATCTGCCTAGAACCAAATGGGAGCCCAGTGTCTCTTGTCATATTGTCATTTTCCCTTCCATGTCTCCAAACAGCTTTATTCCCTTGAGTGTTAAAACACATTGATGTTTTCCTGTGACAGTTACCGCAGCATCTATTCACAGAGCTGAAAGACGCTTATTATGTTTTCACTGTGTCTGAACCTAAGGGGGAAGGAGAGAAGAGAGGAGAGCATTGATCTTCCTCCTCCTCCTCTCCTCCCTGAGACTCCCACCTCCAAATCTTTTTTTTTTTTTTTTTCTGGCAGAGGAAGAGGAGGAAGGGAGGAAGGCCTCCCATGCTGGGCAGAGCCCTGCTCCACTTGTGACGGGCCTTAGAGAGAGGTAGGAGATGAAGGGAGAGAAACTGAAGCAATGGTGTGCAGAGGTTGAGTTTCTAAATCATTCTCAAGCTGCATAAAGATCTAACACATTGGCTCAGGGGAAGACTCTTTCTCCATCCAAACCCCATTGACCGTGTTCAGGACCTGTAGTCATCTTGTGTGGTTTTCATCTGCCCCGAAGTAGAAAAATTTAGAGCCCTGCTTGTATCCATCTGGGACTGAATGTTTTTTTGTGGGTTTGTGTTTTTTTTTTTTTAATGCTAAACCACTTTGACATCAAGACAGGGTGACCTGAACATGAGGGTGAAACAAGTCAGGGCAACCTAGGTCTGAAGGCCAGGCTCACTCCTCAGTGCTGTTTCCCTGGAGTGGCACTAGGGAGGCTAGAAGCCAGGAGACCAGCCTCTGGGACCCCAGCTCCCATGTCTGTGAAGAGGAGCACACAGGCCAGCTTCCTAACGTTGGGCTTTTGATGAAGCACAGCGTCGAGAACACCACTATTATCGTCACTCTTGTTTGACCATGTTGGCAAGGGACCTGTTAGTCAGTGGTCACCAGAGAAAGAGAACAGAAAGGACACAGGAAAAAGAGAGAGAAAGTGAGAGAGATTTATTTTAGGGAATTGACCGATGAGATTGAGCCAGCTGGCAAGTTCAAACTCTGCAAGGCAGGCTGAGACCAGGGAAGAACTGAGGCTGCAGTTCAAGTCCAAAGGTCATCTGCAGACAGAGTCCCCTCCTCTTTGGGGAGCCAGTCCTTATCTCTTAAGGACTTCAACTGAATAGATGAGGCCCACCCACATTATGAAAGGAAATCCACTTTTACATGTTAATCTTATTAAAAAAAAAAAAAAACTTTCAGGGGTGGGCTGGGGATCTAGCTCAGTTGGTAGAGTCCTTGCCTCATATGCACAAGACCCTGGGTTCAATCCCCAGCACCACAAAATAAAATACTTTCACGGAAGCATCTAGTGTTTGACCAAATATCTGAATACTATGGCTTATCCAAGTGGACACATACAATTAACCACCTTAAAGCACCTTACAAAGCCTGGTCAGTCTTCTCCTGGGAAATTCCTGACAAGTCAGTAGCCATGACCCCAAAGATTCACTTGTACAGTGGTTGGGGTGCTACTGATGCAGTCTGGGGCATGGCTTCTGCTGAGTAGCTAGGACTAGATCTTAAGTCTCATTTACTTGTGCTTAGCTGTTGTTGATGATGGACCTTTATTTTTTATAAGCGGTGCTGAGGATCCAATCCAGAGCTAGGCAAGTGCTCTCTACCACTGAGCCACAACCCCAGCCCCTTATTTGTGCTTGTTCAGGAAATAAAACAAAGGACAACAACAACTACACCAAGAAGCATATCAAAAGGTAATTTCTACTGCAGATCCTGGGGTTCCTTTGTATTTTTATTCCTATCTCTTACAATAAGTGAAAGAGGAAGATATTTAAAGGGAGCCCTGGATTGGGGGCAGGAGGTTCCACACTGTAGTAAAGCAGGTCATCCTTCCGGTGCCGACAAAGGAGTGGGGAAGATTTGCTACCGTCATCTGTGTAAAAGTGCAGCCAGGGCCAATTACGCTCGAACCTGGAAAAGACTTGAAAGCCGAAACCTTGCTGGAGTGATTCAGCTTTCTCAGAAAAGCGAAGCTACATAAACGCAAGATAGGGCTGCTCCCAAACAGAAAGGAGGGCAGGGGAATTGAGCCACAAGTCTCTGAGGATGACACCTCGTTTTTTTTTTTTTTTTTTGGTCCCCACCTCCCTCTCTTTTCTCTTGAGCAAAATCTCACGGGGTCCTAATGGCCCATCTCGGTTTTTCCTCCAGCTATGGCTGCCTGCCCATCTTTCTTTGTGTGGTGCCCACAGAGCGGTACAGAGCCTTTTCTGCAACCTGCTGTCAGAAAAGGAGCACGTCCTGGATGAGAAGCCAAGGGCAAAGACCATGTGGGGGGGTTTTAGAAGGTGCCCCTTCTGAGTCTAGAGAAACAGGTGCTCTCAGACTTGGCTGCTGACAGTGGCTGTCAGAATGGTATTCCTGGAACAGAGTTTGGAAATAAGGAGCAAATGTCTCAAAGAGGCAGAGGTACCTAGAAGTTCCATTCTAAGGAACTGATCTAACAGAAATATGCAAATATCTGCACAAGGAAACTCCTTAGGGTATTCCTCTACTAGTGAAAAGCTGCAAGAGACCTAAATGCCCCACAAAACATAAGATCCAATGAATGAACTGCAGTCCACCTCGAGAATAGACTGTATTTGAACCATTAAAATATAAAACTATGATGAGCTTGTGTGTGTGTATAATGAATATCGGCATGTACATACAGGCAAAGACATTCATCACATATTGAGAGAGGGATATAGATCACAGAATCTATGTGGAGTTAATTCTATGAAAACTAGACATATATGCAAAGTTTTGTACAGCAAAATATTCAGAGATTTTTCTCTAGGTAGTAGAATTTTGGTTGCTTGCTTTATCTTGTTTTACCATCTGTATTTCTGTTTTTCTACAGTGAGCACTTGATTACTTCTGGGTTTAAAAATAAGGAGAAAAGTGCTTTCTTAGATATTAGTATTGGCTGCTCTCTAATCTGCCCAGCCCTGATTGGGAGGGTTTTGCTGGGTATGCTTGAGGCCCCCAGGCGTGTCCAGGAAGGAAAATTGTTCCCAGCATTTTCTGTTATTTTTGCCCTCCACTGGCATTTAAACATCAGTGTTGATGGTGACCTTGCAGATTGATTTTCTCTCTCTCTTGTGTAAAACAAAATCCTTGCAGCCACTAACACGGGTAGCTCTTTGTAAGGAATCTGGATCCCAGGCTGTGGTGAATGCAGTAAAGCAGTCAGGTAATTCCATCAGGGACCCTGGAAACTTTAATTATCATAAAGGCCATATTTCTTTGAGGTTTGTTAACCTAACTAACTTCATCAAGAAGATTTTGGGGCTGATGGCAAAATCCAGAAGTCAGGGACATCGCTGAAGGCAGAACCGAGAACCCTTGAGGCTGTCCCTGCTTGCATGCGTATGCATGTGTGTATTTCAGCAAGGGAGGCTTGGTTCTTTTCCTATTAGTGAACCCTAAATTCTGATATTTTCTGTGTGTGTAATGGCAGAACTTGAAATGAGGCTATTTCTCCATGGTTCTGGGAGAATTCACCCTGAGTGCTCATGTATGGATAAGCAGCCAGCACTTCCAGGCCAGACACTGCAGAAATGTGGTTTATCATCAAGTTACCCTGTTCCTCTCTTCGACAGTTGACTTTTAGTCAGAGATGGAGCCTCCTGACTACACAAATGTTAAGAGACCTTGAAGTGGTTTCAGACTTTTAGGCCCTAAAACACAAAGCACAAGGCCCATAGTCACTCCATTTCTTAAAGGGTAGCAAATAGCAGTGCACACGGGCCAGAGGGGTTGGAGCAGGAGGTGGACACACTGCTCACACACCTGTGGTGCCAGATGGCTTCAGGAGTGGACATCAGCGACCTGACACCCCTCCCCTCCTCCCATTTGATGTAAAAAATGGAGAGGCACATTCTTTTTTCTTCCTCCTCAGCACCTGCTAGCCTCTATTTGTATTTCTCTAAAGGCATTTTGCCTTATCCTGCTTTGCGTTTTAGAAATATCTGAATACATTTTTGGACTCTTACTAGATTGCAAGCTCTCTGAGGGTGCCAACATCCTAAATTGACTTGGCATTGACAATGTATGGTACCTAGCAGATGTCCAACAACAACAAAAAAAAAAAAAGAAAAAGAAAAAAGAAAGAAAAAAGTCACTGAATGATGAACAGTTAGCTCTTGAAATTTACTCACTTCCACTGACAGACACAACAGGAAGTTGGAGCCCTTTAAGAAAACAAAAGCTCATTTTTCAAGCTCCTAATGGTTCAATGGTTGTGCGTCATTCTCCCTTCTCAAGAAAGGAGTTGCCTCTGACCTCATGGCTTTGATTTCTTCTTATTCTACCCCTCCCAGCTGAAGAGGTGGATTTAGCAATTCAATCGAAAGGCTCATTACTCAAAGACCTGTTCTCCCTCTGAGACTCTGCCTAGACAATTTCTCTGCACTCCACGGCTAACAAGCTCCCTGGTGATGGAGCAGACTTAGTCTTTCCACTTACAATCTATCAAATGGATTCATAAAATCAGCCAACTGGTGTTTATCATCCAACTATTATATGTTCAACACTGAGAAGTAAAACTCATGTATTTTTAGAAGCTTTGAGCTGAGGAAGAAAGTAGTGTTTCATAGGTTACAAAAAATAGTATGTAGTTTATTTAATTTATTCCTTTCTGCAAAAGGATCGTAGCTGGGCACAGTGGTGCATGCCTGTAATCCCAGTGGCTCGGGAGGCTGACACAGGAGGATTGCGAGTTCAAAGCCAGCCTCAGCAAAAGTGAGGCACTAAGCAACTCGCGAGACTCTGTCTCTAAATAAAATACAAACTAGGACTGGAGATGTGGCTCAGTGGTCGAGTGCCCCTGAGTTCAATCCCCAGTACCAAAAAATAAAGAAAAAAAGATTGTATTAAACTGAAAGATCCCAGACCTCACCATCTTCATTTCCTCCCTCTCCTCTTTCACTCCTTTCTCCTCCCCATCTTCTTTTCCTCCCTCTCTCTCCTTCTGGCACCAACTACAACCTTAACTAAAGCCCTGTATTCAGGATACTGTGCTGAGTGTGTAAAAATGAATACCGAGAACTGTTAGATGAATGCGGGTGGGGCCTTGGAACACTTTTACACTGTGGGCTGGAACAGAGACTGTGGCTTCCATTTCTAAATGACACTCTAGCCTGTGGCTGCTGCTCTGCAGGACATCTAATAACATTAATAGGATGCACCATAATTTACTGGCACCATGCCCCTCTCCCTCTCCCAGGGCCTAGGATGGCCAGAGGCAAGCTCGGGGTGTTTCTATAAACAGCGGTCCCCTCCCTGATAGACGCTCCAGTGAGGGGCATGCCGCCCGCCCCTCTAATTAGGTGGCACTCCTCCTCAAGCCCCTCCCTCAGAAGCCAGAACTGTGCCCTTCATCACACGCCCCCGCCTCTCCACTCAGTTGCCGGGAGTTCCTTCTTCAGTAGAATGTTCCACCCTCCCTTACCTTGAATCTAAATGGAGTCTCCCATGTTGCCCAAATCATCAGGCCAAACCCCCCTGGATCATGAAGAGGAAAGAGGCTGGGAGTGAGAGACGGCAGTGAATTCATACACTGGAGGGAGCTCCTCATTCCGTTCCATTATGTTAATTCTTCCATCTCAATAACCTAATTCCCTCCCCCCAACCACACACATTTTTCTTTTTCCTGATGAAGGAGCTGATTGATGCTGAAGTCAGAATCCATCCAATTTTGTGATGGTCTGAATACTCAAGGCGATTGTCCCGCAGCAGCCGGTGGCTGTCACAGGCCCACACTGAAACAGCCCCCACGTTTAGAGCAGGTTATTTGGGGGCTTTAGAAAGGCTGGTGGTGTGTGCTAATTGTGCATCTAGGAGTTCGTGTGCTTGTGCCTGCTTGTCCTGGCCAGATGCCCAGGTCGAGAAATCTATAGAGGGTTATCCCAACATTTCCCTCCGATCTGTCTCAACCTGCCTTCGCGCTGCCCCAGAGAGGCGCTGCCCCAGCTTGTCGGCAATGCTCTCTCATGCAGCCTGCCCTGATGCGGTGCTTATTTATTATTCAATTATTAGAGTTATTGGATGTGCTTATGGCTTATTACCCTCTGGATACATTTACAAGTAGGACGGGAAAAAGCCACAGCAGCTTAATTTCCGTTTTTACCATGAAGTGTGCACCTACTGTGACGTCTATTGAATAAAGATTTTATGACAGACTCTTCTTCTCAAGCTTACATTTTCCTCTTAGGGGCTACAGAAAATGTACGTATGAGCCCTCCCAATGAAGTAGGTAAGAAGCAGGTATTGCCAATCAGGAGACTGGCCAGAGATCACTTACAGGAGAGACCCAGGGGTTCAGCCCTTCCCTGAAAGGGGTAACCTCTCTCCCCATTATGCAATTAGTTTCACAGACAGGTCTCTTTTCCTTCTGGGTCTTTCTGACACTGGTTCTCTCTCTGATTTATGGATAAAAGGGAGCACACACCTGCACACATGCACACACGTTCGTGGCTGTAACTTCACAACCTCCTCCCCATAGCACAAGCCTGGAAGCTCAGGCAGTTTTCTGCAGGAACATCTGTATATCATCTCAGTGGACCTTCCCTTGTGGCCACCTCTGGAGGACAGAAGGTCCCAACTCTCTGTATTTCTCATATACTCTGATGCAAAATGAAGGCCCTGTGTATACATGGACTGAGTACCTGGGGGTGGTCCTCTCTACGTGTGAGGTGACAGAGGACTCACAGTGCTTCAGGACATTTCTCCTCCCTACTTAGAAAGAGGAATGCTGGAATTGAGAAGTTGGAAACCTAAGTTTTATTATTCTGGCTAGAAATGTTCAGTTGATCATGAAGGGAATCTGGTAAATGGGGAGTTCTGTCATTTCTTCTTTCTTGTTTCTTCTCATTCCTGCCTTTGTCCCACCCACCCACCCCACCCCTAGATTAGCCCCAAATCACTCCAGAAACCATTGGGAGTCTGGCAGATTTCCTTCCCTGTGGCAACTCCCACAGAAGGTTGTGACCCTATCTGCTAGCCAGGTGTTTATCAGAATGACACTTGGTGCTAGGCCTCCTGGAGGATGGGACAGGAACAGAGTATATGAGTCTGGATGAGCGAGGACCTCCCCTGGAGAGTGACACCTGGCTGCTCCCTCTGCTTACCTTTCCAAAGCTTGAATAGAGTAGAGATGTCCCCAAGTACTTAGAAGCACAGGGCCCACCATCTTCTGCTCATTCTGTGGAGAAGAGTCTGCCACCAGCCCAAGGCAGAGGCTGCCTACAACAATAGCCCATGTTTGGTTTGGTTAGAGGTTTAGGGGACCTGGAAAGAGCACCCCCAGGCATTCACTTCCACTCTGGCCTGTCCGGGTTCTGGAGTCACTGTTTGCTGAACCTGGGATTTTGCAAGGAAGTCAGAGGTCAGCAGGCTCTACCCCAAGGATCCTGACAGGCGTGAGACAATCCAAGCAGGTTCGATCACCCCAGATCAACAGAGTGACTGATGGGGAATGGAGTGGAGGGAGGTGGCTTGTTCTTCGGGATCATGCTCATCTTAAAAGCACTGCTAACGATGAAGCACAGGAGAGAAAGGTTGTGAGTCATTTAGACACTAAAGGGGTGTTCAGAGCTGTCTATTGATTCTACAGCCGCTGTTATCCCCGCCAGTGAGTGGCTCTTTCACCCACCAGCAGCTCCCTCCTCATAATCTGACCACAACAGACAGGCCCTGAACACAGGGCTCTTCCGTGGGATGCTCTGTGACAGCTCCTTGGCCGTTGTCCGCCCTTTTCATCCTCTGGAGCCCCAGCTGCCGCTCCCGCTCCTTACTGCATCTGGAAATAGTGATTTCCTAAGGATACACTTGGGTTTGTGTCTTGGAAATACTGTTATTTCATCCCAGAAACAAAGCCCCAAACTGTTGCATGTAGTCTGTTATTGTTGTTGTTGCTGTTTTCCTGAGCTGTTGCAATCAGAGGATGAGGATTCTGGGGGTTCTGCCACACTTCCCTCAGTCTCTTATTGACTGGGCTTCCCAGAGGAGAAGCTCAGCTGTTGAAATGCAAATGGCCAATACAGAGGTAAATCCCTCCTGAGATCATGGCCCTCGGTGCCAGGCTGGGCTTTGCCAAATACTTGGAATAGCTTTTCTGATCCAGGCAAAGGGGAACGTTGGTATTTTTCATTAGTGGGATGCAGTGTTCTTTAAACTCTCGGTTGTAATCCATTAGTGGGTTCTAAAACCAGTTTAGTTGTTTACAACGGGCATTTAAAAATAAATATAGAATTGAACCAAATAGAATCGAATAAAAACATAACTGCACTTCATGTAATAAAGGTCAGTTGCTCTGTGGCATTTTTATTCTATGGTGTACACATGTACCGAAATATGAACGTGAGTACTGAGGTGAGACGTAAAATGTATTTGTTTATTTTTTAACCTTTACTTTTATTGTGAAATACATTAAACTCCCAGCTACAGATATACGGTTTATATATTTTCGAGACTAATAAAACAGAAACCTGAATTTCCACCACTCCAGGGGAGAACCAAAACAGAGCCTGTCACCCGGAAGTCACCTCCTCACCTTTCTCCCTCCCTCTCTCTCTCCCTCCAGAGGCAACACAGTCCTGACCTTGATAATAATCATCCTCTGCTTTCTCTTAATCGTTTTACACCCCTCCCCCATGTACATCTCAGGACAGATGTTTAGTTTGTCCTGTCTTTGAGCTCTCTGTAACTCCATCTGAGATGTGCCTCTTCCTGTAGTCCTGGTGTGTGTGAGATTTGTCCCCTGATGTGTTCAGCTATGGTTATTTGTGTCACCACAATACAGTGACCCTTTCTGGAACTGTGCCTCTCTTTCTCTCCTTCCTTTCTTTCTTTCTTTCTTTCTTTCTTTCTTTCTTTCTTTCTTTCTTTCTTTCTTTCTTTCACCAGGGATTAAATCCAGGAGTGCTTAGCCACTGAGCCACATCCCCAGCCCTAGTTTGTATTTTATTTAGAGAGGAGTCTCATTCAGTTGCTTAGAGCCTCACTAAGTTGCTGAGGCTGTCTTTGAACTCTTGATCCTCCTACCTCAGCCTCCTGAGCCACTGGGATTACAGGTGTGCGCTGAAAAACCAGCCTCTATCTCAGAGCAAAGCCTGTCCAAGGAAGGGACATGGCCTTTGTCCTTGGGAAAAACCCACAGAGCACTCCCAGGCACATTCCCACCCTGCTAAGTTGTTTATCTACAAATAACAGGAGAGATCTGCTGCCCGAGGTGTCCCTGACTCAGTCAGGCTAGGTGGAGATCCATAGCCACCCCCTGGCAGCCACCAATCAGCATGAGACAGGGAAATACCTGGGATGCCAGGTGACCCTCCCAGTAGTTTATGGTGGTTGATAACTTATTGGGAAACCATGTAGCTCAGCACGTACACCCCTCTTGGCTCAAACCAATCAGTTCAAACCAATACCCCTTTTGTTCTGACCAATCACCCCTACCCAACTTGTTCCCGCCAGTGAATGTGCTAATCATGTTTTAGAGTTGTTATTTGATTTTCCCGCGGTGTGTGATGATTTGCTATGATGTATGTGAAGTCCCTGCCCTCTCCAAAAAAAAGTATAAAAATGCTGCAAACCCTGGGCTCGGGGCCTCTGAGCGTCACCAGTTGCTGTGTGTGCACGCGGAGGACCGAGCTAGCTCGCAATAAACACCTCTTTGCTGCTTACATCGATCTTGGGTCTCTGGTGGTCTTTGGGGGTCCTGAATTCGAGCATAACATGCGCCACCACACCTGGCTGGAACTGCACCTTGATTTACACACTGTCCCATGGCTGATGGACACAGACTTCATTCTAGATTGAGCATTTGCAAACCTTCTTCTTGGTTTCCTTGGTTTTCTTGGTATGCCTTTGGATGAGACCCTCTGGATATATAGGAGAGAGATGTTGGTTTGTGGTTCCGGTATTTTCAGCCTGATGAGGTGGAGCCGAGGGCTTGCCCCTGCCCCAGCCCACGCGTGGTTTTGTTAAAATGTATTTCTGACTGTGGTTGTGGTCAAAAGAGTTGAAAGAAAAATTGAGAATTGAGAAGTTGGAAACCTAAGTTTTATTATTCTATTATTTTAGAATAATATTGGCTACTGTGGCTAAGGAACTATCCCCTTCATTTGAAATAAAACCCAAGAAACCAGAGAAAAGGACATTTATTCATTCATCAACCATTTTTTTCCTTCCTTCCTTTCAGTGCTGGGGATAGACCAAAACACTAATCCCTAAAGTCTCCTAAGAAAGAATGCTACATCTCGACAACAGAATCTTCTCCTTGCCTTTGTGTGTCTGTGTGTGTGAGAGGGGCTGGGCCAGGAGGGAGATGGAGCAGGAAAAAAATAAAAGCTGCTTCCATTTTTGGAGTACGTGTCGCCTGCCATGAGCTTCCTACACACCATCTCAGTCCACACCAGCCTCAGAGAGGAGGTATTAGCCCATTTGTTGGAAGACGACATTAAAAACACACCCAAAGTCAGGTAGCCAGGAATGTGCCAGGGCTGGAATCTGAGCCAGACCCCTCTATCTCCAGAGCCTCCCTTGGGTCTTCTCCCTGGTGCCCTGGCACCTGCAGGCTGTGGTCCTCTGCCTTCCTGGGGCATGTCCTTGGCCTGCTGCTGCCCTGGATATCACAGTGAGGGAGGCACAGTTCCTCCAAGGGCTCCCTCGCCGTCCACCTGTTCTTCCACCCCCGACTGAGCTTGGACAGCTTCCCCTTCATGGGCTTTGCACCGATTCCCAGTCTCTCACTCTTGACCTGGGAGCGGTCTCAGTGGAGAGGACTTGATCACCTCTCCTCCTCTGAAAATTCTAATCCTCCCACAGGAAGCTGAGCATTAAAAGGGGTCACTCCTTGACTCCACCAAGTGGTTCTCGAATGGTGACATTTCAGCCACTTGAACTGGCCCACCAGAGAGAACTGTTTGTAAAACAGGAATCCTGATCCAAACTTGGCAGGCCTGAGACATGCAGTTGATAAAATCATGCCTTGAGTGACACTTGACCTCAAGGTTTGCCATTTATACCTCTGTAGGAGCTCTTTGGGGTTCTACGTTAAATAGCCTCTCCTAAAAACTTCTCTGACAAGATCTAAGGTGGCTATTGTGGCCAGGGAACTATCCCCTTCATTTGAAACGAAACCCAAGAAACCAGAGAAAAGGACATTTATTCATCCATCAACCATTTCTTCCTTCTTTCCTTCCATAGTGTTGGGGATCGAATCCAGGGCCTTGTTCATGCGAGGCAGTCACCCTACCACTGAGCCACACCTCCAGCCTGTCTTCAACCATTTTACTACCGCCTTGGGGAATCATGGAAGATTGGTAGCATGAGAATAAGGGAATCACACACAGCTCTTTGTCTTGAAGAGTTGCAATCTGGTTTGAGAGGGAGATACATAAATTACAAAGGATAACACAGTGTCGTTATAGTTATCGAAGCTTCACACTCATGGCTTTCTCAGAAAGAATTTATTTCTTGGCCTCTGTGGGATTGGGTGGGACCATGAGGCCTGTTCTGGCCAATGAGTTGAAAAAGTAGGACTGTGCTTCACTGAGGGGCTGAGCATTCGATTTCTCGTCTCAGTGACCCCAGGATGCTCTTTTCCCTCTGCCATAGTAGTGAGAGAAGCATCCTGGGTCCCAAAATGAGGATGACCTAGAAGAGAGTCCTATAAGTATGGAATATAAGAGACTTTTGAGGACTGGGAGTCAGTGGTAGAGCTCTCACCTAGCATGCATGAGGCCCTGGGTTCAAACTCCAGCACAGCTAAAAAGATTTCAGCTACCAAACTTGGAGAGCTGCTTGTTACTGTGGCATAACTTAACCAGTCCTCACTCATACAAACATGCAAATGTATTTATCCACTCTAAGTTTGTGAGTGCTTATTTCCATATGTCTAACATAGAAGGAGGTTTTCTTCTGGTGTGAGACACTCTCCTGACCATGAAGAAACCAATGGTGAAGAAGAGGTTTCATTATCAGGGTGTTCTTGGAATGTTCTAAAAGCCTAACAACCCACGCAATAATGAACATATTCAGGCAGATTAGCCACTTACCAGCAAGATCCTTGATTTCTGTAGCACTGCTGGAGGCAGAGAAAACTCATCATGGTTAACAGACTTAATTAGTAGCTCACAGTCACATACTGAGATCATTTGTAAGGCCAATGGACAACAAAAAGTCAAAGGAAGCGCTGATCAGCAAAGATGGGGAAAATGTGTCATCTAGGGAAACAAAATTAGTTTCCATTTACTCGATCGGGGCTCCCTTTCAAAGGCCAGGTCCCTTGGGACAGGGCTTATGTTCAAGGTGCTACTTGCAGGGCCCACCTTGCCATCACTTTCTCTTTGAGCCAATCTACTCCAGGACTGAACCCTGACCCTTCAGGCAGCACAGCCCTGCAGAGCCCCAAGTGAGAGGCTCATGGCCGTAATTCATCTAGTCCCCGAGAGTCACAGAGTCACTTTGATGTGCCAAATCTTAACTGAAAATAAGGGCGTATGAATGTCCCCCTCTCCTGTCATAGGGTTCTTGAGGGAAACTGAGGTAAATGCCAATACATTGTGCGTCCACCAAAGTTCTCTGGAGAAAATCCAACTCTATAACCAGTCTCTCCCTGCCCCCCCGACACACTTTATCCCACATCTGTACACATGTGAAGATCGGACTTAAAGATTGGACTCCCATTTGCTGGCAAAACCTGAAGCTGGCAAGTTTATGGGGCAGGCTGGACACTCGGGCAGGATTTCTGTGTCACAGTCTGGGGCAGAATTCCTTCTCCAGATAACCTGTTGAAGAAAGAGGACTCGGGAGAAATCAACTCTGTTGACAATCTGGCCTTGGACTTCCAGCCTCCAGAACGGTGAGAAATAGATTTCTGCTGTTTACACCTCCCTGTCTGGGGTATTTTGTGTGACAGTCTTAGCAAAGCCATGTAGAGACTTCCCAGGGCATGGAGGGGGTCTCCTCCACTTACCTTTCAGGCAGATTGCAGATGTTAGCCACATCTTAAAAATACCTTCACAACCACTTCTCACCTGGGTTGGTCCCAATAGCTGGGTCCCATGGCCTAACCCTGTCCCCAGTGGCAAACACGTGAAGCCTTCAGCAGCCACCCATGTGGATCCTCACCCCACACAAGATGAAGTCTGTCATTAGCCTCCCTTGATTTCATGTCAGGCTTTGCCATCAAATGAGTTTGTAAAAGAATCATTGGTTTTTGGAGCTTGGGGATAAGGATTAGGAGTGGAAGGAAACCAAAAATTAATTTCATATACTTCGTAGTTTTGCTTCTAGCCAGGCCTGTTTGCCAAGGTATATTGAAAAAGCGAATTGCTTTTATCCGTTCCTAATAGTGATAATAATAGCTGTTTTTAAATAGATGTGTAACCTTCTGCCAAGAGTTAAGTAACTTTCTTTCTCATGTATCTTTCACAATTACCATATGAGGTATGTATTATTATGCCCATCTTACACAAGAGGAGACTTAACACAGAGATGGAAAGTAATTTGCCCTAAATCACACAGCTTCAAGGAGGCAGAGCTTGGTGGGGATCACTATGGGGAGGCAGATATATATATTGTGGCCCACTGTAGTGCCCCCTCCCATGAGTGGATGTGTTCAAAAGACAAAAAAATATAACTTCAGAAAACAGAAAGTGCAAAGCCTGCAGCCTTTTATCGATACCAAACCACAGACACTAAAAGCCCTTCCATTTTTGGCTTGTCCCAGATCTCTGCAGGAGGAACCTTTCTCAAGATCTGCACCAATGCTGCCCTCCTCCTGGATACTCGGTGCCCTGCAGCTGGCAGCCCAGCATGGGCCATAAGCCTCATCCTAGAGCAACCCCCCACCCCTGCCCCCACCCAGGACTCAACCTTCTAGTTGATCGGTTGGTTTGGTAGCATTAGATTTCATGGCTGCTCCCCAGGTCCCTGGATTCCACCCCAACAGGAAAATGTCTCACAGGTGCTGCTGAGGTCCCTCTTTGAAGATGGGATGGAAATAGGAAGGCTCTGGAGTTCTAGTGTCCCTGGTTGACCATCTGGGTGGACTTCATTCATGCACTCTGAGCCATCTCCACTTGCAGGAGATAGTCAAACTGTGCCCCTGGCTCAAGGTCGGTGGGAGGACTCAGAAAGATAAGGCGCATGGCACTTGTCATGCATAAGGAGCTCCAGAAGTACTACAGGCTAATTCTCGCCCTGCAGGGTCAACATTTCGTGCCCCCTTATTCAGGGATGAGTGGCCTCACACCTCTGGCGCACAGTGCCCGGGCCTCATTCATTTCCAAAACCACAGAGCCGCACCATGAGGGCTGGCACCTGTCCTCAGGCCTTAGGTCAGAGCTCCCCTGGAATTTTCTTCCTCCCTTCAGCTCCTTCCTATGATGTGATTGACAAGGGTTTCTCTGGAAGCAGATCTGGGACGGCAATGTCAAAGCCTCGGAAAACAATGTCTTATTTAAATTGCTTTCTTATTTTTTTTTTCCATTTTTGAATTTAAAGAAAACAGAAGCCTAAACCCTACAGTGAAAGATTCATTAAATAATTTACTGCACTTGCCATTTTAAGTGGTAATTTAATACAACCACCGTGCAAGTCACTCTTATGACAAAATTTTCCTGGCACCTCACCAGAGCCCATGCACCTGTGAGAAGCCACCCCTCCTGGGAAGAGAGTGGTGCTATGTCTCTGGAAGATGGTGTCTGTGTGACAGGAGAAGCCACAAGCTCTTGAATATTTTCCGGCCCAGACAAAAACCAATAGTAGAGACACAGTGGTCTAATGACTTTGCAACTCCATGGAGATCAATTTACCTTTAAGGGTAAAATACAGAGATATTCAGAGCAAAAACCAAATGTCTCTGTTTTAAAGGTAGCCTGAAGCCCCTTAGCAGTGCTGTGTGTGCATAAGATTCTAGTTCAAGGGAATTTGAAGAGGAATTTGTGATCTGTGGGATTTAATGACTTTTCGTTCCCTCATTGGCTTTCCAAAATTTGCAGCATCATTATTTCTTTGCAGAGTTTGGGTTAAGCATGTTGCTATTGTTATCAACAAAGAAATTAAGTGGTCGTTGTTCTTACTGGGATGCATTAATTGCATTCTGTATTTCTGTGACTGCTACTACTATTTCATCGGACATTAAATCTTCAGGAAACATCTTGACATGTTCTTAAAAAGTTATGGTAAAATACATAATACCTAAAATTTACCATTTTGACCATTTTTTTGTGTGTGTACAGTTCATCAGCACTAGGCACATCTTATTGTGCTATTTGTGAGACTTTTACTTCATCCTATCATACCCGAAGTCTGGAGTCACACAAAGGATCACAGCAAGATCTTGTTGGCTAATTGATAGGACTGCTCTGCCCATTCCAATTCTATCAGGATATTGCACCTTTATCTCTCGGGAGTTTCTCCTCCATTCAAAGTAACTAGAGAAGAATAGTGTTACCTTAGATTAGGTAGAGGGAAGTGATGGGAGGGGAGGAGAGGGGATGTGGGGATAGGAAACATAGTAGAATGAAACAGACATTATTACTATGTATATATGTGACTGCATGACCAATATGATCTACAACAAGTACACTCAGAAAAATGAGAAATTATATTCCATCTATGTATATATCAAAGTGCATAAGTGCATTCTACTATCATGTATAACTAATTAAAATAAATTTCTAAAAAAAACAACAAAGTAATTACTGTCATGAAGATTCGTCAAAGAACTAGGAATGGAACCACCATTTGACCCAGTTATCCCAATCCTCACCATATACTCCAAAGATTTTAAATAAGCATACTACAACACTACAACGACACAGCCACATCAATGTTTATAGCAGCACAATTTACAATAGTTAAGCAATGAAAGCAACTTAGTTGCTATTCAACAGATAAAATGATGAAGAAATTGTTTTATACACACACACACACACACACACACACATACACACAATGGAATATTATTCAGACATAAAGAAGAATGACTTTATGATATTTACCAGTAAATGGTTGAATCTGGAGAGCATCATGCTAAGTGAAATAAATCAGTCCCTAAAAACCAAAGGTTGAATATTTTTGCTGATATGTGGAAGCTAAACCACAAAACAGAGGGGAGGGGAGAAGAGAAGTTCAGTAGATTAGACAAAGGGGAATGAAAAGAAGAGAGGGGGTAGGAATAGGAAATACAGTAGAATAAATCTAATATAATTTGCCTATGTACACATATGAAAATACCTAAGTGAACCCCAACATCAGGCCCACTCAGAAGAATGGGGTCCTTATTAGAATAAGATATATCCTATGCTTGTATAATTTTATCAAAATTGATTCTTGTCATAAAAAAACTAAGAAAAACCAATAAAATAAACTTAAAAAGTAATTACTATAAAACTCTTTTATTTTAGCCAATACCCACAGATGCGTAGGGATAACATGTTTTTTCTGTAGTTCACAGTCACTCTACTTTACACAAAGACTACAAAGAAGAAAAGCTATGAAAGGGGCAGCACTGTGCTTCTCCAGTTCTAAGCAATTTATAGATGTCGCTCATTTACTGTTTACAAGTATCCTCCCCATAGTGCTTTATCTCTATGTAACAGATGAGGAAACTGTGGCCCAGACAGGGTAACCGGGGCCCAGAGCTGGGATCCAACTCCATGTTCAGATGAATGCAGAATCCAATATGGTACATTGCCTGAGAGAAGGGGAACTTGGAAAAATGGGGAGGGTCTAGGAGGGTGATGGGAGGGTAAATGGGAGAGGAAGAGAGAGCAGTCTCTCTGTCCAGGAGGAATCAACATCAACTCTGCCCCTAACAGTGCTTAGAGGGGATTGGCCAGTCTGCGTTCTTAAAGAGAGAACTCCCACGAAAGGCTCTCCGCCTTGGCCCCTGCTTTTCTGCCTTGGGAATCTCATTACAGACATTAATTTGATCACTCGCATTCTCCTGCTCACACAGTTGCTCAGAGCTGTAGGCAGAGTTTCTGATTCTGCCTTAAATTAAAATGCCAACTATTTGTCAGGACAGATTTTCTTAACCAACCATCTCCGAGTATCGGAATGTCTCAGTTGAAAATGCTTCCCTGGGGAGTTACCATGGCAACCCCTGACTGCAGCATGGCAGGATCAGATCCTTAAAAGAGACTTCCAAGTTGTGTGGCCACTTTCAGCCACAGGCCCACACTGGGTGTTGCTCTGGGTCCCTATCCTGAGGATCCAGGAGGAAGCCCGGAAGGTCCTGAGGACGCGAGAAGCTTCTCCCCCCGGCTCAGGAGCGGGTGTGCCGTGTCTTCATCAGGTTGTGCTGATTTTCTTCTATCTTTCCTCTGTCTTCCAGGCTCAAGGTCAGACATTGAAACGTAGACTTACATTTTATAGAAACAGACGAACATGCAAGGTACCGACCAGGGAACTGCCTCAATAAAGGCAAATAAAATGTGACAGAGACATTTGAAGGTTTGAAAACTAGTTTTGAGACCATTTTTCAGAGCGTTCCATGATTGTGTGTGGGATTTTGTTTTGTTTTGTTTTGTTTTGTTTTCCTCAGGAATTGGAATGGAATGGAAGGCCGAGAGGTTTGCCATGTAAAATTTGACATAAGCAAGTTTTAAAGTCAGATCCACTCCCGCAAGTCAATCCTGTGCCAGCAAGGTGACAAGCAACGTACCTTTAAAAGATGTTCAAGCCTAGTTACGGGTGTACTCAGGCTTTTGTGAATGTGTGTAGAAAAGATCTGAAAATGTCCCAACAGGATTGGTCTTTTCTTGTCCCATCTGGAAGATCTGGTCCCATGGTTATCTTCATTGGTCATATCCACAGGAAGATTCCTGAAAAGTCCACTCGCCTCCTTCGTCCCTCCCTTCTGCCTGATCTCTCTGGTCATCACAGTCTGGCAGAGCAGAAATAACGTGGATTCCTTCACTAAGAAGCTCAGGAAGCTCATGGCCACGGACCCCCAATCTCTTGGAAAATTCAGGCTAAGTAAGGCTGGTGCATTGGTTTCTTCGGGCAGCCCTGACAAAGAGCCACACAGTCGATGACTTCACAGAACACAAATGCGTTCTCTTACAGTCCTCAGGTCCAGAAGTCCAAAAGCCAGGGTCGCCAGGATGGGTCCCTCCTGGAGGCTCTGACCCAGGGTCCCGTCCATCTGTCTCTCCTCGCTTCCAGTGGCTCCTGGCGTCTATGACAGTCTTGGCCTCGTTGGTGTAGGGTTCTGGTCCCTGCCTCCTCGGCACGTGGTCTTCTCCCTGGGTGTGTCTGTGTGTCTCCTCTTCTCACAAGGACACTCGTCCTATTGGGTTAGGGGCTACCCTGAGCCAGGACGACCTCATTTTAACTTGATCACATTGTAAAGATCCTATTTCTGAATCAGGTCACAGGCCCATGTGGGGAGGAAGGGAGGTTGGGACTCTTGTTATATCATTTTGGGGAGACACAAACCAAACCCCAACATTTGGATTCCTCCTGAGACAGGCCCTGAGACAAAGATTTAAATGCAAATCATTTCCTTGTGAGGTGATCCGAGGAAACACGGGGAGGTCATTGAGGAAAGTGCTAGATTTTCTTCAGTGTGACAAAATACCCGAGGAAAACATCTTAAATGAGGAAAAATTTATTTTTGGCTCATGGTTTCAGAGGTTTCGGTCCATGGTCAGCTGGCTTGATTGCTTGGGGCCTGAGGGGAGGCAGAACATCATGGTGGTGGGAGTCTATGACAGAGGAAGCTGTTGGCTCATGGAACTAAGGAAGGAGAGAGAGAAAGAGGGGGAGGAAGGGGTCAGGGACAAGGTAGAGTCCCCAAGGGCAGGCCCCCAAGAACCCATCCCCCTTTAACTAGGTCCTTCTTTCTACAGCTTCCATTCAAATTATTAATCCCGCTGTGGGTGAATTCACTGATCTTCCCAAATGTACCACCTCTGAGCATTGCTGTGCTGGGGACCAAGCCTTCAGCACATGAGCCTTCGAGATCCAAACCATAACAGAAAATGATCAAGAATATAAAAGAAAGCTAGGACAGAGAGGGCCATGAGCAAGGTACCCACGTGGGCAATTGGGCTCATCCTTCTGGGTCCCCCAGAGCCAGTAAGTCTAGAATGCATCTCAGAGTCACCCCACCTGGGCAAGTTGGGCATTTGTTTTCTGTCAATGGTTGAAGGCTGCTGGAGTCACCTCCTGAGTTTCCAGCCTGGACAGGAAACTGAGCTGAACTACCTAACAATGCCCTCGGGACAGAGCTACAGGTGGGGGCTAGCGAAGCTCGGCACAAGGGGATGACAAGGGCCAAGTGTCTGCTACGTCCTCGAATTAACGGGGCTTTCTTTGGGGTTGAGAATAAGAGAGATTAATCGTAAATCATCTCAACTCCTTTTCAAACATTGTCAGATAACGACTTGAGACATTTTGAGTGAAAAGGATATTTTGTTTCAAAATCATTTTCTTCCAATGTGTCCCAGCTCTAGAGAGTCACGGCTACTTTAAAATCGGGAATGGTGTTACCTGAGGACAAGTTAAATAATCATCTTGTCCCTGTGTTCTACCTTTCCATCTCCCTCCAGTTTGATTTTCAGTTCTTTGCCTACCCTCTCCCTCCTCCCATCCTGCTAAATTCCCATTTAATCTTTGAGACAAAAAAATCACACCTCCCCCGAGTGTCTCTTAGTTTGCCTCCTGCCGCCCGGCGCCTGGCATGAAGTCATGAGCCCATAAATGTTTGATGAGTGAATAAGTAAATATATGAATGAAAGAATGAATGTGATCGCTGGTGCTCCAGGTTGGCTCCCTGCCTCCCTCCAAAGAGCCAGCATGACACCGCCATCCCATGGCAGTCTGTCTGTGGCTCCAGCATCCCGCACACGACAGGTCTGTGGGCCACGGTCCCAGTGCTCCTTGGGGCAAGAATAGGAGAAGGGTGACGTTCTTTTCTGGTGATAGACCTTTTGTTCCTTTTTTCTGGATTTCTGCAGAAACTGAGGAATATCTGAAACACTGGCGGGTCTAATTACCCAATCTTAGCATCATGAATTCATCAGTGGGTCTATGAAGTTCAGTGCTACTACCAGCTCCACAAGGAACGTCACCCTCAATTTCCTCTTCGTTACGATTACCCCTATTAGCATTGCTGTCCGAACCCACAGCGTTTGTGCCTTTTACACGTAGAACCTTAGGAGTAATTTTCCTTGGATCTGGAGATGAAGTAACATAAACTTTTAAGCTTACAACTTCAAATCTATTATCAAAAGTATATATTTTTTCACATCATTTTTTTTAACATTCAACAACAATTTAGTAAATATTGATTGCAGGACTACTTGCCCTGAGAATATAGTAGCACAAGACTCAGTTCCCCAGGAATATCCACAGTGGCTTTATTTACAAGAGACAAAAGGTGAAAACAACCCAAGTGTCCATCACAGATGAATAAATCATCAAGTTGTGGCACGTGCATGCCATCGAATGTCACTTAGCCATAAAGGGGGGTCAAATCCTGATACATGCCTCAACATGGACGAACTTAGAAAAGGCCATTCACAAAAAGTCACAGGCTGTAGGATTCCATTTATGTGAAATATCCAGCATAGGAAATCCCTGGAGTCAGAATACAGAGTCAGGAAGCGGGGGACCTAGCAAGTGATCAGATGAGCAGGTAAAGGTGCTGAAAACTTTTTGGATCTAGGCAGAGGTGGTGGTGGCCCAACAACAGGAAGTGCTAAAAGGACACCGAATGTGCACTTTAAAATAGTCATTTTTACATTTTTAAATTTTACCTAAATAAATTTTATTTTAAAAAAATACCCAGTTCTTTTTCTTTACATTCCATATTTCCTAAGTTTCTCAAGTTGTACAGCACCCAAAGAATCTATAATGTTTAGAGGGAGACAGACACCAGTCTAGGGACGGGGACAGTAGTTCACCCTGCTGAGAATGTCCAAGTAGAATAGCACATGGAAAGGACCAACAGGTAAGAGCTAGAGTGGGAATAGCGGAGAACTTAGGCCCGGTGGTGGAACTACATTGTGGCCTCACCTTTAATAGGATTTCCCCCTTTTTTCTCTTAAACTTAAATACACACACACACACACACACATTTATAATATGATATATTATATTCACATAGTTACTGGCCATTTGTTCAGGTGTCACTGGAAAGGCCACTGCATGACCAATGTTTCTTCTTATGGTGTGATTGTTCTTGATATGCCACCCTGTGTATATATACACTTACATGTGCTTATATATGTATAACACACACACACACACACACATATATATATATATTTAAATATTCTGACTCTGTAGTCACAGGCATGTTGAGGGCAGAGCAGAGAGACACAAGATGAATGAGATGCAGACCAGCACCCGGCCCCCCACTGCCACTCTCTTCTGGCTTATCTTCCCATGGGGGAAAGAGACCTGTCCCAAAACAACTGAAAAATGTAGTAGAACAAGAGAAGCCCTGAGGAGGGCCACATCAGCTCTGCGCAAGTCCAGGAGCAGGAGGGGAATAGTCTCCTTTCAGAAGGAGGAGTTGCGGTCCACTCCTATGTGATCCTAGGGTAATTGTGCAGGACTCCATGCCCCATGCTTTGTCCCTAAAGGGGACAGATCTCTTTCCCCCATTAGCAGGTAAGTGTTATTGGATCCCATCAGTAAAAGAGGCCAGTTAGGCATGTGGCAAATTGTTTTCCAGTTAGATCAGCAATCTGCTGAGGATTGAGGCCATGTTCAAAATGCTGGCTGGTCTGGCCTCTTGCTTTTCCCTCCCCAGGAGTTGCCCGTCTGGCTTCCACACTCCCTGAGGTTGCCTGTTGGGTGGGGGGAGGCACTGGGGAGAGGGAAACCTTTTTTCTGGGTTCTGACTGTGTACCGAGGAAGAAGCTTTACCTACAGTATCTCTTGCAGTTATCCTTTGAAACAGGGATTGGATCATCCTTCCTCTGCAGGTGAGATCCAGGAAGGTTATGAGATTCGTCCCAATCCACAGTCAGCTCAGAATTTGAAACAGGCACCATCCAACAGCACATGCTCAGCTCTGAGTACCTCACCCAACAACCTCCCTATTTGACTAGGGACCAATGCTAATCACACACATAAACTTTAATAAGAACAGGCGGACAGGCCCTCTGACTGCGAACATACAAGGAAAATTTGGTATCAAGCTGAAAACTTGAAGGACAATAGGTACAATACCATGCATAGTGCCCCCTGGGCAACCCAGGCTGACTTACTTGAGACCTCAGTTCACCTGCCTGCCATAGGATCCAACTACTAAAACACACCACCGCAAAGTTGCTTTGGATCAGAAGCCGATTGTCAGGGGCAGATAAGAGGTCAAACCCAGTCCATAGGCATGCCATGTTTGGCTCTGTAATTTTTTTTTTCAATTAAAAAAAAAGGTTAATTTCAGAACAATATTTAAAACTCAGGAGACTTCGCATAAAATAAAGATTTCTGCCTCCTCTTGACAAGCCACACTATGTTCCTGAACATTCACCAGGAGGGGGGCTGCAGCACTCTAGCTGGGCAGGCTCTACACTCAGGCCCTGCCTGGCTCCCTATGGTTCATGCCTGAAGCAGTGTCCTCAGCACACAGCTGAGGCCTGCAAGGTGTTTGATGAAGAAGGAGCAAATTATATGCAGACTCAAGTTCTGTGATGAAAAGACCAGAATTGGCATTTTAAAAATTCATCGTCTTCTAATAATAAAACTGTATTTACAGAGAGCTGTGCTTCAGAGAGCACCAGGCTTTGTGCAAACATGACTGGGGAATGCTCACAACTGAGACTTGGGGAAGCGAGAAGGTGACTCAGATGTCTCCACAGGTAAAAGAAACAGGCATAAAAAAAACCAGCCTGCCTTAGGCAGGGCTCCTAGCATCAAAGTCTTACAATGTCAATTCGACAAAAAAAGTCTTTGCAGAGCACCCACGTGCAACAGACACCAGAAGCCCCGTCCTGCTCATCCTTCTCCCTTCACCCAGAGACCACCTGCTCTGTAAAGCAATTTATTATTGTTTGACAGAGCCAGTCCTGTCTCCCTATTGGGCAGCCCCCTCCAAGCAAGGAAGGAATGCTTTTGTTAGGGACATCTCTATTTTCCTGACCCTGTGTAACAGCATTCCAGCAGCCCCCTCCACCCTCAATGATTGATTCTTTGCAGAGCACTTAGTGTGCTATCTCACTGTGAGCTCTGACATACTGCCCAGCGGACTGGGCTCTGCCCTTCTCTCTCCTTCAGACCAGGCTGCCTATGGAGGATCCAGCGCATGCCTCTCTGCTCTCAGCCTCACTCACTTGTTCATGTCAATCCAACCTTCTCCATCTCTTTTGCAGCCAAGGAATAAGAGATGGAGCATGGGCCAGGTTCCGTGGAGCATGCCTATAATCCCAGCAAACTTCCTGGCCCTTTTTGGAAAGCCACAGTGGTCTAGCTCTGTGCTAATGTGTTGGGCAGGTTCATGGTGTAAGAGGAGACTGAGCATCTAGGCTATGACTTGCAATTCAACTTCTTTTTTAAAAAAATATTTATATTTTTGCTGTAGTTGGACACAATAACTTTACTTTATTAATTTATTTTCATGTGGTGCTGAGGATGGAACCCAGGGCCTTACACTCTACTGCTGAGCCACAACCCCAGCCCCCAATTCAGCTTTTTATCAATAATCAAGCTCAGGAATATATCTCTTTACTGGTTTTGTACTCTGAGAATGGAGTCAGAAATGTGATTTTTTTTTCCTTCTCTAGGATCCTAGAAGGGTCTCTTTATTGGTTCTATCTGCATGACTTGACTAGCAGAGTGCCAGTTAGGCAGTAGGTGCTAATTATCAGTTGAGTAGTGAATTTGTCAAATATTCCGGGATGGGAGGCCCTACTTTCCTCCCCTACTTTGGAAATGTGCAAAGCTCCCAGCCCATTGTTATTGCAACCCTTCCCAGGCAGGAGAAGTCTGGGATAGGCCAGGTGAAGCCCCAAGCTCCATTGGCTGAGGGTCTCCTATCTTTGGAAAGATTAGGTGTGACGTGCACTACTTATTCTACCTTGCAATGCCCAGGAAAAGACCTCTAAGCATATTTCTATTAAAAAAAAAAACACACAAAATCTACGTGAATTTGTGGAAGTTTAATTCTTATTTCAGGGATGGAAATAACTGTTCACGTTTTTTGTTGGTTGGTTGGTTGGTTGGTTGGTTTTAAATAGTCCCTCTCTGCCTAAATAGCAGTTGATGTTGAACACAGGACTGTGACCAGACCTTAGAACATGAGACTCCTCATTTTGTCCTCCTCTGTCATCAACAGAATTGGGAAAAGAGAAATAAGAGGAGCCATTCCCAGCCCTTGCTGTAAAGAGAGGAGAAATCCTGTGGCAAATGTCATTTGAGGGTGGGAGCTCAGGTGTACATTTTTGCTGCCCAGAGAGAGGTGATAATTGAGGCTGAACAGCTTAATGCAAGCCCCAGGAGAGATGTTCTTTAAGGCATAAAAATGAAAATAATAAGGGGAATGTGATAGACATCTAAAGATGACCCACTCATGGGGTGAAGGAGCAGAATGTGAGAAATTTTCCAAGAACATAAATAGCAAATAGCATGAAATTAACAATCAGCCGACAGAATATCCCATAATAATTGCACATTTCTCTTGTCTTGGTGCTGTAGTGGGATTAACAATTTAAATCTTCCAGTCCATGCAAAGAATATTTTTCCTTTTTCCCTGCCACGATTTGGACATTATGGGCTGTGGGGTGACCTTGGAGGAAGGGTGTCCCCGGGCAAGCAGAGCTGAGTTTCACTGCCGGTGTCAGGCACACCAGGGTCCGGGAGCTGGAGGTGGTAGGCTGCTTCATTGGGAAAAAAAGTCCACAAAATTGAGGTCCCACTGAGTAAGTGGGGCTATTAGGCTACATTCCTGTGGCTTCCTGCTCTTTTTGTTGCAACCCAGTGATTTGAGATGTAGAATAGCTAATGACTGGGGACTGAGCATCTAAGCCATGCCCTCCAATTCAGCTTTTTATCAACATTTGTCCCACCTCCAAGATTTTCTTTTTTGTACTAGGAATTCTACAAAATTCCCACACACGGATGCTCTACCACTGAGTCACATTCCCCAGCCCCACTCCCTTTTTGAGACAGGGTCTCACTAAGTTGCTGAGGTTGCTCTTGAATTTGCAATCCTCCTGCCTCAGACACCCAAGTTTCTGGGTCACGGGTGTGAGCCACCTTACCAGGTTTCAATGTTGAGCAAATGCCTCAGTTTTCCTGTTTGTAAAACCAGGATAATAAGGTCCATTATCTCATCAATTGTAGTGCAAATTAAATAAATACGATATGCCACAACCTGCTTCATTTTGTCACCTTGTGGTGAGTCTGGAAATTTCATCTTTTCCCTCTCATCCAAGATGTATGCATCCCTTTGGAAGAGAAAATTCAGGAAGCCCTAAGCATCAAGATAATAGCATGGATTGTTTCCTAGTGTCCTATCTATCCCAGAAGGCAGGCCCCTTCTGTGATGGGACACAGGTAACCCTGGGGTGGAAACCGGTAACCTAATACCATGGTAATACTTGGTTGGCTGTTTACAGTTAATTGAGCTATTTTGTATTCCAGGCACAAGTTAATCCTCCCAACAATCTTCTGAGATAGATATATTGTTATATTTCTCTCTTTGCACAGGAGCAAACCGAGGCCCAGAGGGTTATGTAACTGGCTTCATGTCACATACCTAGTAAGTTTGGTCAAGTCTGGCCCTGCCAGGAGCATGCACTGTCTTTATGTCTCTGGGTTCTTCCTCCACACCCTGACTGCATTCCCAGCCTGACTGAGGACTGCATAGTGGTAAGAGGAGAGCCTGTGGAGACAGCAAGGACCTAAGGGGCTGGCCCCCCTGGGTCACATCCTCCACCTGGGCTGTGATCCTGGGGAAGTGACCGAACTACTCTCTGCTTCTAAGGTCCCATCTGTAAAACAGAGATACGATTCTTGCCCACTTGGTAGGGGCGTCATGAGGATTAAATGAGCTAATTACAGAATGTGCTTACACGCCAGCCAGGCATGGATTAAGCCTTCAATAGATGTTGGCTCTTATGATCATTATGGGATTCGTCCTTTCAACCGGAGCATTCCTGAAGGGAGAGAGAGAGAAAGGAGCAATGGAGGAAGCAGGAGGGGGGAGGACAAGAGGCCCCCGATGATCCTAAGCACTCGGTTATCAGATCTTAGCCACTGTTTTTCAGAGATACATGAGAGCGGTGGCTTGACTCTGCTAAAAGAAGTGAAACTAGTGCCTGTGGTCACCAGACTGAACAGCTAATCATGGCTCTCCATCTGTGATAATCAAGTGGAGAGAGATGCTAAGAACAGAGAGCTTCTTAGGTAAAAATGGAACAAGCATTAGCCACAAATGCTTGCAAGGGACATTACAAACTGCTGTGCCTCAGGCATGAATCAGGCAACTAAGTTTTTTTTTTTTTTTTTTAAGTGTTCAAGGCCAAACCTCAAATTTTCTAAAAACAAGGATCCAGGATAGAATACAAGTCTAAAATAGAGGTACAGCCAATGAACTCTCTTGGAGGTTCTGATGAGGCATTGAAGTTATCACTCAGTTCAGAAGACTATCCTGTGATTTTAGCTGCTAATTCAGTGACTAAATCTCTCTGTCTCAGTCTCTTTTGTATATTTTCACTTGTTTTTTTTGTTTTGTTTTGTTTTGTTTTGTACCAGAGATTGAGCTCAGGGGCACTCAACCACTGAGCCACATCCTCAGCCCTATTTTGTATTTTATTTAGAGACGGGGTCTCACTGAGTTGCTTAGTGCCTTGCTTTTTGCTGAGGCTGGCTTTGAACTCTTGATCCTCCTGCCTCAGCCCCCTGAACCGCTGGAATCACAGGTGTGCATTTTGTCAGTTTTTATTTCCCTCTTGTTTATTTCCCTCTGTTGGGGCTGCTATAACAAAATGCCATACACTGGGTACTTGATAAACACCAGAAATGCATTGCTCCTGGATCTGGAGGCTGGAAACCAGCAGATTCAGTTTCTGGTGAGGGTCTGTTCCTTGGAGAAGGCATATTCTTTGTGTCCTCACATGGAGAGAAGGACTAACAGGCGCCTTCAAGTTTCTTTTCTTAGGTACTAACCCCATTAGCAAAGGCTGTATCCTCGTGACCTAATTATTCCCAAAGGTCCGACCTTTTAATACCATCACATTGAGGGTAAGATTTCAACTTGGAAATTTTGGAGAGATACAAATATTCAGACAAAAGCACCAACAATTCTAGGATCCCTTGCAGTTATTTTATTTTCCTGTATTTCCTCTCATCTGCAGTGAGTCTGAGCCTAGACATCTGGGGAAATTAGCTGCCAGGTTTCTCTTGCTGCTCCCATTTGGGGGCAGAATGCCCTCCTCCCTCCTTATCCCACTGCAAGGTCACGGTGATACTGTCCAATATGGCTATGGTGGTGCCAACCTGACTAGTGGCTTCCCAGGTATCCTTGCATCTTGGCCTCTGCTGACTGGACCAAAGGAAGGCGCTGACTACAGCCATCTGGCCTATAGAGGTGGGCTGCCCTGGTCTAATTCCTTTGCTCAGAAACTGAAACTGAGAAAGATAGAAACCACACATTTACCCACCTGGAGCAAGAGCAATGGCTGAAAGGTCCTCTAGTGAAGGCAGGTTGGGGAGACCCTTGGTGGGGGAAGGCTCCTGCTGGTGACCTGGTGGAAAGAACCAGAGGTGAGGTGGGTGGCCAGAATGCAGCATCAGCTCCACCGAAGGCTGCAGAGAGTCCAGTACAGTTTCAGGTGCGTCCAAGTGCGCTTTGCTCAATTACGGCTCCATGTGACCCCTCAGGACAAGCCCTGATGTGACAATCCTGGCTGAATGGACCTTGTCTACTACAGCCAAATGAGCCTCATCCCAATACTCACTGCAGCACAGAGGAAAGTGGTATCGTCATTCCTACATCTAGAAAACTCTGGAGGTGAGAAGACGGCCCTCCCAACCCTCTGTGGAGTCTTGTCTCGTCTGCCTGGTGCTCTTCTTCAAGATGCCTTACAAGTTCAGGTCCTGACGTCGCAGTAAGTCAGCCTGGCCTGGACCCTGGGCTGGAGGTGGGGCTGATGATTGTCAGGCCGGCTCTCAGGGGTGTGTGTGTGTGTGTGTGTGTGTGTGAGAGAGAGAGAGAGAGAGAGAGAGAGAGGCTGTCAATCTGGGACCAGTTAGTTCTAAAATTGCTCACTGGGGCTGGCATCTATATAGCCATCAGCAGATATTTATTGAGTCCTTCCAATGCACAAGTCATTGGACTAGAGGCTGAGTGTGAATTAAAGATAAACTATTCAGGCAACTTTTGCTCTAGATTTATAATTCTGAAAAAAAATACATATATATGTACTAGAAATCAAAATAAATGGTGATAACAGTCACACACAATAGTAAAAATAAAATGCCATGAGCATTCAGAGCAAGAACTTATTACTCAACTACTTCTTCTTCTTCTTTTTTTTTTTTTTTTTTTTGGTATAGGGGATTAAACCAGGGTCACATAACCACTGAGCCACATCCCCACCTCTTTTTTATATTTTATTTAGAGACAAGGTCTCCTGAGTTGCTCAAAGCCTGCTGAGTATGGCTTTGAACACATAATCCTCCTGCCTCAGCCTCCCAAACGGCTGGGATTATAGGCAGGCACCACTGCACCCAGCCCAACTACTTCTTTGTGGAAGGATTAAGGGAAATGTTAAGGCCAAGATGACATGAGGATCTGCTTTGTTCTTAGGGTGCTGGGAATGGAATCAAAGACCTTGCACCTGCTAGGCAAGCACTATGCCACTGAGCACCCCATCCCCAGTCCTGAGATGACATTTTGTTTGGGCCTTGATCGCGGGGTAGGATTTAAAGGCTGGTGAACAGGAGGCAACTAGCAGTTGCTGTATAGCTGAAGAGTAAAAAGGAAGGACCCAAGTCAAGGTGTAGAGAGAGATGAAAGGCGAATCAGGTGATGAAAGATGCACTGAAGCAGAATTGGGGCTCTACTCTGAAGGCAGGTGTTATCAATGGAGGTTTTGAAAAGGACAATGGAAAGCAGAGCCAGCCCTTAGAAGAATTATTAAAAACTACAGCAGGGAGGACGTCCTAGTGGGATGTAAGGAGCTTTCCCTCTCTCACTGAGCTGAGCTGGGGGTCACAGCTTCCCCACCCGAGGCAGCTTAGGTGCCTCTGTTCCTTCCACTGAGGTCTGAGCAGCCCTACCACCTGCGCTTCCCCTCAATGACTAACTCCTTTTTCTTCCTGCCCCCCTCCACTGTAAAACATTGCCAAATGGATTTAATTCAAATTCTATGTAATAAAAACATAAAGTAAGGCAAAATAAATGGGAATGTTTTAAGTAACGTGCTCTGCCGTCTCATAAAAGCCTCTTACATTGATTACCTAAGAACGCATGGTGAAGACTCCCGAAGAGGGCTTGGGGCGGGCACTCTGGCAGAGGCCCAAAGTGGAGCTGTGCTGCGGCGGCCGCAATCATAATTCTTCCTCAGATCTTGTTTCGTGCTTAAAATGCAGGGCCCTGCCCAATGAGTTCTTTTTCCCCCAACCGGAGCATATATTTAAAAATCAAAAATCCACAGTCCTCAGCGATTCAAGACGGCTCTGAACAGGCTCGTCATAGGGGCGTCTTTGCTACTGAAATCTTGAGGTCTATTTTCCGATGATTGGGGAAAACAGGTGTGTAGAAGAGTTGCCTTAGAGGATGGGAAAGACCCGTTGGGGGCCAACTCTGGCAACCTGGTGGGGTTTCTTGGGGTAACATTTGAAGGCTGATGAGAAGGACATATCAATAAGAAATAGTTCCTATTTAGCTGAAGAGTAAAAAGCACACAAAGAAAGAAGCTGATGTTCATGGTACCTAGCCCTAGTCCTGGTACCTAGCCCTAGTCCTGGTACTTAGCCCTAGTCCTGGTACCTAGCCCTAGTCCTGGTACTTAGCCCTAGTCCTGGTACCTAGCCCTAGTCCTGGTACTTAGCCCTAGTCCTGGTACCTAGCCCTAGTCCTGGTACCTAGCCCTAGTCCTGGTACTTAGCCCTAGTCCTGGTACTTTTCCCTAGTCCTGGTACTTAGCCCTAGTCCTGGTACTCAGTGTAGATGAAAATGATGCCACTTTTTCTGTCACTGGAAAACCCCTCCCAAGATGGAAAAGGACTCTTTCCCGTTCTCCTCAGGGGTCTTCTCTCATCTGCTTGATTCCCCAGGATGCTGGCCCTGCTCAGACCCCTGACATCAGAGCAAGTCAGCTTGACCATGGCTCTTGAATGAGGGACGGGGCTGTCCAATAGGACCAGGAGGAAATCCATGTGTTCTGCTGAGTGGTCAAAGGACCCCCTGAATGCCGAAAGATTGCTTGAAGGGGGGGGGGTGTTTGTCTGGGCTTAGGAATCATTTATGGCCTACAGAGGTAGAAGCCGGATATTAAAACTACCAGAAAAGGCCCAATGAGGAGGCTGGTGACGCGTTTTCCATGAAGTGCAGACAGGGGCTGGTAAGACAATGAGGAGACCAGAAATGACTCCATGGTCATCGGTACCCACACACTCGCCAGGAGCCCTGGGCCTTTCTAAGATATCTATCTCTGGTTCACATCTTGGGAGACAGAGCCAGTCCTTACAGCTAAACAAGGAGGCTTTCTATTTACAAAGCTCTCTCTAGAATTTTCTCTAGAGAATAAGATTCTACTACCAATAAGCCTCAAACTCTTCTCTGTCTCCCCATTTCTTTTCTCCTTCCTTCCTTTCTTCTTTCCTCAGTCTCTCTCCCTCTCCCTCCCTCCTCCCCTCTCACCCCCCTTTCCCACATCACCTGGGAGTCTACCAAATACCACCCTGCTAAGTGCAGGGGTTCAGCAGTGAATGAGGTGCTGGCCTACCCAAATCTCTCACTCAGTTCAGTCGGAGAGTCTTGACCAGACACACACATCAGAGTCACCTAGAGCACTTACAAATAAGAGTCCTGGGTCCCATCCAGACATGCTCTATGAGAATTTTCAAGGGTGCAGCCTAAGAATAGGTATTTTGAAAAAGAAAAAAAAAATCTTCCATGTGGCTTTGTTATATCACCACCCTCCTGTTGAAGAGAGAAATAGTCACAACATGATAAAGTGCAGGGTATAAATACATCTCTATGTCAGCAAGGAGGGAACTAATAATTCAGTTGTTGGGAGTGGGTTGGAGGTCAGGGGGGAAAAAGGTCATAGGGGTAATGATTAAACCGGGTCTTGAAGGATCAATAGGAGTTTGCTGTAGGGTTATATCCAGGTGGAAGCTGGATGAGATAGGAGAGTCCTTTAGACAGATATGCACACAGGAAAAGAAAACCACCTAGCAGAGACTCCCTGCAGCTCTTCACAGTGGGATGAATGAGCCACAGGGAGTGCTTTGAGGCATGGCCGGAGGGGTGGCCAGGGCCAAAAAGATACTAGCTCTAGTGGGTCTTGCCAACTTATTTGTATGTTTTTCCTGCAAACCATAAGACAATGTTGAAGAGCTTGAAAGAGAGCATGTAAAATCACGTCTACATTTGAGAATAAACTCGGGGCAGGGCCCACGTTAGGAGATGAAGCAAGTGACATCAGCTAGGGACATTAATTCAAAGACAGACTCAGCATCTCCTCTGGCCCTAATTGTAAGGACAAGATGGCTTTGTAGTTCACTCAGGCAGGGTTTGTCAGACCCTTTGCAAATGTGCCCTAGCTCTTCAATTTCCTGGTGTTCTCGTGGAAATGTAGTTAACTGTCCTTTTCTATCACCCCGTGACTCCATCAACCACAGGCTCTTGATGTGAGAAAGGGGTCTTTAAGCCTTAGCCGAATGCTCCCTGATTTCTAATGCCAGCTCCTGAAGATCTCAGCAGACAGGATGACAGCACAGAGGCGGGTTCCCTGAGCCTGCCCGCTGCCTCATTTCCTGTTTAGCATTCACCGAGCATTTGTTGATCAATTCTGTCAGGTAATAGCAATAGAAACAATCAGTGCCTTCACTTCATGCAGAAGATGTTTTCAAAGGAGCACAAACTTTCATTTCATGGTTAAATCAAGAACAGCCCGTTAAATTGTCTTGTCTTGTAACACATCCCTTACTTTATGTTCTTTACCCCCTGAACGTACAGGATTGATCCAGAAAATACGACGGGAAGAAAAAACTGAGAAGAATTCTCATAGGAGAGCACGCGTTGTTCCTAAGTGTAGTGATTGAACAGTTGGAAGATAATGTTCGAGTCCAGTGCTTACCTAGATCCAAGAAATCTGCTCGACTGTGCTTCAGAAAGCTGTGTGACCTAAAACATAAGCAAATATAAGAAAGAATAAGTTCAAAACTTCAAATGAATGCGATAAAAGCAATCTCTATGAAAAAGCATTCAAATGGAAAAGCAGATTTGTTTAAAAGCCAACTACAGAACAAAGCAACTAATATGCTATGGATTACATGTTGTGATTGAAGATTATGCACGAATGCTTTCAAGAGGGGCAACAGAGTAGGGCTTGGTGGCACATCCCTGTAATCTAAGCTACTGAGGCAGGGCACTGAGGCAGGAGGATTGCAAGTTCCAGGTCAGCCTCCACAATATAAGAGATCCTCTTTCAAAAAGGGGAGTGGCTGGGGACATAGCTCAGTGGCAAAGCACCCCTGAGATCAATTCTCAGTGCCAGGGGTGAAAGGAAGTGGCAATAGATATGGAGGTGTTTATAATACATACTGGATTTATTAATTGGTATCTCAGTTATTTTTATACTCAGGTTGCTTGTCAAATAACTTTTTTTTTACCTTGACGAATATCAAAAAGCAATGAAAGCAGACTGAAAACTGCCTGAAGACTGAAATTAGGCTCATCAGCCCAAACTGTGATTTCTATGCCTAAAAAATGATGGACTCATCAGACGTCAGAGCAAGCCACCAACCCCTAGAGGAGCCATTGACACTTTGCCATTTTCAGATCCTGTGGAAATTTTAATTCTGTTTACCAAAGGTACACACAGAAATGGACTGCACCATGATTAAGACCTGTAACGGTAAAATTGTGAAATTTATAGCCTCATAAAATGGTTTGTATAAAATGCAAATTTCCCAGCTGGGTGGGCTGGCCTGGGAGGCCTTGGTTAGGCTCTTGCCTGAGCTCATTATCATTTGAGTTCAGCATGGGCACTGGGTTTCTTTTTTTTTTTTTCCTTTTCAAAACAGGCAGCATGTTGTTCTTAAGTAGCTTCTTTGATTATCTTCTGAGCATTGGGATGGCCTCTTCAAATGGTGAACAGCTGTGTAAGGCAAACGCATAAGCAAAAAGTATGTTAATTCCAGGGGCACATTAGGGCAATTTTATACGTTCTTGTGATGAAGTAGTCCATCCAAGTTTTAGTGAATTAATATTATCCGGTAGGCAAGAGGAACCACTAAAATCACATGTTCACAGACAAAAGATCAGAGGAGGCGTAGGAAATTGCAAGATGAGGGAAAGTGGAAATTCAGAAAATAAAAGGTAGGGGCGAGGTTAGCAATCTAAGAAAAAGAGAGAGGGAAATAGACCTCTCCCTGAGATCTCCGACTGCTAGTTCCATCTTTTAATCAGTGGACTATCCATACATATTCATAGGCACTGACCCAATACCAGACATCTAGGAATGAGGAGGAACAAATGGGGTAAAACTGTTTGGGGGTAACTGCCCAGTTGCAGTTTCCTCTCCAGGAATGATCTCTGCCCTCAGCTCCTATGAGGGGCAGGTGTGGTGACCTGCGTGTGTTTCATGACCATCCAGACTTCTAGTCATGGCAGAGTGGACCAATGTCCAATTTGATGGTGGCAGATGATCGGTTTCTATCCTAAGAATTTGAAATAAGAGACACTGAAACTCTGTTGAAAGTGGGTGCTGGACCTGCGTCCCATAGTTGGGGTCATTTGGAAATGCATGGAGTACGGATACTTCTCAACTTATGTTGGAGTTATGACCCCAGAAATCCACCATCCATTGAAAACACTGACAAGCACACAAAGCACCGAACCTGTGGGTCGTCATAACTGAGCACAGTCCCCTGGGAAGCACCAGGACGGAGGTTGTCCTGGCATTCTCTGGGCAGGGCCAGGGGTAGCGAAATATCCAGCAATGCACGGGACCATAAACTCTGCAGAGAATCGTTCAAACCAAGCAACCAATCTGCTCCCACTGGAATACATAAACTCGAAGGGAGGATTGGTTTTGTGTTGGGGACACAGGCATGGAGAGAAAGCTGTTGAAGAGAAAGAAGAGAGAGTGACACAAAGATGAGGGCCACCCCATGTCCCTGAGGGATGAAACCGTTCTGTGCACCCTTCTGCAGATATCTGCAGGCCTGGTGATACCTCCGACTCTTGCTTCTGTGAGATGTCCCTATGATGTTCCAGCAGGACACTTTCATCTACCTTGATCTGGTTTGATTTTGGATTCTGTTTCCTGCAACTAAATAAGTCCAGGAGAAATATAAAAGAAGGTGAAAGGAGGGACAAGAAAAATAAAACTATTCTGGAAGCCTTCTACTAAAGCTCCACATACCTTTCCTACAGGCCTCTCACTTCCCAAGCCAGTTCTCTCTCCCAGACTCTGACACTTTCAAATATCTGGGAAATCTGTAAATCTTAGAGTTTCTGTAAATTCACTCAGGAAAATTACCTTGTACTTGTTAATTAGCCCATGCAAGAAATAGATTTAAGCAAAGAGATTTTTAAGACATTTTAAGAAACCTATAATTTAAGGAATTTTTAGATAATGAAGGCTATATCTGCCTAAGAAGCCCTGGAACAATCACATCACCACAAACCATCTTGTGATCACTAGACTGATATCCTCCCCACATGCCTTCCCTTGCTAACCCCTCACCAAATTTCCCTTAAAAGAGGAGCCTGAGACCTGCAAAGTCTCACTCTTGAGATGCCCTGCATTCTCCCTTGAATGTATTATCTGCTTTCCTAAATTAAAAAAAAAATCCTAAATAAACCCCTGTGTCTCAGCTGACTTGTTCTTAAATTCATTTCTGAAATCTTTGTCAGGGACTTCACTTGTCTGAGTTGGGCAGTACCCTGCTCCAGGAAATCCTCCGACCTCTTTTGGTGACAGATTATCAAAAACAGAGGCCATGACCTCTTCTCTGATGACCTTAGAACTCAGCTGGGAGGCAGGACAGCATAGATGAACAAAACCAAGCATTAGCACAACCTACCTTGACAAAGGTGGTGGGTTCCAGGGTTCATTGTCGGTCTGTGCTTTCCTAAAGGTAGCCTTGTAAGGACATCTCCTCCACCGTGTTTTGTTAAACAAAAAAATAAAATAAAATGCTCCCCTAAAGTATGGGACTCATGATAGAAAGAAGGAAAGATAGGTTGGGAACTGTTTATATTGTTTGGTTTTGGTTCTGAGACACAGGCCCAAGTCATGCCTAGGTAAGAGGCAAACCCAATGCTAAAACGCTATAGGTACGCCTTCCCCCTCTGCTGTCCCCGCTCTTACATTTGATGGCTCCTTGGACGTGCAGCTCTTTCTGGAAAAACAAGTATGTTTTCATCATCCCCTCCTATCCAATAAAAATAGCATTATAATATACCCTACAAACAATAACATGAGTTTACAACCTAGATGATCTTTATGAAATCAAGCTTTAGCTCTATTTCATAGAAGAACATCAAGTGAGAAAATAGGCACTGTTTTGTCATGAAAATCTGAGCCTACATGAGAAGAACCATTATGGAGCCAACTTCCCAATGCTTCCACCATGAACTGGATGGTAGACTATGATAGAGCTCAGTGGGCCCCATATGTAAGGTCACAATTGATGGAGATGGTTTTCATTTAAACCTGCTGCAGAATTAATTATTCATGACCCTCCCCCCCACACACACACAATCATCTCAAAAGTGTCCCAGTGTGGATGGCATGGTCCCCATACAACCTGTAGACCCCAGGTTACTCTCCATTGATTCAGAACCAGGCACAAGCTGGAAGGCTTGGTGAAGAAAGGATCTTGGGTCCTGGAAGCAGCTGGCCACATCTTCACCAGATTATTAAGAAACGTGTTCTACATCTAGAAAGCCTTGCACTGTGCTGGGGGCTGGAGGAGCATCAGATACATCCAGCCATTGAAGGCCCCAAATCTGTGATGCTTGGGGCCTACACTTGAAAGCAAAATAGACAAACATTGCTCCCCTCATGGATTTAGCAGGAGGAGATAGAGAATTAATGAGATACATTAAGTAAGCATGCATTGTATATTAGAAGGTGATAAATTTCATGGAAAATTAAAGAAAAATCAGGAGACGATGAGGATGGTCTGTTGGAGAGATTCAGGATCAAGGAGTCAACCAGGTGGTAGGGAAGCCTCAGTGAGAGAATTTTATGTCATTAAGCATTAACTCATAGGACTGTCCTGCTTTGCCACCTGCATGATGGTAATTTCCACAGTGCTTCTCAAGTTTTCATGACCACACAGATCCCCAGGGTGTTGTTAAACTGGAGATTCTGGTTCAGGAGGGCGGGGCTGAATCCCTGTATACCTAACAAGCTCCAAGGGAATTTGCTGGTCACTGACAGTTGAGGGTCTACCCATCAGGGGTCATGCATTTCCCTAAGCATCTAGTCCCTTGCGTCCTTTGAACAAGTGCTCCGTAAAACTGAGTTGACAAAAGTCACTGGGAGAAGTGACACCACATAGGAGATGTCAAGCAGTACTAATGAATAGCTCAGCTATGGTGATTGACTGTCTTAATGGATTCCTTTCAGAAGCAGGGCCTCATCACAATTATGTTCGTTGGCACTTCACTATAATAACATTTAAACCATACAGAATTAATTTAGTTTTAAATGGGGATGTCATTACCGCTCCTGAAAGATTTCTTGTCCTGGAATTTTTAATGAATTCATCATGAATTTAAATTTGTTCTATCTACAGCCTCGGGGCTAGCCCCTGTGCTTAGAAAATGACCCATCTAGTATAATTTGATGGGTGCAGGAATGGACCATCTGCTCAAAAATACTTTCTGCCCTGACTCCAGAACATTCACCATCAGAGTTTCACTTCATAAATCAACAAATAATTTGATGGATAATCCAAGTCAGTAAATATTTACAAAATACTTACAATATGCCAAGAACTGTGGATTCTGCAGAGATGAATGACACAGTTCCTGCCTGCAAGGACCTCTCAGCCTGGTGTAAAGATAGGAAACTGATATTTAAAGATGTGTGGGTGATACAAGGCTATTTGTTAGAAGCCCTCACTTCTGTGCAAAGCAGCTTGCTTGCGATTACTAGAGAGCTTCACCTGGGAGAGAGAGTGTAAGGAAATCCTCCAAGCCTGTGGGGACAGCCCCGGGGTGCTAGCTGTATGCTTGCCGACTGGGCACCTTCCAAAGAACACTGCTAATTCACACTCTAAGCCTGTTTCCTTTTCCGCAAAAGGGTGTTAAACACCTCCTCCCTGTGTAGATCTGAGATTTATGGAAATAGAGTATCAAAGCTCTTAGGCTACCTCTCTTTGCACAGCGCCCAGAGGGGAGGACATAAGGCAAGTGTTAGTTCCCATCCCCTGGGAATCTTCTTGAGTGAAATAAGTTGTGAGCATCACACATGGAACACTTGCCAAGCACTGGTCAGATGTTAGGGATAAGCCAACAAATGGAGCTGTGCTCCCATCCACACAGTTCTGCAGGTCACCCAGAGAAGTAAACTCTCATGGCCTGCTCAATGTGGGGACAGACATCGGGACAGGACCTGAAGGGCCAGGCTGAACCCAAGTGGAGGGTCAGAGAAGCGTCCTGGGGAGGGGGCACTTGCGTCTCCTCCGGAGGACAGGAATTGGCTGAGAGGAGGCAGAGGGCATTTCAAGAGAGGGCACAATACAGCCAGAGGCCAGAAGCCAAGGAAAGCAGGCACCACAGGGCAGTGTGGATGGCCAGGGGCAGGGACCAACTGGGAGGGATTTTCATCATCTCCTAGAGAGATGGTTAGGACCCAAGGTCACCAGTGGAAGAAAGGAGGGAGAAAGAAATGGCACAGGAGCCAACAAAAGGAGAGGAGACAAGATGCTTGAAGTCAGATGCGTCTGGTCTCAGCCTTGTTCCTGGAGACAAGCCTTTAACAGAATAGGAGCTGTGAGGAGAGCCACCTTGGGCAGGTGATCATGGTCTGACCTTTAGACCAGCTGGGGGTTTGCAGGGACTTCCAAGAGGGAACAGCAGGCTCCCTCTGGGTAGGACGGGTCTGCAACCTGTCATGTGCTACATCCCTTGGTCGTACAAGATTATGTGCAAGGGAGAAAAGTGGGAGCACAGAGGTGGGGTGCTTGAATGTGCTTTAAGGAGGACAGGAAGGCTCTGTCCCAGGTGTACCCGGTGCAGGTATGCAGGCAGAGTGAGGCGCCTCCCTCCTGACTGAGCCCAGGTGCAGCTCCACCCTGGCTTCTGCTAGGCACGGGGCCACTCCCAGCTCCTCTCAGGAAAGATGAGCCTCCCCACTGTGCTCAGAGCCTACCTCTCCTCCCCAGGACCTGCTGATCTGACTTGGCGGGAGGTCTTGGGTTTCACCCTGCCTGGGGTCTTGGGTTTCACCCTCATTCTTGCTTTCTTCTCTGCGGGAAAGAATGATCTATAGTACTCTACCTTTAAAAATAGCACCAAGTCCTGGCTGGGGATGAAACTCAGTGATAGAGCACTGGCCTGGCATGCGTGAGATCCTGGGTTTGATGCCCAGCACTACAAGAGCAATAAGAATGAACAAACAAACAAATCTCTCCCAAAACAACAACAACAAACCAAAGCAAGCCTTCCCAAACCCACCACTCCTTGAGTTGCCGTTCTCTCTCTCCTCACCCTTTTATGGCTCAATATCTTAAAAGATGTTATCCCTTACTCCTGCTTCCTCACCCTGGGCTCATCCACCCCCCCCTTTTTTTTTTAAAGAGAAAGAGAGAGAGAGAGAGAGAGAGAGAGAGAGAGAGAGAGAGAGAGAGAGAGAGAGAGAATTTTTAAATATTTATTTTTCAGTTTTCGGTGGATACAACATCTTTATTTTATGTGGTGCTGAGGATCAAACCCAGTGCCCCGCGCATGCCAGGCAAGCATGCTACCGCTTGAGCCACATCCCCAGCCCCATCCCCTTTTTAAAAGCAACTTTTTCTGTTTCCATGACTATAAGCATGACTCACAAATACTCCAGACATTTTGGTAAACAGAAAAATATTTTTGAATTATCTGTAAACCCACAATGCAGATAAAACCATTGATTACTGATGTCTTAGTTGGTTTCCCTTTTGGTCTTTATATCTGTGGGATCAGACAGATAGATGGATGGATGGATGGATGGATGGATAGATGGATGGAGAGATAGGGAGAGTAGGTAGATCTATCCCAATTTTTTATTTTGCAAATTTTGACTCATCCTGAGTAGACTGTTTTATACTCTGAAATTTAGTTTAACATGATATTTTGATCCTAGGTGATTAAATATTCATAATAATGGACAACAGTAACGGCTAAATAATCATTCATATTTGATATCCTATGTTGGATATTTAGGTGTTCTTATTTTCTTGAGATTATAAATAGTGATATAAACAGCCGTATGCCTGCAACTTTGTCTATATGCCATGTGGGTAGAAATAAAACCCTGAGACAAAAAGCATGAATATTTTTAAAGTTTACAATACGTGGTCGCTAAAGTGCTTTAGTTTATACAGTCATCCGTTGGTATCCTAGGGGGCTTTGTTCCAGGACACCTTGGATCACAAACTGCATGTACTCAAGTCCTTCATGTAATATGAGGCTATATTTTAATTTTTTATTTGTTCTTTTTAGTTATACATGACAGTGGAATGTATTTTGACATATCATACATACATGGAGTATAACTTCCCGTTCTTGTGGTTGTACATGACATGGAGTTACACTGGTCGTGTATTCATATAAGAACATGGGAAAGTTATGTCCTATTCATTCTACTGTCTTTATGATGTTATATTTATATATAACTATGCACACTGTCCCAGATATGTTAAATCATGTCTAGATTCCTTATAATATCTGATACATTGTAAATGCTTTATAATTAGTTGTTATAGTATACTGTTCAGGGAATAATGACAAGAAAAAAAGTCTGTGCATATTCAGTACTTGATTTTTAGAATATTTTATATCTCAGAATATTTTATATAAGAATCCACAGATGATGAGGAGGCCACAGATGCAGAGGGCTGACCTTACTCTGAGCTGTTTGAAGGACATCCTACCAAGCCTGGTTATCACCCTTCATTCCCGTCTTAACTCTTATCAATCAATCTTTTCTCTTTTTGACTATGGTAGAATTGCTCCTCTCCAAGTTCTCAGGTGATTTCCTAATTCTTGAATCTGAAAGCCCCCCCCCTTTGCTGCCTTCTGGTCTCTGCAATGTCTGGTGGCCTCCCCTGTCCCCAAAGCCCTCTGCTTCCTTAGTGTCCAGACTCTCCATTGCTCCTCTTTCCCTACAACTTCTCTTATCACTCCTCTCCCCACCTGAGCTCCTTGTGGACACCCTCTGCTGAGTCCCACTCCTTGTTCTTTACTGAATGCATGAATGGCTCACCAAGAGGCAGAAGAGGCTTCTGCTGCCCTGCAGGAGTCAGGCGCATCATAAATAAGCACATGGGTTCTACAGAGGTCCGTAGAATCACCAAGGAGTACAGTGACCTAGGGGGCCGCTTTGGAGGGAGGAGTGGGCTTGGCCAAGGCGACGAGATGCACAAGATGAAGAAAGAAGATGTGACATCCTTCCCCAGGGCTCCAGGGCTGGCTCAGTCTTAGTAGTCACCTTGATTGGACCCCTGAGAGGCCACACACTGGTGCTGACCACTGATGCCCTCTGGACTGGATCACTTGTTCCTGCATGGTCCCTTCCAATCCCACTGTCACCGCAGCAAAAGGAGACAGGGTAGCCTGGCAGAGGACAAGCTGCTAGGCCACAGCAAGACCACAGGCAACTCAGAAAGAGTCTGGAACTAGTTTTCATGTTTCATGGATGATGACTTCACCTCTGAGGTCAAGATCCTCTCTTTTCCTTCTTCTCATGACCTGCAGCATTTTATGCCAGAAGAGACCATGGCTTGGAAAGCAGTTACTGTCATCCTTAGAACAAACAAAGAGGATTCAACATCTTAATGGAAAAAAAGTTATGGGTGTGATCTCAATCTGAGGGCACAGCCCTGCGGTGGGGGTGGGATATTAACCCTTCTGCATCTGTGCCAGGGTGGCAGAAATGATGAAACCTGGCACTTGTGGAGCTGGTGTTTGTGCCCTGGACCCACTGCAAGAACTGGGAGCTGAAGTCCATCTGGAGTGAGCACGGTGGTGTGCCTTCCTCTGCCTCATAACAAGTGGTTGTTTTTACTGGGAGGATGATATGCTTGGGAGAATTGTGAAGGTCTCAGGATAGCGCTCTCACAAATATGAGAGCTATATGTATGTAGATTTTGTTCTGTTTTGTTTTTTTGGCATTACTGGGGATTGAACCCAGGGGGCTGTACCTCTGAGCCACATCCCCAGCCCTTTTTTGAGACAGACTTTATTTTGAAACAGTCTCACTAAGTTGCATGATTGACCTTAAACTTGAAATCCTCCTGCCTCAGCCTCTGGAGTGCCTGGGACTACAGGTGTGTGTCACTGTATCCAGCCTCTATATACATTTTTTTTTTTTATTTTTGGTACTGGGAATTGAACTCAGAGGCACTCAACAACTGAGCCACTCCCCAGCCCTATTGTGTATTTTATTTAGACAGGGTCTCACTGAGTTGCTAAGTGCCTCACCGTTGCTGAGGCTGGCTTTGAACTCACAATCCTCGTGCCTCAGCTTTACGACTCTTTATATATTTTAATAAGGTATTTATATTTTATTCATTGATCCAAAAAAATACTTGAGTGCCAACAATGTGCCACAGACAGTTCTAGATGCTGGGGCAGAAAAGGTGCCAGCCCTGCTTATATAGACTTAGAAGGGATCAAATGAACAAGGACATAAATGAGGAAGATCAATTTAGACTGTTACATGCAGAAAACACGACAAGGTGAAAGAGTGACTGTGGGAAGGAGGAGCCACTACATACAGGTGGCCAGGCTCCCTGGGCAGGTGGCTTCGGGTGAGAAGCCAGCCAAGCTTCGCAGCCTCCTCCCCTCTCTGTACTACAACCTCCTCATCCTGTGAAGTGAAGGGGACTGGTCCTTTCAGCTCTTCGGGTGTTGGATTTCCACACATGTAGGGAAGGAGGTGACTTTGGCCTCTTCCACTGGTGGCTTCAGAACAATAAGCCCCATGGCAGAGACCTGTATCAAACCTCTTTTGGAAGACACTGGTGAGGTTTTGAGGAGATTCGGTTCTGTTAAACAATTCTTAGGTGATCAATAAGACTTAAAATCTTTGGGAAACAATTTAATGTTTCCTTAACAAATTAAGCATAGAATTACCCATGCACCAGCAATCCCACTTCTGGGTATAACCCCAAAAGAATTGAAAGCAGTGATGCAAAAGGAACCATGTTTGTGTCAGCACTGGTCACGACAACCAAGAGGTGGAGCAAACCTAAACGTCCATCAGATCATCAAAATGTGGTGTGTGTGTGTGTGTGTGTGTGTGTGTGTGTGTGTGTGTATAATGGAATATCAATCAGCCTTAAGAAGGAACAAAATTCTAGCTGGGTGTGATGGTGCACACCTGTAATCCCAGGGGCTTGAGAGGCTGACGCAGGAGGAACACGAGTTCAAAGCTAGTCTCAGCAACTTACGGAGGCCCTAAGCAATCTGGAAATATTTTTTAAAAGGCGGGGGTGGGGATGGGGGGGGGGATGTGGCTCAGTGGTTAAGTGCCCCTGGGTTCAATCCTGGTACCAAAAGAAAAAAAAAAAAAACAGAAAGAACAAAATTCTGGCACAAGGTATAATATAGAAGGAGCTTGAAGATGTTGCGCTGAATGAGATAAGCCCAACACTCAAGGGTGAATGTCTTTTGACTCTGCTTACATAGGAGCCTAGAATGGCAGATTCATGGAGATAGAAGGTGGAATAAAGGTTGCCGTGGGCTGGGGAGGAGAGAACGGGGAGCTACTGTTCATGGTCCAGAGTTCCTCTTGAGGTGCTGGGGATGGTTGTAGGTGACGATTGTACAACAATGTGAACTTGCTTAATGCCACCAAACTGTGCACTCAAAAAAAATGGTTGAAATGATGGATCTTTTGTTAGGTATATTTTGCCTATAATTAAAATTTAAAAAAAAATCCCAAGGGAGAAAGATCAAGCCAGGAAAAGCTCACTCTGAAAGTTACTCAAAATAGACCCAGTGGTGTGTGGAGGCAGGAGAATGACGCCAGGTCTCTGCAGCTCCCACCAGCCTCTGAGGCAGCCTCCTGATTCCACGGCTCTGACTGTCACCTCCATGACCTTGTGGACCCCAGCAGAGAAGAAAAGGGCTGGAGTCCTTCCTCCACCTGGAGAGGGGCTGGGGAGGGAGACAAAGCAGGAAAGAACCACTGACATACCACCGTGGCTCTCAGGAAAGGAAATCAGCCAGTCGGGGAACAGAAAGTGTGGATCCTGCAGGGAGGGGGATGAACAGAGCTCAGAGACGGACAGAGAGAGGAGGCGGGTACAGGACCTGGCTCTGGCTGTGCCTGCCCTTGTCCTGCTCTCATCCAGAGTTACTGCTTTTGTGATGAGTTGCCCTGTCCCCTGAAGAAGCAGGATTCCTTAGGCACCAAGCAGCTCCCCCTGGTGAGGGGCACTTCCCCATTGCCCAGTAAGAGTTTGACCTGCTTGGCCATGATTTCCCTGTACCTGGAGGAAATAAAAGAGGAGGGACCCAGAAAACAGGGCCTGCTTGGGCAGGAGAGCTGCCTCAGTCAGTGGAAACTGCCAGGCTCTGCAGGGAACCAGGACTCACGGTAATATCATCCTCTGAGCCTCATGTACTTCACCTGTAAAATGGGGCCGTCCTGCCCAGTTTGGTAGTTCCCTGTTTCTAGCTAAGCAGCAGGCCTCTAGCTGACCTTGCCCTCTTGCCCAGACGTCAGTCTTGGAAGGAACCGATTTGTACACATGGGCAGGATCCCAGGTATCTCGCTCCACCTTGGCCTTTAGAGTGACTTTCTCATTTATTCTTTCAACAGTAATTGAGCGCTCCGATTGCAGGCACTAGGCTCAACACACACAGTAGAGAAGGAGAGACACACTTCCTACCCTCCTGGAGCCAACGGCTCAGCAGAGGACCAGACTCTAAACAGCTGATCACGCACAGAAGGCGCTGAGTCTATAACACGTCTGTCTGAAAGGAGTTTTTCCTGAGGCATGAATTTCTATGACAGGAGTACCGGCCACCTTGGACTTTCTCTTCTTGCTTTTCTCCAAGTTCCAAATCCCTCCCTCATCTTTCCTGTGATGTCTGTAGACGGCTACTACCATTACTACCACCACTGCAGGGACACATCACTCTGTGTGAATTAACACCCCCAAGGCCCAGGCTGTCCGTTTCTTTCGTCCTCAAGTTACACGTGAAATGCAGCTACATAGAAAGAAGGTCTGAAGCTTTCATTTAAATTAATTTTTTAATAAATTTAAAAACTGAACCAATAGAAAATATTTTTATTGAACGCATCCTAATTGTTTTGTTCAGACCACATTTTACTTTCTCTGTTGTTAGTGTCTGGATTAAAAAGCACTGTAGGGGCTGGGGTTGTGGCTCAGCCGTAGAGCACTTGCCTAGCACATGCGAGGTCCTGGGTTCGATCCTCAGCACCACATAAAAGTAAATAAATAAAGGTATTGTGTCCAACTACAACTAAAAAATAAATTTAAAAAAAAAGCACTGTAAGTGTAAAGAGACGTTGAATTTCAAAGACTTAGCATGAAAAAAAAACTGTATAACATCTGATTGATTGCTTTTATATTGATAATATGTTGATGTGATGATATTTTTAATAAATTGGATCAAATATGTTATTAATTTTTTTATTGCTTCTGGACTTCTTAAATGTAGCTACTAAAAAATCTAAAATCACATCTGTGGCTCCAGTAGTATTTCTACTGGACAGCACTGACCTATAGTCTGCTGTGTGGGGAGCATGGGTGGAGGGGAATTGTCTTGCTCTGTTTTTGCTACTATAACAGAATACCTGCGGTTGTGTAATTTAAAAGAACAGAAGTTTATTTCTTAGTTTGGTAGTCTGGGAAGTACAAGTTCGAGGGTTTTCACCTGGCAAGGATGGGCAAAGTGGGGGATGGGACCTAACTCATATTTTATCTGGACCCCCTCTCTTGATAATGGCATTAATCCATCAGTGAGGTCAATGCCCGAATGTCCAATCACCTCTTAAAGGCTGTATTTCTAACCCTCCTGCTTTGGGAATTCAGTTTCGCACACCTGGACTGTGAGGGACACATTCAAACCAGAGCAAGAACCAAATCGTGTGAGATTTTCCAGCATCTAAATCTGTAGAGAGGTCAGGTCAGGTTTTCATTTCTTTCCTTCCTCTCTTTCCTGTTTCCCAAATGTCGTGCTCACAGCCTTCTGGAAGGTGCTGAGCTCTTGCCAGGTCTGAAGCAGCACATGTGAAGGGCTCCTGTCCCCTCCACTGCCCTCCGGCTGAAGCCCTCTTTCTGTACTGAAGAAGGGGATTCCTCATGGCCACCAAGGCAAGCCAGAGGCTGAGCTCCAGGGTCTAGGCATGGCCCACCTCCCTTGGAAAGGCATGGATGACATCCCCTCAGGCCCTGCGAACCGGACGCCAGCCAGGGTGTCCTCATGGTTAGCAGCACTTTAATGCATTGAGCGACTTTAGTCCCCTTATCTGAAGCCTGCAGACAGACTGTAGGAGCCCAGACTTAAGCACCTTGTGAAATCCCAGCCCGCCTGGGTGAGGGTGGCCGCAGCTCCTGGAATGGATTTTGTAATGTGAGCCAGATCTGATGGGAGATAGAGACAGGAGAAAAGCCACTGCAGGAAGACATCAGGGTCTGAGCAGATCCAGGATTTCAAGGTCCAAAGCTTATACAAATGTAAGAGATCTGCTTTAGAAAATAATATATTTTTTAAATTTTACAACAATATACGATTGTATGAGCACATTGTTAGGATCCCTTGGTGTCCTTGGAAGGAGCCTGTGAGGAAAGGACTATTCCAGCTTCACCGATGGCCTTGGGAACCCCAGACCAGCAGCGTAGACAGCATCTGGGAACTTGTTAGAAATGCCAGTTCTCAGGCCCCAACTCTACTGGATCAGAAACTATAGCACAGGCCCAGAATCCTGAGTTTTGTGGGGCCCTCCCAGTTATTTCAAGGTCCACTCCAGTTTGAGAACCACTGATACAATGGTTAAAAGCATGAGTAAGAAACACCTGAAGCAGAAGCCCACTTTTGATGTTTCTTATCTGGGTAACCATAGCCAATCACTCAATTGTTTTACCACCTGTAACATGGGCAACAATAGAAGTGACCTGGAAAGATTGTTTTGTGGATTAAGTCATACAACATATGCAGTGCTAAGCCTGGGGCCTGGGTGTCACAGGTGCTGGGTATAATACATATTGTTATACATGCAGTATCAGAGGGAGGTGGAGGAGATCTTTAGGAGATCTTTAGGCTCAATCACAAAGGAGCTCACATGTGACCTTGACCCCTTTCCCCAAGGCCCACTGTGTGGCTACTATAGTTGGGATCTTAAATGTCCATAAGGGCCCATGTGCTGACGGCTTGGTCCCCAGCTTAGCACTAGTTTTGGGGGCTGGAAACTTCAAGAGGAGAGGCCTAGTGGGAGGTCTTCAGGTCATAAAGAGGAGTGCCCTTGAAAGGGAGAGTGGACCTCAGCCCCTCCTCCTCATCTCTCTTTTAGTTTCCTGGTCATCATGAGTGGAACAGCTTTGCTCCACCTATAGTTCCCCACTGTGGGGAGCTATCTCACCACAGGTGCAAAAGCAACGGAACAACCCAATCATAGACTGGTGCTCTCCAAACTGTGATCTGACATAGCCTTTTCTCTTTAGAAGTTGATTATCTCGAGGTATTTGTCATAGTAACAGAAAGCTGACCGACATAATGGTCCTCCACCTGGTCTGCCCTTCCTAGCAGCGGGGAGGAGAGCCCCTTTCTTTCGGGTTGCCTTGCCATTGTTCCTCTTTATCAGGGATCTGTATCAATCTTCTAAATTGATGAAATTAGCATAACTAATGAGATTTTCCCTGTGGGGATTCAGAGACCTAAAAATACAATGAGAGTTAGGGGCCCACCTCTAGAGGTCTATGGTCCTATATTATATATACACTAAATTGACAGGCCCTGTCATGGAACCACTGAAGTCTGGGCTTGGGGGTATTGGTTAAAAGCCCTTGAGGTACATGGTGGTTACTCAGAAACGGTGAAGCAGATAAAATAGGAATGAGAGCTGGATGGAGGGCTGTGTGCTGGCTGGTCAACTGGTCAACCATCCTCTTTTGGATCAGGGGATTGAATTTTTGCAGATGTCTTCCAAACTCGGGGTCATATCCCAAATCAGTGCCTTCAATTTCAAGCCTGATGGCAAAGATTTAGATCTGGGATGGGGATGACTTTTAGCACCTTTCAAATCACATCACAAAGTGCTTCCAGACTCTTCTTATCCATAAAGGGAACTCTGCAGAAACATTCGTTTGAAAGACATTTACCATCCCTAAAGGCCCGCTTCCTGGCTGAAGATTGTCTAGTGCTGATAAAAGTATAAATGTGGTTAAATCAGAGAAACAGACAAGCCCAGGATGTGCGTATGACATATTAATTTCCAGCCTGTTTCTGTCACTGTCACTGAGCTTATGCAAGCTGCGACGTGTTTGTGTTGTGTGTAGCTGTCACCCAGCTGCAATTTACAGGGTTCCCTGGAATCACACTCCGGGTTGACTAGGGCAGAACGAGATTCGCAGTGACAGCCTTTGTGGCTCTGGGCATCTCAGGTCCCTCTGATGATGTTACTGGGTTTGAAATCAGATTGGAAAGAAAACAAGAGCAAGAAAATAACATCTCGCCCTGAGCAGAAACGTCCATGATCAGGACACACAAAGTAGGACGTTGCAGTGGACACGTGACTGTCGTGGGGACTTCTCCAACAGGATAACTGCCCACCCCCTCTAGGTGTGCCAGGCAAATGGGGATTGGGGAATCACCTGGGGCACAGGAGCCCAGCCTGGGTGGCTGCCAGCCCAGACTGAGTCCAGTTCATGGGAGGGAGTTCAAATGCCAGGTGGCCTTCCGTCTAAGTAATGGGAAGACAGGAGAGAGGAGAGGAGTGGAGGCGAGAAGGGCCACCTCCCACCCCTGACACCCTCACCCTCTTAAAGGGGTGGGCTTCTGTGGCCTGAGAGTGCCCAGGGCCTTGGAACGCTGACATTTTGACAGTCCCTCTGGCTCCCTGGACTCACATGTGCCTCCCTCATGCCCCTGATGTTTCTGTTTCCTGACATCATGGATGAGCCTCAGCACAGCTGTCCTGTCTGTGGATGTGTGAGTGCCCTCGGCCCAGCCTGTCACCCTGTCCCATAAGTGCCTTGAAAGCTGAGACCTGCCACTTTGGGCCATGTCCAGGGACAGGAGCTCACCCTATATTTGTTTCTCAGATATTTTTGGAGGGGCACATGGGAGAAGCCATGACCCCTAAGTCCTGAGAGCCTCCCAGATGGAGGCCCTTCAGCCATCCTGTGCCAGAGCGCTTTCCAGGAGGCACCTGAACCCTGAGCTGGAGCCCAGCCTGCAGGAGAAGAAAGGGGAGGGAACTAGCTGAGGAGTGGCCAGCCACACGGGCCAGCAAGAGCCGGGATGGTGCTGCTGCAGTGCAGCCACCCCTGCCTGTGTCCTTGACCCTGACTGAGTCCTTGGCCTCCCAAGCACAGGTGGCCACCCACTAATGCTGGAGAACAGAGGTGGCCTAATGTGGAAGTGCCACTAGAGCCTGCCTGAGCCTTGCCAGCTCCCTCATGTCCCCAAGGTAGTGGGATGCAGCTACTCAGCGGGCGGTTTCTGAGCAGGCTGGGGGGCTGATGGCCAGGGCAGGTGGCAGTCCCAGGCAGAGACAAGGCAGACCGCCCCTGGCCACCCAGGCTCTGCCTGTCCCCTCTCCTCCCACTCCTCTCGCTGTGCTGACTGCTCCTCCCCTGACCCTCTCTTGCTTTTTCCCTCTCTTCAGATGGGGACTGGCGACAGGCAAAGGCTTGTAGCCTAGGGATCATGTGGATGTGTTTTATTAACTAATTTAATCTCGTAAACTTTCCATTTTACAGGGTACGTACAAGGGTCTGAGGAATGCCGAGGTTGGAATGTGGAGCGTTCCCAAAGGCCCAGTGTTGAGGATCTGGTTCCCAGAGTGTCGCTGTTGGGAAGGGGTGGAACCTCGAAGAGCTGGGGCCTAGCGGGAGGTCCTTTGGTCATTGGAGGCAGCCCTCAAAAGGATCCTGGGACCCCCACCCATGTGCTCTCTCTCTCTCTTTCTTTCCTGACGTAAGATGGGAGTGTTTGGTTTCCACATGGCCTGTCCGCCCTCGCCACCCTCCACCCTCACCAGAGCTGAGCCAGAATGGTCACCACGCCTTTGAACCTCAAAACTATGAGTCAAATAAACCTTTTCTCTTTATACACTTTTTTTTTTTGTCATTTGTTTTTTGGCCTCAGGTGTTTCATTGTAATAACGCAGTGATTAATGCAAGTCCCTTGCTCCTGGTCGCAGAGGTGCTAAGGGAAGAGGAGTCACACTCAGGTAGTCTGCATGGAAAGTCTGTGTCATTAAGCTCAGTGTCCCATCACCTAATGGCTCTCAAAGTGTGGCCCCTGGATCAGCCGCAGGGACATCACTCAGGAACGTGTAGAAATGCAAATTGCACCCCCCCACACACACTACAGAATCTGAAACTCTGGGGTGGGGCCCAGCCCTCTGTACCTCCCCCGGCCCCCCATGGGATTCGGAGTCTGCTAAAGTTTGAGAACCACGACACACAGCGGTCTTCCAACAAGCCCCGTGTTTAATTTCCTTCAAGTCTGCACGAAATTGGCTCCAGCTGATAACATCTTGGTTTAAAGGTATTGGAAGGAAATTGATGGAAAATATTGACGTGGACGTGAAGAGGGGCTGTCTGGGAAAGCCAAGGCCCAGGCTTGGTTCTGGTTGAGAGGAGAGAAGAACCACAGGCGCCAGGGAGAAGCCCAGGTCTCAGATGGGCCCCTTTCTTGCTCCTCGCCTTTTGACCTGCTCAAGCAAAATGACTACTTAAAACTTCTATTAGATCGCTGTCTCCAAGGCAGGCCCGTGATCATTAATAATGCAGTTCCTCACAAAAAGCCTTGCGCTCACTTTATTTTGCTTCTTTCATTCTTTTTACACACATACACACACACACACACACACACACTCAATAATATACATATGTTTATTGTGCTTCACTTAACTTGGTATTTCTAAAACCTACTTCTGGAACTTTCTTGCAAAAAAGTTGGCACTTCTCAGAGTGGCCATGTATGGCTGCTCAGGCTGTGCACTGCACAATCCAGAGGAACATTCACAGATGCAGTCATGCACCTGGCCCCTGGAGTTGTGTGACACTGTGGTCCTGATGCTGGTGCTGTGCCTCTTACAACACCTAGAGCTGACTTCCTGCTGGCAGTCTTTCTCCTTCCTTCCTCCTTGGCCTCACTGTTTTGTCCATTCCCTGCCTTCCTTCCCACCCTCTCAAGGTTCTTCCACTTCAGTTTTTGGCCCAGCCTGAAGGGCTGCCCCTTCCTTCCACCCCTTTCCCAGGGATCCCCGAGTCTGCACAGAATTGAGCTTTACCCTTGGAGTTCCACAAACTCCAGATTTCCAAGACTAGGACGGGGAAGTGGGGATGGTGACTGCGACCCTGGCTGACCCGGCCACTCCTGCTCCCAGTGGTGAGCGGCTGGGAGAAGGGAGGGACGACTTCAGTGAGAAAAGCCACCCCCCCCCCAAAGCTTCCTCTCCCCGTGCAGTCTCCTCGGCACTTACTCTTTGCACACTGGAGGGGTTTAAAGGATTCTGTTTGGTTTTGGACTTAGGAGAAAAAGAGTAAATAAAAATATCAACTCTGGATATTACAGACGCTACTGACTGGCATTTCAGACTCTGCAGCTCGTGCTCAGCGCTGGCGTCCTGTCCCGGGTGGGGGGCTGACTGTCCCACACGCTCCAGAAAGCAGGAGCTTGTCTCTATGGTTTTCTCCAGGACAAGGTTACGGAGCCTCTTTTTAGAGAAGCACGCTGCACAACCCCAGCAGCTCAGGAGGCAGTGGATCCCAAGTCCAAAGCCAACCTCAGCAACTTAGCAAAGCTCTGAGCCACTCAGGAGACCCTGTCGCAAAATACAATATAAAAAGGGCTGCACATGTGGATCCGTGGTTAAGCTCCCCTGGGTTCAATCCCTGGTTCAAAAAGACAAAGAAAATCACTGTGTAGCGTCACCCCCTCCCTGTATTCTCAAACGCCAGTTCTTCCAGGGGAGGAAAAGCATCTGGCTTTGGGTTGGGCTCTGCCAACAGCGCTCTGTCCTTGAGCTGGTGTCCAGGCTCTCTGAGCCTGTGGTTTTCATTTAAGATTTTTTTTTTCACCTATACTGTGAAAACAATGTTAATAATCATATTTATCTTGGATGTTATTTTAAGCCTGCCAGGAAACTGTTTTTGAGACTTGAGGGCATTGAGAGTCTGCAGCAACCACTCAACGGTGCCCTTTCAGGAAAGCAGCTGTGACGGTGCAGGAGAGAATGGGGCTGGGCGTGTTCCAGTGACAAAAATAGGCCGTGAGCAGAACCTGGCCCACTGGAGCGGTTCACCAGCTCCTGATCCAGCAGAAGCGGCAAGAAATGTATGTGAGAGTGAGGAGGTGACTAGGCCAGAGCCCAGGTGAGGTGGACACTTGGCACAGACTGGAACTGCCAATATGCAGGCCCCACTCACTTGTCAACCTCGGGGCTGCCCCAGGGCTCAGGAGACCTGGACACACCGGCCAGCAAAGAGACCAACGCCCCATGCTGCACCCTCCGCTGATGGACTGCGAACTCACAGCAAAGACAGTTTACATTTAGGCACCAAAGGATCTAAGACTGGGCACCAGCTGGTTCTAGCCTGGCTGGGAAAGTCAGCGCCACATCCAAAGGAGGCTGGATCAGTCCCTCCTGATGGAGGAGGAGCCACCTTCTAGCCAGTCCACTGCAGGCCACTTAGAGGAGTCTCGGTCCTTTCCAGACAGTCCTGATTGCATACAGAGAAAACGACAAAGGCCATTCCATTGACCCTAGGGGAGGCAGCGTGGAATCATGGAAGGACTGGGAGCTGGGGAGCCAGGCAGATCTGGACTGAGTCCTGTTCCCACCCACCTGCGTCTAACTGCCCCCTCGGTCAGGGAGAAGCAGCAGCCATCTTGGGGCCCCAGGGGAGGCTGGATGAGGAGGCCCCCCCAGCCCTGTTTGTCCTGGTTTGCTTGAAGCCGTGCTGGTTATAATACTGGAAGGTGCAATAAACTGTCATTGAAGAAGGCCAGGTACCCCCACCCCAAAGACCCTTGCTGTCATTAGGCTTCCCTTCTAGTCAGAAAGACTTTTACAAAGAGGGTCAACAGGACATCAGCAAAAACGTCTGCAGAGAGCGTGGTGGTGCCGCGCTCTCACCGCAGAGCTGGGTTTGCAGGCAAAACCTGTGCAAACTCGGTCCAGCCCGAAAGTCCTCTGGTGTCAGCCGCTTCTGTCCTCCACCACGGCCTCTTCTCCTCTGAGCATTGTGGGAGCTTTCACGGCTCCACTTCAGCACGGACAGCTCGTTCTTCACGTGAGACCTAGGAATTCATTATCCTAGACAAAGGAGAACTGGAAAGGGGGACAGAGCGAGGAGGTGACATTGTCTACACACCCACAGGACTCCTCTGGTCAGTGCCAGCACACTGTCCATTTCACCAGCAAATTGCATTAGTTGCATTTCACCCTGGAACGCAGAGATAAGGGACACTGGTGTCAGTCTTCAAGGACTTCACATTTAGTGGAAACGATCATGGACACTGTGGTGACTGTTTTTATGTGCCAACTTGAATGGGTCATGGGATACCCAGATATTTAGGCAAGGATTATTCTGGGTTCTTCTGTGAAGGTGTTTTGGGGTGCATTTAACATTTAAATCGATAGAACAAGCCAAGCAAAGGGCTCTTCCTAAAGAGGGTGGGCCTGGTCCTATCAGTGGAAGGATTCACTAGAACAAGGACTAACCCTCCCTGGGGTCAGAGAGAATCCCCCTGCCTGACGGCCTCGAGATGGGGCATTCTTCTCTTTTTCGACCTTCAGACTTGAACTGAATCAGTGTCTCTTCCTGGGTCTTGAGCCTGCCTGCCCTCAGCCATCAACTAGACCACCAGCTCCCCTGGGTCTCCAGTCGGCTGACCCTCCACCTTGGGATTTGTCAGCCTTCACAATTTTCTGTCTTGGTCAATTAACATTGGTTCTGTTGTTCTGGGGAAGCATAATTTATGAACTGAATATTTCATAGAATGAAGTAAGTGTCACAGTAGGGAGACACGTAGGGCAGGGACAGCTTTCCATTGCTGTGACATAGAAGGGCCTGGGGTGAACAACTCGGAGGAGGAAGGTTTTATTTTGACTCATGATTTCAGATGCTTCAATTCCTGATCAGTTGCTCCACTGCTCTGGGCTTGCGTGGGACTGAGCTCCTTGCGGTGGGTGTAGGCGGGGAGCTGCTCAGCTCCTGGTAGCTGGGAGGCAGCGGGGACAGGGCTGGGAAGGAGATAACGCCTTCCCGGGCTCCCCCCCCAGGGATCCACTTCCCCCAACGAGGTCTCCCCTGGTCCATTCAGCTGTGAGTCCATGGCTGAGGTCAGCGCCCTCACGATCCAGCCAATGACTAAAAGCCCACCCCTGAACCTTGCTGGATTGGGGACCCCGCTTTCAATATGAGACTTTGGGGGAGGACATTCCAGATTGGAATCATAACACCAGAAGAAAAGAAGGAACGATGGAGGTTATGGCAAGAGGTGCGTGGGATATTCTAGGCAGAGGGACAGCATGAACCTGAAGGGACGTGTCTCAGCTGAAAAGAGATGACATTAGACGGTGGAACTGAAGAGAGTGTAATGAAGGGGCAGAGGGGTGGAGAGAGAAGAGCCAAGGAAGGAAGGCCAAGTACATGGGGGCCAAGAGAGGGAGTAGTTACCGGCACCCAGAGAGAGCTCTGCTGGGGGGAGCTGGGGCTGCAGGAGGTGGAAGCCACCACTGCCACCCATGGTCCCCCAGAGGAGATGTGGAGAACAGTACCCTGACCTTTTCTCCTCCCTCCAGGCTTTGCTTGTAAGAGACCAACTCTGGAACCATAAGGTAGAGGACTACAGAAATGTGTGGCCATCAGAAGACAGGGAGGTTGGGGGACCATGCCAGAGCTGGCCACCACAGTCCACCTGTGGCCCACCTTGATGCTCATCCCTCTCACATGAAAACAAAGCCAAGAAAACTACTCAGCCCATTCCAAGGACCCCCAAAGTCTCATCCCATTACATCACACAAGTCACCTCCAAGACTGGAATCTTGTCACCTCTCCAGGTAAGGATAATCATCATTGGTTGTTCCTGGAGAGCATAACTCCTTTCAATTCAAACATGTGAACCACAGATGCAAGTTATTCAGTCCCTCCAAATCCAACCTATAATGACAAGACAGGCATAAGATGACACGCAGACACTCCTGTTCATATAGGGCGAAGTGGGAAACAGAAAACACAGGAGTCATGAGCCCTTAGGAATTCTGAAATACACTTGGGTACAAGTTGGCAGTTCCTTGACAGGACTCATGGCCCGGGAATGATTCCCCATGGCTCTTAGCTTCACACTGAAAGTCATCTTCATTTTCTAGGATGCAGACTAGGTTTGCAACTGAGGATTGTCTTGTTTTCACTCTCTGCCTGTAGGAGTTGGGAGGCCAAAGACCCTTTTAAATTTTATATTCTGTTTGTACCGTTCAATTCCCTATGTTTCTTACAGTACTACTCCCTTAAAAACTTTGTGAGTCTCCTGTAAATATTACATGGATTCACACCGTTAAACAAAAGCTCCCTCTGCCACTCCCCGTGAAATAAATTCTTTTTTTTTTTTTTAAAGAGAGAGTGAGAGAGGAGGGAGAGAGAGAGAGAGAGAGAGAGAGAGAGAGAGAGAATTTTTAATATTTATTTTTTAGTTCTCGGCGGACACAACATCTTTGTTGGTATGTGGTGCTGGGGATCGAACCCGGGCCCCACGCATGCCAGCGCGCTACCGTCTGAGCCACATCCCCAGCCCATAAATTCTTTACTTCTTTGTGCTTCAGTTGAGGAACAACCCTTGGTTTCATCCTAACCTATATTTTCATGGTGATACTGCAAATTCTATCTTTGCTTAGAAGTATTTTTCTTAATTTCTTAATTTTAGCTTTGTTGGCCATCGGAACTGGTGAGACTCTTTGAAACCTGACAATCTTGGCTCCTTTTTTTTTTTAAGAGAGAGAGAGAGAGAGAGAGAGAGAGAGAGAATTTTTAATATTTATTTATTTATTTATTTATTTATTTATATTTAGTTTTCAGGGGACACAACATCTTTGTTTGTATGTGGTGCTGAGGATCGAACCCGGGCCGCACGCATGCCAGGCGAGCGCACTAGCGCTTGAGCCACATCCCCAGCCCATTGGCTCCTTTTTATATACTAGTCCCTCCTTAATCTCTCACCTTTTATATTTTGTTTTAAGTGGAAAGAAGAAAGCAAGCTTTACCTTCAGCTCTTGTCTTGGATTGTCTTAGTTGAATCATTCTGTCTTTATATAATGTATCCCAGGTGACAATATTGCTAAATTTTCTGCTGCACCATAACAAAAATTCCCTTTTCTTACCTTGCTTTTCTGTAAACCCTCACCTTTGGGCTCTTCAAAGGCCACAGACTTTTCTACCAATAAATACTTTAAGCTGTTTTTGAAATCCTTCCAGTTTCTGCCCAATCTCTACTTCCAAAGCCACCCCTACAATTTTAGTCGTTTTTCTTATGTCTGAACCCTTCTTCCAGAAACCAAAATCTGTGAATTTATTTCCATATAATAAATTACTTTTAAAATTTGTTGACTTGAACAGTACATATTTTTTAATCTTCGTTTCTGTGGGTCAGGTGTCCAGGAGCAATCTCACTGGGTGTCTCACGCATGCTAGGCAAGTATTCTACCCCTGAGCTACATCCCAGCTTACAAGTTTAAGTTTTATGGTTCATGTTTTATATTATGACCCTCAGAAGACAACTGTGTGGCTGTTTTTGTTTCTGCTTTTTTCATCTGCATTCTAAGATTAAGAAACTAAGTCTAAAAGTGGTGAGACCACTTCTAAGTCTAGCAGGAAAATTCTGGAGTCTACATTTAAACCCAGTGGCTCCTCCCACTTCATGCCTGAACTCTTTCTATGTGCGTGCAAGTCTACCTTCTTCTGAGGAAGAAATCAGTGGTTACCTTCTGTCATCCAGGACAGCGGTGGAGCTCCAGATGTACAGTGCACACATTTTTGCAGAACTTTGCAGAAAAGCAGCTTAAAGTGAGGAAGGGTAGAAGCTGCCCTCTCCCACTGGCCCTAGTTACCCTTTGTCCATTCTAGAACTCCAACTGGGGTAATCTAACTATCATCTCAAGACGTTCCTATAGACTGGAAGTGGGATGGCCTCAGAGGTAGAAAGGATACTGGGGCAACCAGGGCCTCTGTCCGAGACACACCGGCCTCCACGGGAGTCTGTTTACTATGACAAGCACAATCCAATCTGGCGAAGTCCTAAATGGAGCAAAAAGGCAGAGGGAAAGAACTTGCTCTTTTTGCTTGACTGTCTTTGAGCTGGAGCATTGGTCTTCTCCTGCCTCTGGACTTAGATTCCGAGTAAAACTTGCACCCGTGGCTGTCTTAGGTCTCTGTCTGTCTGGGTGCAGATCTTGGAACTTGACCGACTCCATAAGTGTGTAATCCGATTCCTTACAATAAATCTCGATTTCTCTGAAAACCCAGGCTGATATAGGAAGCTAACATTTATTGAGCTCTCATTGGACAGACACTGTGGGAAAGGCTCTCCAAGCAGTGCTAGTTAACTTCCTTCCACTCCAACAGATGAGGGAAGTACCGTTATTATTCCCTCAAAGGTTAATGAACTTTCCTCGGATCACCAAGAGAGTAAAAAGCAGAACTGGAACTCCAAGCTAAATCTGCCTAAGTCCAAAGTGAGTTATTCCACATCACTCTGGGCTCTCTCATTTACCAACGTCCTAGACATTGGGAACCATTAGAGCTGTCAACCACCTCTACCCTGCTCTTGCACACAGTCTAGTTCATCCCTACGGCTCTCTGATCCTAACTTCCCTTCATCTCCCTTCATTCATTCATTCATTCATTCATTCAATAAGTGTTAAGCATGTGTTGGCCATTTACTGGGCCCTGTGTGCAGTCATGAACCGATTGTGTGTGACACCTATCCTTTTGGAGCCCACAGGAAGGGGTCCTTCCATCCACAGAAGAAGATGATAATTGCATGGGCAAATACAGTCCATGTGATAACGTACAGTAGGTACAGAGGATAGTGATGGTAGGTACAGAGGATAGTCAAGCTCAGGGCTATTCAGGGCAGGAGCCACTGAAGGTGAAACATAGAGAGTCAGGAGCCAGTGAAAAGGCACAGACTTTTGACTCCCCTGAGTCGAGAGGCGACATGAATGTGTTCGAGCAACAGTTTGTGATGATCTCAGACGCAACAGGCCCTTTTCTGTACCCAGATATTTTGTCAAAACCCCTTTTCAGTTGTATAATTTAGCTACACACATACTTTTTTAAACCAATATGAAGTCCCAGTGATGATAAAAAAGGGAAACAAAGGAAAAGTAGTTTATCTAAAATTATACGCATTTCATACACAAGAGCTCAAGGTCAACCACACTAGAGTTTGAGTGAAGTGTGGCAGCAGACTGCACCCCCTACCCCAACCCCAGCCCAGTGGAATTGCAGTGAGAGTGACTGTCCTGTGTCATGCAGGCAACTCAAAACCACAGGCAGCACTGCCAACTGTTCACTGAAGGATGGACAATCTTGGCAACGTTTCAGATGAAACAAAATGTAAATCATTCCTTGATTTACACAGAGGTTGCGTCCTTGGAAATTTTATTCATTCATTCATTCAATAAGTGTTAAGCACTTCTAAATTTTAGTTTGTGCAGAAGGAAAAAAAAAGGAAAGGAGAGAAATAAAGGAAGGGAAAATGAGGAAGAAAGAACTAACTTTGTGCTTATATGTGAAATACAGCTTGGTCCAGTCTCAGACAATTAAAACCTATCTAAAACCTAAAAACCTTTCACCTATCTGTCTGTTGGGTAATTTAAATTGATGCTATAATGGCACCTTCTCCTCCACAGAAAATCTTAATTAAGCTTCTCCAGAAATCTTTACCATAATTGATCTTAGGACTATTAGCATAAGAATCTCTATAAAAGCATTAGTAAACTTTCTGTAGTTAAACATTTTATTTCCTGTTGCTCTGTCTTACTTGGCCTGGAAGAGATCAGTACTCCAGGTGCTGAACACCCCTTTACTAGTTTTTCACAAACATTTATGAACCAATATAAATGTCAACATATATAATAGTTTGCAGAAGTGTGCTTGCAAATGCAGAGTGTGATAAGAAAAGCAGATTCTTTTAACTAGGCCCCTGGCCTTGGGCTGGAGCTTCACAAAGATGTTTACCTTTCAAAGATAAGAAGTTACCAGTTGGGCTCCATGGTAACAGCTGGCAGTGGGAGGGAAGAAGGGGGAGAAGAGGTCTCCCTTCTCAGGTGCTGTCCTGAAAGAGTTACCTTGCCCAGAACAGTGAAAGAAAAAGCTCTTTTGCATGAACTTCTGCAGATTGTGAACTTCTGTTTCCCTCCCTTATAAAGTTCTGAAACTGCCTGAATTTGGGGTTCAGGGGGGGATTGATGGATTACAGTGAAAGCTTTGCCCTCTGAACCTGGCTATAGCCAAATAAACCTGCTTCTGTTCCTATTTGGTGTCTTGCCTGTCTGTCCCCTGCAACAATGCAGGTCATGGGATAATTCTTTTGTTGTCGCTGCCTGCTTTGCTTTGGTAACTGTGGGACTTCCTGCATTCCTCATGCCCAGCACACTGTCAGTAGCACCTCTTCCAGTCCATAGGATACCAAAGGGTCCTTCAAAATTTTCAGCAGGTGCCTTGAGTCCCCTTGGGGGAGTAACAGCTCTTCTGTAAACCCCTTTCCCCAGAGAAACACCAAGCTAAAGAAACTCCAAAGCAGTGATATCTTAAAGAAATATGTGAGCTGTGTATGTAAATTTAAATTCCCCAAGTAGCCACATTTAAAAAAGTAAAATGAAATCATTTATATAGCAAAATAAAATAAAATTTATAAAATTAATTATATAATATAGAAAATACATGATTATAATATGTAAGAATAATTTATATATATATATATATAGGCTGGCTTTGAGCTTTCAGTCCTCCTGCCTCAGCCTCCACAGTCACTAGGATTACAGGTATGCACCACCACATGCAGCGAATAATACATTTTACATAACCTATACATCCAAAAGATTATAACTTCATCAACATAATCAATATGAAATTGTTAATGAGATGTTTTACACTTCTTTTCCTTCTAAGTCTTTGAAATCCAGTGTGAGTTTGACACATCCAGCACATCTCGGTGCAGGGCAGCCACATTCCAGGTGCTCCACAGTTACACGTGGCTGGGGGCTGCCATATTGGAGAGTGCAGCTCTAGAAAACATCAAGTCCCCTTCTTTGGCAGAAAGACTCTTGTTTGAACTACAGTGTCCCAGAACATGGGAAAGCACCGACTCAGGTTTTATTGAAACCTACCCATAGGGCTGGGACCTTGAAATGCAGGGGACACATGGCTCAGAGCAAGCCACAGAGCATCCCACCATTCAGCTCCCTCCAGGTCACAGAGCTGCATGAAGCCCCAGTGAACTGCTGATCACCGCACATGGCTGAGTCCTGGCTGCAAATGGAAGGCCTCCTTGAAGATGCTAGAAACAGATGTTCCGAAGACTCTGACCTCTCCTCATTAATTTCAGAATTTAAATGTCTGCTAATTTCCCCCGTTTTATTGCTGAGCTCCACACAGCAGCATGTTCAATGTCAATGGGAATATCCATTGGGGACACTTCATATATCAAATCTGAAGGTCACTGGAAATATGGGCACTCGGAGGAGGGGAGGAGGACCAAGAGAGAGGAGGGGAGGAGGCACCTTGGGGCACAGAGAGAGGCTGAGAAGAGGCTCTTGTGACTGCAACTGAAGCCTGAGCAAGAGAGATGAGCACCCATCTGCCTGCCCTTGGCTGATGCGCAGACGAAATAAGGAAACCTGAGTATTCAGGACGAGGGAAGCCAGGAATGAAGGAGCCTCACTCATTCCCTTCACCTGACATCTGCTTTCCATCTGATGATCCAGAGTGGCTTTTTAGGAGCTCATACCCTACAGGGGAAAATACACAGACTCTGGGGCCTGGCAACCCAGGTTCAAGTTCTATTTCTCTTACTATCTAGTTGGGAGACCTTCAGTGCCCACCTTACTGAGCTCCCTATTACTCAGGTAGGAAATGGGGAGACGAGCACCTTTGCAACTTTGTGACAAATTTGTGGTGTGCACAGCACTGGGCACCCAGCAAAATCAATGAGCTACCATTCCTTCATGCTTGAGCACCTATTCTCAAAGTGGTTGGGGTTGCTGGAATTGACAGCAGCAGGTGATGGTGACTTCAAAGCATCCCAGCACTGTCCTCCAGGAAACGGAGGATGTTTTGAGAATCAGAGTGGATTCCTGCTCTGACTAGGGACCCAGAAAAGGGGAGTGGAGGCTGTGGGCCTAGAGCACTAGTGTGTCCTTGCCCCAGGATATCACGGCTTCACTCTTGACTAACATGAGGGGAGGGAAATCGGCAGGAACAGAGAAGACTCCTTGAGTGACCCCCGCTGGGCCACCACATTGCATCTGCCTAGCCTGCCCGGCCCAGGGAACAGATGCAGCGGCCACACCTGCCGGCCAGGCCCCGGGCAGGAGCTTGACCTCCTTTGTCCTGTCTCCCCAAGACCTCTGGATATGAGCTCACCCCTTCCCAGCAAGAAATCACTTCTCCTTGAAGGTCTCCCGGGCTTTCCTTTCTTTAAATGGTTTGCTGAAGTGCCCTTGTTGAGGGTTGGGATTTCAGCCAATTTTTGTGAGGGAGTTTGATGATACTGTCGGGACTTCAGAGAAAACACGGTTTCCTTCACAAAAGAAGATCTCCAGGGCTTTTAACTTTCCTCTTAGAGAAAGAGAGAAAATTGCTCTCCACAGCCCGCAGGGTCCCAGATAAAGCTCTAGAGAGTGCCCCCGCCCCCCGTTGTCATCTTTATCCTTGTAATTTGGCACTCTACTTGGCGAGGACAATCTCAAGAGCAAGGGCAAGGGACACACACCATATCACAGAGACTCATCCTGGAGAACAAGCTCCTGAGCCCAGGCTGGGGCCTGTGGGTGCTGCTGGGGTGACGGCCTGACCACAAGAGCCTTGGGTCACCTGCCATGCCTTTGACAATATTGACAAAGTCGATTTCCTTGACCCAACCCGAGCCGGCGGGATAGCAGTATCCAGGCACCCCACATAGGACCTGGCTTTTGCTGTGTGCATCCCTGTTTTTCAGACATTGGTCCCAGACAGAGACACTGAGGCCAGTGCCTCTCAGATCTCATAGGAAATGATCTTTGACCCTCAAATGCCAAAGAGAACGTCTCTTTAGGCCCCTTACTGGCCCAGAGGAAGGTGGGGGCCCAGCCTCTTCCCTCTGTTTGCTGGGATCTGTTTCAAGATCGACAACCCATTCCAATGCTCCATTTCAAAGTCCTGTGTCCTGGTTGGTGGCACACACACATACACATGCACACATACATATTAAAACTGGTGAGAGCCAAATACTGATCTGTAGTTCGATTTTCAGTATTGTCTCGATGTTTTGAAAACGTACCATAGGGTGACAGATGCTATCAGTGGGGAAAGGAGAGGAACAGGCCATGTGGGAACTCTACACCATTTTTGTCACTTCTCGGCAAAAAGGAAGTATTTAACTTATAGTGAGGTGACCAGCACCTCGCCAGGGCAATGTTTTCTGCTCAGGAGGGGGTAAGCCACCTGAGAAAAATAAACTCTGAAATAGTGAAGAAATGAGACAAAGTCAAAGAATTGGTTTTAAAAGCAGAGCATCTGATAGGTTCTTTCAGTCCTGGTAGGAGCTGGAATAGAACAACTGGAAAATGGCTGTAGTTTATTTAAGGGGTTATGTCAAAGGCAGGGGGATAGGGTTTCAGACTCCACCGAGTCTTGTAGTCAACATCCATCTTAACAAGCCACATCCATCTCTGGGAGGTCGTGTAGCTATGTGGCTGCAGCAGGTCACCCCATCTTGGGTGCTATGAGGAACCTTTGGCAGAGCTGGGTGTGAGTTCACATGTACTGGGGCCATCTCACCACAGAAGTGCCGCTGTGAGTTCCCAGTACCAGACTTCCCCACTCAATGGCTTCCATGCCGATCTGGTCCACGCACAGTTCACAGATGGCTCTCAGCATTAACTTCTTAAAATTATTGATGTCTTTACTATTATTTAAAATTTTTTCAAAATAAAAAACTTCCCAGAAAGTCCCTCGGGTCCTCAGGGAAATTAAATAATTAAGCCCAGGGATCGCCCCAACTCCTGCTCAGTGGAGCTGCACGCAGGCCTCCCTTATGGGCACTTGCTAAGGGGAATCTTCCTCACTGAGCAACAGAAGCTGTTGGTCCTCAGCTCTTTGCCCTGTTTCTTTACCTTCATGGGGGAAAAGTCAATTAAAAATTGTTTTGTTTCTTCTTAATTATTTTATTTTTTTGGCCCTTGATAAGGAAGCATGGTGGATCACATGATCCCCAACCCCCAACCCTGATGCACTTTACCACAGCTAGTTGGTATCTCTACGTTTTGCATACAGTTGGTAAGGGCTGCCAGAATGTGGATACAAATTTTACACCCCCCATCCCATCCTCGATCACTCAGCCTATTCCTTTTGGTCTTCTTGTGCTATAACTTGGATCTTAAATGTTCCCCAAAGGCTTGGTCACCAGCCTGTGGTGCTACTAGGAGATGCTATGATGAACCTTTTGTAGGTAAGGCTTAGTGTAAGGAAGCTAGATAATGGGGCCATTCCCTTGAAGGAAATGTTAGCCCATTCTTCTCTGTTTCCTGGAAGCCATGAGGGGAGCAGCTCTGTTCTACCATGTCCCCTCTGTTCCCCGCCATGATGTTATGCCTTGTGGCAGTTCCAAAAGTAATGGAGCCAAAATAAATCTCTCCTCCTTTTAAGTTGATTTTATCAGGTATTTTGTCACAGCAATGGAAAACTGACTAACACACTCTGTGTGCTGGGGCTGTATCCTCTGGCTGGAGCAGGGGAGATGATCTAGATGTACTTTTTGAATGAGTGAGTCCTAAAGAGAATCAGGTAAGAACTGAGGTGCTGGGAAAATTTTTAAGACAGATAAAATAAAAAACCTCCCAGAAAGTCTCTCAGGTCCTCAGGAAAATTAAATAATTAAGCCCAGGGATTGCCCCAGCTAGCCAGAATCTGCTGAGTGGAACTGCACCCAGGCCTCCCTTACGGGCACTCTCCTCCCTTTGGCTGTTCAGTGAAAATTCTTTCTTCATGTGATTTGTGGGCTTCTGGGAAGGACATGTGTTTTCTGTTCAGATGGCTAAGGTAAGAAGAACCAGGGCTCCTGAAGATGTGTATTCTGCAATATAGAGACAGCCTACATGAAGGACAGAGACAAGAGGGGCAAGCATGATCACAGATGGCCAGGGACAGGGGTAGGGAGGTGGAGACCAAGTGAGAGTGAGAAAGAGAAAAGTCTGAGGGTATTGCTGGAGATCCTGGGTCCAGCTCTGCAAGAATTTTCCAAATTATGCAAGTGGAACTGCTGACTCCTCACTGGCAAATGCATCTGGAGCAGCACAGTGACCCCTGATGGCCCAGGCCAACCTGCCCCCTAATCACCCCAAAGTGAAGTGAATCCTGAATGCAGTGTCCATTCCCCTTGGGCCCCTGGTCACATGAAACCTGTCCTCTTCACTTACCCAAGGACAGTGTGGCAGCCCTTGTGATCTTCAGCACACTCTGAAGATCCTTCTTCTAACTGATGGAAACTGTCTCTTTACCCCACGTGCGCATCGTTGCTCATTCTCACACATTGGAGCGAAACATGTCAGAAATGTCAAAGATGCTCCAACAGCACCAAAAGTTAGCATAGCAAAACTTGGGCAGGGTCGTGATTCCAGAAGGTTCCTTGGATATGGCATATTTTGAAGAATGAGGATCATCAGGGAAGAGATGCCAGGCAAGGGGTGTGGTGTGTGTGAAAATGCACAGAGCTAGGAAAGAGGTCAGGAGCATGAAGAGAGCAAGGGCCAGAGCAGGAGGGCCTCGATGTTGAGGGAAAGCCTGAGTTGGTCTTTCGCTGAGAGAATCACAGGAAGGTATTGGGCAGAAGAGCATGATCAGAACTGTATGTGGCAGCAGAGTGGTGTTGTTTGGGAGGACTGGAGACAGGAAGCTGCAAATTTCGGTGAGAATGGCAATTATCAAGAATACAAGTAACGATAAATGTTGGTGAGGATGTGGGGAAAAGGTCCACTCATACTTTGCTGGTGGGAATGCAAAGTGGTGCAATCACTATGGAAAGCAGTATGGAGACTCCTTGGAAAACTTGGAATGGAACCACCACCCCACTTTTTGGTTTATACCCAAACGACTTAAAATCAGCATACTACAGTGATGCAGCCACATCAATGTTTATAGCAGCTCAATTCACAATAGCCAAACTATGGAACCAACCTAGATGCCCTTCAACAGATGAATAAATAAAGAAAATGTGGTATGTATACACAATGGAATATCATTCAGCCTTAAAGAAGAATGAAATTATGGATAGATGGATGGAGCTGGAGAATATCATGCCAAGTGAGATAAGACGATCCCAAAATACCAAGGCCAAATATTTTCTCTGCCATGTGGATGCTAATTCACAATAAGGGTGGTGGTGGGAGGCTAGGGAAAAATAGATACTTTGGACTAAACAGAGAGGAGTAAAGGGAGGGGAGGGGGTACAAAGTAGAAAGAATAGTAGAATGAATCAGACATCATGACACTATGTGCATATATGATTACATGACCAGTATAATTCTATATCATATACAATCAGAAGAATGAGAAGTTCTACTCGATATATATATATGATGTATCAAAATGCATTCTACTGTCATCTATAACTATTTAGAACAAAAAAAGGGAAAAGACACAAGTCCAAACACACAAGATTTTCACATGGATGTATCTCACATATGTAAACAAATACAATGAAAATGAAGGACACCTCTCCTACTCCTTGCTCAGGCTGCTACAGTGAAATATATCACCCGGGTGACTTAAACAATAAGGCTTTGTTTCTCAGAATCATGGAGAGCAAGTTCAAGTTCAGAATGATAGCATGGTTGGGTTCTGGCAAGGGGCCCTCCTCCTGGTCAAGTCCTCACATGGCTTTTTCTGGTGCACATATAGGGCCAGAGATGATCTTGTGCCTAGTCCTCTCTTTATAAGGATACTACTCCCATTTGTGAGAGCTGCAACTTTATGACACCTTTACTTTGGGCATTGGGGGTTTAATGTATGAATTTTGGGGGGATACAAACATTCAGTATCCTCATTCTGGAGATATTGTCTGGGGCCAGTGGAGTTGGGAGAGAGGCTGGTCAGGAGCCAGGTTTTCATTTGGTTTACATTGGAGTGTGAGGAATGCCCAAACTCTCAGGTATACTCCAAAGACAGAGTTGATGATATGAAGTGTTCCATAAGGAATTAGGCAAAAGGGGGCTGAGGTTGTGGCTCAGAGGTAGAGCGCCTGCCTCACACGTGTGAGGCACTGGTTCAATCCTCAGCACAACATAAAAACAAATCAACAAAATAAAGGTATTGTGTCCATCTACAACTAAAAACTATTTTTAAGTTCTTATCAAAAATTTAGGAAGAATTAATCAAAAGCTGGAGATGAGAGAAAAATGCCCAGATGACATTTCTTGGCCTAGAAGTAAAGAAGCCAGAATGCCATTCAGGAGGAAATGTGAGGCCCCAGGTCTCTGTTCATGTGATATGTCCCATTCACAAAAGAAGAGATCCTTTCCCAGGGCTCCTTTGTGACAGAAGCCCCATTTGACAAAGGAACATGGTACATCTCTGTAACCTTTAGCTGTGCACGTAGAACAAGAGGCAGTGAAGAGAGAACAGAAAGCCCAGGCTTGTCTTTGGATAAGTTAATTAATTATGCAAAAGTTTCTTCCCAAACCCGGCCCATCTCCACATGTGTGGGGCTCACATTCAGGCCAGGGCAGGTGGTGAATTTATTTATCCCTGCATGGCCACAGCTATAAGTATATGAAAAAGACTTTTGGCACAGTTGGTCTACAACACATGTACCAAGTCAGTGTCCTACTTGTTGGAAAGATTAGGCCAGCAAGAACTTTTTAAAGGTCATATGGGAAAGAAAATGAAAAATGGTGTATAGGGAGGAATTACTGACATCCATCAGGGATTAAGCATTTTCTTTCCTTCTCTTCCAGTATTGGCCTCACAATAGGCCAACACTGCTCATCAGACAGTTTTCTGCAGAAGTTGGGAAGCTATTCTGAACAGTCATGGACAGTTATTGGTTTGCAGATGTGTGTGCTCTTCCCCATATGAGATAAATCTTATGCACCAAAAACCCATTTTAAGATTATTCTTGTTCTGAATTAGAGAAATATGTCCCTAGAGAACAACCAGTGGAGTGCTTTGATTGGATAGGCAGATAAGTGGCATGAGGGACACAGAATCGAGCAAGCACATTCCTTGTGGCCTGGAGCCACTCTTCAAGCCAACAGCTTGTCTTCATTAGTTAATGGATCTGTCTAAAGAACTGATAAGGTTGGTTGAATATTGATCATTTGATCCTCTATTATTTAAAGTATTCGGGGTCAGAGCTAATGATGATGTCTTTTCTGAGTGTGGAGAAAGGCAAGCCTTGAAAGTAGCAAGGAAAAAAATATGTAGTGAAAACAGGGACCATAAAAATAGCAGGAGCTGGCACGGGGGCACATGCCTGTAATCCCAATGGCTCTGGAGGCTGAGACAGGAGGATTGTGAGTTCAAAGTCAGCCTCAGCAATGGCAAGGCACAAAGCAATTCATGAGACCCTGTCTCTAAATAAATTACAAAACAGGGCTGAGGATATGGCTCAGTGGCCAAGTGCCCCTGAGTTCAAATCCTAGTCTCCCCCCACCCCCCCCCGCAAACAAAGTAGCAGAAAGATGTGCCATTTCTCTTCAATATTATATGAGATACTCTTTGAAACTACTTCCAATCATAAAAGTATTTTGTACAGTTTTTGAAATGTGAGTTGCTAGTAGTTTTCATTTTTTCTGTGATGCAGACTTAAGTTTGTTTGTTTTTGTTTTCTCTATAGGACAAAAAGAACAATTCCCAAACCAGCTGTTGTTACATCTGGCCTTGACTGAAAGCCTGGGGTCCCTTACACACATCACCTAGTCCAAGCTGCATTAGAGTCTTACATGATATTTGTCTCCCTGCTTTACAGTTGAAGCATCAAGCGGTTAGGCAACTCACCCATCACCCTACTTCAGAGGAACAAGAATGGAATCCCAGCCTCTCAAACTTGCCCAACTAGTTATTTTGAAAATCATCCACTGACCAGAGACTGGCAACCAAGTCCCCAAGACTCATATCAGACTTTGAACAGCAACGCTTTCCGCCAGAAGCAGTGCTTCATGATTGACTTATGGTCTGTTGACTAATCAGGTCATAAGGTCTACCTGGGCAGAGAGCTTGTCCCCATTATTCTGCACTCAGCACCTGGAATACTGCTTAAGGGGTATGGTGAACATATTTGGATCAATGACTTCATGATTCCCGAAGGGTCAATCCATTATCAGCTCATACCTTGCCGAGGCTTAGTTGATAAGCAGTTAAGGGAGAGATTCTTCAGGTGTGGAAAAGAGGGAGGCAGCTGGAAATGGGATGTGAAGAGGAGGACTGTGAGGATGCATGAGGGGACCAGACAGGAAGGAAGACTGTTAGGGTTTGGATGTGAGGTATCCCCCAAAAGCTCATATGTGAGAAATGCAAGAAGGTTCAGAGGAGAATGATTGGTTTGTAGGAGTCTTAACCCAATCCATGATTTAATCCCTTGATAGGGATTAACCCAGTGGTAACTAAAGTGGTGGGGGGTGGCTGGAGGAGGTGGGGATTGGGGCGTGGCTTTGGGTATATACTTCTATCTGGCAAATGGAGTCTCTCTGCTTCCTGGTCACCGTGATGTGAGCTGCTTCCCTCTGCCATCCTCTCCCACCATGATGTTCAGCCTCACCTTGAGCCCCGAGGAATGGAACCAGCCTTCTATAGACTAAGACTTCTGAAACCATGAGCCCTCAAATAAACTTTTCCTCCTCTACAATTGTTCTGGTCAGTTCCTTTAGTCACAACAGTGAAAAAGGTGACTAAAACAAAGACTAACTTAGAGTTTGAGTGACAATTTCGCAGAACACATCTTTTTAACATTTGGATTCCTCTTTACGATGTTGTTTTTGCTTTGAGAAGGCCTCCTGTCATGGTGGCTGACTGAAATGTACTTGGATGTTGAATAATCATTACCTGTTTGACCTTGGGCAAATCATTGTTTTCAACCTCAATTTCTTCACGAGAAAACTGAGACAGATAATATCTTTCTTCAATGTTTATGAGAATTTGAAGAGATAGGAAATGGGCAAGTGCCCAGCACATAGTAGTCCATGGTGTCTATTGACCACAATGCCCTGTTCCTTTTTGTTAAGTGCTTTAGAGTACACAGTTACTGAATTTGAATTTTGACTGTTGTGAATATTTGTACTTCTTTTGGCTTGGCTTCTCTGAACATCCTTCCTATGTTTGGAAAGTTCTCCACTTAAGGAACGTGTCCTTCCCCAAAATCAAGGAAGAAGCTGACTTTCCCAGCCTCCCTCAGGGCTGAGGCCAGGCATGTGACCAGGCTCCCTCAGTCAGAATTCCTACGTGCACAAAGAGCCTCAGTCAAGGAAGCAGCTGCCATGCAACTCCAGTCTGCTGAGGGAAGCAGTATAGTAGTGCCAGAGTTCCTTGGGGAGCCCCTGGCCTTGCATCATACAGGACAAGCTTCAGGTCCACACCAGGGATGTATAATGACCACAGCATGGGAGTGATCCTGCAGGTGATCTGGGCCCCACTCCTGGCTGCAGAACTTTAAGCCTGGTCCTTTAGTCCCCTAAATATCCTTCCAAAAGTTCTTTTGTCACATTAAGTCAGGAAGGAAATTTTCTGCTGACCCGCATAGGACCCATCTTTATTAGTCAATATAGGTGCCCTGCTCTAACAACCCCGAGTCTCAGTGGTTAGTCACACTGTTCAAGTGACTCTCCTCAGAATAGGGCTATAGTTCCTCTGGCTTGTGACACCACTGTCAGAATCTCAGTTTGGTCTGGGTGGCTGCTGAATAAAGAGAGAAAGTGTGGAATGTTTTACAGAGTCAGTAGTGCTGGACCTAGAAAGTGGCCTCAATCTTTCCACATGGCGAGTGGGTGGGATGACATAGGATATGTGCCCAAGAAGAATAAATGGCCAGCTCCACCACCATGGCCTTGGCCAAGACCTCCAAGCACTACCGTCCTCATACCTCTAAGAGCTCCCTCAGTCTCTCTGGATAACACAGACACACAGGGGATATTTTAAACACTAAACTGTGTCAGATAGAAAGAAATCAGAACCTAGGTGGTAAGGAGAAACATCATTCAAAAAGAGGGGGATTAATGCAACAGGAAAAGAGGGGCTCTTGCAATAGGGAGAAAGCTCTGACCATAAAGTCTCTAAGCATCTCAAAAGCCTAGAAAACGAGGGCTTTTGGGGGTAGGGAGAGGGTATCAGGAATTGAACCCAGAAGTGATTAACCACTGAACCACACCCCCAGCCCTTTTAATTTATTTTTTAATTCTGAGACTGGGCTCGCCAAGTTGCTTAGGGCCTCACTTAGTTGCTGAGGCTGGCTTATAAATTTGCAGGCCTCCTGCCTCAGCCTCCAGAGCCACTAGGATTATAGGCATGCCCCCCCCCCCCCCCCCCCCCCCCCCCCGCGCACCCGGTGGAATTCTTTTGTAATGGGGACCAACAAGGCTGGGAAGGGTGGGTGTAAGGACTTGGGTGGTATGATGGGGCAGTTGAACAGGGAAGGCTTTTCCTTGTGGAAGCCAATTCTTAGGAAGGGGTATTGTTTTGTAAGTTCAAGGCAGGTCAAGAACCAGAGGTTTGTTGGGAAAGAAAGAAGCCTAACTGAAGTTTGATCAAGTTAAGTCAATGGATATTTAGTTTAGATTGGTCAGTGGAGACCATTACAATAATTAATTGGGAGACTATTAGGCTAAGTCTGCTCCAGTGCCTTGGGTTCCTACATAAGCAATCAAAAACTCAACTCTGTGTAAATAGTACACAGAACTTTAAGTTTGACTATGCAGAAGCCCTCAACTATCTTTTGATTAGGGATTTTCTTCCTTTTCCCCCTTAGGATAAAGGATTGAACTGGGGGTGCTCTAGCAGTGGGCTACACCCCCAGCCTTTTTTTATTTTTTATTTTGAGATAGGGTCTCACGAAGTGTCTGAGCCTCACCTTGAACTTGCAATTCTCTTGCCTTAGTCTCCTGGATAGCTGGGATTACAGGTATGCACCACTGCACTCAGCTTTGAGACTTTCCACTTAAACCAAATAGTGTGTCTTGTACCTTTAAAAAGATTCTCCAGTACCCTCTTGGCAGCATGCTGAACTGCTTTCAGCATAGTATTGCTCACTTTGTGAATCACTGCCTGCTCCAATAAACTCTTTAAAATTTCCATGTGCTGAACTTTATCTTTTAACAGGACAAACAGTTCAGCTAATTGTTGATGAGACAGAGAATGGGAATTTGGAAGGTCTAAAATACTTGTGTCATAGATAAATAAGGAATGTCTCTGGGTCTTAGCTAAACCACCTGCGAAAGATGGCTCTTTACAGTAGCATATCTAGAACATGACAAATGAGACTCAGGTAGATTATAATGTCAACCAAATACCCAGAATTATATAAAATGACTATAACGATAGGAATGTGAAAAAGAATAATATCTCTACCTAGCCAATTGATTTGCTATCTTTCATTTCTCTGATCTATTTTAATACATAATAGAGCTAAGAATGAGATGGGGTGTACCTCAAAGACAAACCACAACATAGAGGACAATAGTATCTGGGCTATAAAAATGACTTATGAATCAAGTTTTAGTGTTATTCATAAAGCCCTTGGCATTTGGGATTTTTATTCAAATAAAATAATAATTTCAGCCTATTTACGAATAAGGTAAGGTTGAAGTGTTTTTTTATTAAATATTTTTTACACAGTATTTTAAGTTTACAATTGTCTATGTTTAGAACAGTTTCCATACAAGTAGGTCTTAAGCCAGCCAATAATATATATACCATATATATTAGTGTATTTTATGAATCTGTTATTAGTCATTAAAATCTGTTATTACTTATGCTCAGCAGGTTCATTTCAATTCTCAGTATTTAAGCTGTTCTCACAGTTAAAATACCAAAACGGCTTACTCAACATTATGTACTAACAGCAGGAAGAAAACATTTTCATAATTGAAATAACTTTGAACTTATGTACATAAAACACATTCAAGATCAAGGAAATGCCTCCTACTTGTCCTAGGTATCGTAAGCTGATAAATTTTCTCTTCCCATACAGAAAGATAGAGGAAAGAAAGAAGTTTTCACACAGATGGTTTTTGGAGTGTGGGTAGAAGAGATAGGAGATTGTTGTTAATAGCCAGCAAGTATCAGCCACTCTGATAAGCACCTCTGTTTGTGTATAAGAAAGGAAAGAAGGCAGAGACTCAGTTTCTCAAAGAGCCAAAAACCCACTGTTTCTTCTTATGGGTTGAATTGTGAGGTTTCCTTCCCTGCATGTACCCCAACTAGATATCAGAGTCCTTTTGGGTTTCTGTAATATTTGGTCTATTTCACATTTCACAAAGGAAAGGAAAAACAGCAAAGATGTCCTGGGACACAATATACAGATGAACTAATTAACAGGATCCACAAAATGCTGGTACAAGCCTTGATCAACTGATGTCTAGGTCATTCTCTCTCTAAGAAGCCCACAAGATAAGCCAGTGTGGAGTAAATAGAACTCCCTCACCTCTCTTTCTCTCCTAACATGGTCTTCCTCAGGTTTAATTATATGAAATTTTGCATGGAATTTTTTTAGCATAATGGATTCTTGATTGAACAATAATACTACTGGCATGTGCTAGTTTCCATCCTCACCAAAGTCTGCTTGTTAAAGATAAGTGCTACAAGTTTAATTTATGCTGCACCCTGAGGAGTCTTGATCGAAAATAAAAGCCAGTATCTATTTAAAAATTGTAATATAAGATTCTTTTCCAAAGAACCAGCAAAGAGCTTCGGGAGAGATGGTAATAACATCTCACATGTAGCCACTAGAAATGTCATTAAGTTATTTCGAAATTATCTGTTAGCCTTTTTCACTTCAAAATGACTAAAAGAGCTCCTAGGTTGCATAGCTAATAGGAAACCTGACCACATTTGCCCTTTAGGGAATTCACATTCTCTATGAACAATCAAATTCAAGGATGAACCCATTTAACACCCTCATTAGCACAATACAAAGATTAATTGAGCAATAATCTTTTTAACCCCTCTCATCAGTGGTGGGTAACAGGTTTGCTAGTTAACTTTCTTAAGCTAAATCTATGGTGGTGGATACACTAGATAGCTGCTTAACCACAGTAACAATTTTGACAAAGCTTATTGCTGCCTTCAATTTGCCCTTAATGATTTGTGACAGTTGCAGTGAATTCATAAATATTGCTCACTGGAGACAGCAGTGCACAGAAAGAATCGGTGTTTTTCTGCAGGGTGCCTGAGTCAGAATAAGCATGAAGATAAAAATCAAGTGATATGATTGCAGCCATGAATATAAAAACTATATTATAGTCTTAATTTTAAAAAATTCATTAATCTTAATCATTTTGTCCATTTTCCCCTATCATTAAATATGTAAATTGACATGGAAAAATAATGCATAGAACTGAAGTCTAGAAATAAGAGTAAAAATTAATGAGGCCTAAGAAATCTTTAAGACCTATATTTGTCTTACTACGGAAAAAAAAAAAAAAAAGCTACATTGAAAACATGAAAGTCTTAAGTGGATCCACCAGAACCTGATCAACTATCATGATTCTGCCACAAACTCTTTCTAAAAGGAATAAATCTAGGGGGAGAAATATGCCATAAATTACACAACATAGTAGACAAATTTTGCTTTGCAACTTGATAAAGCAAACATTTACTGTGGCGAAGTAAAAAAACAATTTACTATGCTAGAATGGGTGGCAATGGGGACTGAAAAGGTCAATTAAAAGTGGCCTCTGAGGGCTGGGGTTGTAGCTCAGTGGAAGAGCATTTGCCTAATATGTGTGAGGCACTGGGTTCGAGTCTCAGCACCACATACAAATAAGTAAAATAAAGGTCCATCAACAACTAAAAAATATTTTAAAAAGTGAAAAGCATTACACAAATTTTAAAAAATGACCTCTGACTTCAAATTATTCATAGTATTAAAATAATTAAATAGGAGGACATTAATCTGAGTTGGTTCCAGCATCCTGGGTTTCTACCTAACAACAGAATTTAAGAGAAAATGAAACTGAAGCCCAGTCAATCACAGGTGATCATCTGGGAAATTAGTGACAGTGTCTGAACTCCATACCAGTATACTCCAAATAAAGCAATAGCTCCAACTTTAACCTATCAAATATTTTCTTTATTGTGTATCTACATTCACTCTATAAAAGCTATCCCACAATCACCTCCGGTGGAGCCCCAAACAATTCCCATTTGAAGTTAACCAACTCATGAATTGCTCATTGCTCGAATAAGCTCGTTAAATAAATTCTTTAAATTTTAATGTGCCAAGTTTATTTTTTAACAAGTTTGAAATATAAACAGGATACATATCAACCAACTAGAGTCTAAAGATATGACATGGTATATATACTTTAAAACTATGATAACATAACGTACTGTCAGAGGCATGCTATAACAGACCAAAAAAAAAAAAATTGTGGAGAGAACAATTTGGAGTGAGAAGTTTCATTGAAGAAATAGCATTTGAATGTAACAAAGACAAATTTAATAGGAAAAGGAGGAATGGTGAGAATGGTGAATAGGAGATGGCATTCCCAAGAGAGAGGAAACAGCATTTGATATTCATAAAGAAACTGTTGGTGTGCCTGCTCTGTGCTCTACATGGACACACAAAGGTGGATATGACACAATACTGAAAACACTCAGTCAACTAGGAGAGCCGGAAGATGTACAGGCACACAGAGCTATGAAGTTCTATAAGCTATAAGAAGAAAGAGAAGTCATGATGGAAGATGTGGCTGGAAGGTCCATTTTGGGGTGAGATTGTGAAGTGCCTTCATTAATCAGGGTGTGCATCTGGACTTTGTTCCATAGAAATCATGAAACATCCACAGATTATTTTAAGTAAAAGAGTGAAAGTCCTAGAAACTTAAAAACAAACTACAATTTAACCCCCTTACTTTTTTAAATTGAGAAAGTGATGCTCAGAGAGGTTAAGTGATTGGCTATGTTTAGATCCTTTGACAGTGACAGGACCCCAGGTAGAAACCAGACTGAGCACATCTCTATTTTAGGACGATTTAGACAGAATATTCTGGTGAAAGTGTGGAGAACGAATTAGGAAGATGGGGCTGAAGCAAGGAGTCCAAGAAGCTAGTAGCCACCAGGAGGCTATTAAATGATTTAAATAAAGAAATGAAATCTTGAGATCTGGGATTCAGTATTAACTAGTGTTCTCATATTATTTTGACATTTTTTTGTTAGTTTCCAAGCTTAATGTACTTTAAAATCAGAATTATTCTTTATTTTTATACAATCTTCTTGATGCTTTTATTACACTTTGGAGAGCAAAAGTACAGTTGAACTCCTTCCTTCCTATCTACAAGTGCTAAAGAGGTACACCATATAAATGGAAGGATGTTTTGCCCTAAGTCACTGATTATGCAACAATAAACTACTGTTGGGTTTAATGATAATGCATATTTAATGGCTAGTGAATGTAATTTACAGTAGTTAATAAAACATCTTAGTTTTTTTTTGTTTGTTTTTAAAGGAGGATGTACATCTATACTTTAACTGTGGCTATGGAAACGGACGACTTGGAGAAGTGACAGCACTAGATCTGGACTTTTGTTCAGTTGTGTGAAGTTGGCATCAACTTAGGTATGAACTGGTACCAATATTTCACCTTACCACTAAAATTTTGGAAGATACTATTAGTTGGCAAACCAAAAACCTATATCAAACACTCATCTCCTTTGGTTATTCCTAATACAAATGCCAAAAGACTACAGGCTCAATTTCCAAGTTTGGAAAGGACTTCAGGAAAAAACATGTCACATAAATCTATTTTCCCCTTATAAATTGTACACAAGCAACAAAGACTGCTTAAAAAAAAAAAAAAACAGTCCATAAATTTTATTCCCAGAGAAACCAGGAGACAGATACAATCTTCAGATGCCAAAACAGACACAAGGGCTGCCAACAGGGCCAAGATTTCATGGAAGTAGTATGAAAAGAGGGAAAGTGGTGAAAGAGTCAGGAGGGACCAGGCAGTTGCACATCTAGCCAGAAAATGCCCTCTTGGAATGTGAAATATTCTCCTCTGGAAAGCAAAAGCAAGTCCCTTGTTCATAACAGAGGGGTGGAGAAGGGCAAGATTAGCTGTGGAAACCTCTCAAACCTGATTTGGTTCAGGGAAGGACCAAAACAAGGAAGCACAGAAAGAGGCCACATTTACTAGAGGAAGCATACCTCTGTGGCATTAGCAGAGGAGAAACACAATTTTGAAGCATGGAAGGCTACCATGGCCTGAATTTCCTGCACATGAAAGTACTGTAAATCATTATAAAGTACTGCCATAACACTGATATAAAAATATTCTTCAAAAAACAGTAACAGAGCAGGACATGGTGGTACATGCCAATAACCCCTGCAACTTGGGAGGTTGAAGCAGGAGGGATTTTCAAGGCCAGCCTGAACAACTTGGTGAGACACTGCCTCAAAATTAAATATATAAAAAAAGCTGGGGATGTAGGTTGGTGGTAGAGTGCCCCTGGGTTCAAACCCCAATACAACAACAACAATAACAACAACAGAACAGAAACTAGCAAAAATTAACAGATAAACCATATTCCATACCTGCAAAATTTCGTAGTACAAAAACATTTTTCCATGAATATTAAAATATAGTGATTCAATTGCCTCTATAAAGAAAATTGACAAAAAAATGCAAAAAACCAAGGAAGAGATGATGGGCTAATAGGAAAAAGTGTGAGCTCAGAAAAATTATTATGGGAAAAATATACACCACGGGAAACCCAATGAGACATACATAATAAAATGAAGAAATAAATAATAAAATGAAGAAATAAAAACCAAATGAGGGCTGGGGATATAGCTTAGTGATAGAGTACTTGTCTAGCATGTACAAGGCCCTGGGTTTGATAGCACTACAAAACAAAACAACAAAAAAACTCAAATGAAATAAAAATGAAGAAAACATTAAGTCTTGCTCTTTTGGTAATAATTCAGATCAATCCTCACACCAAGGAGAATCTGAGGTGAACAAATAGCCTATTTAAAAAATTCTGCTTGAACACTGGAAAGCCAGTAAAATAAAGGAGAATTCCTGTGCTAAGATTGAAGTAGAGATGGAAATTCAGAGGTGGAAGATACAATTAGTTGGCAAACCAAAAACCTACATCAAACACTCATCTCCTCTGGTCATTCCAAGCATTTGAGGTTAATTTTGCCTGGGCTATTTACAATCTGAAAAGGAAAAGAGGAGCTGATCAGACTTGGGACATTCTCTTGGAGAAGACAGAAACATAAGAGCACAAGATTCACCAAGGATGGAGATTATTATAAGCCTTTGCACTTTGGCTCTATACCCCAAGGCTGAACGCTAGGAAAAATGGCAAGCCAGAAGTGTCTGTGCATAAGGTCAGTCCAGACTCTGGCCATCTTAGTGATCCAGATAACCCCAGTTCCTAAAACTTGATTAAGATTTCTAAATCTGACAGTGACTCCAAGTACCTGAGAGAAGCAAACAAAATTTGTCTCTCTCTGAAGGAGAGAAAGCAGCATTTTAGACCTCAATTTTTTCTACAATTTTGCAAACATAATTTTGGAATATAATTAAAGGTACCCAAGCCTGAGAAGAGAGACTATGAAAAAGCAGCAACAGAAACACAAAAGAAACAAATACAGAAGTGGCACTAAACATTGGTATTGTCAAACATACACATAGAAATCAACAAATCTAAAACTTGGATAATTTGAGAAACCAAGTAATGAATTGTATCCCATGAAATTAAATAGAAATTCACAAGTTTATACTAACATAAACAAGTAAGTGGGGAAAGAATAGGTAGGGAAAGTTGTTAAAGTAGAATTTTAATAAATGTATAAGAAATGATGAGATTAGAAAATTGCCACTTGGCAACTACCTACCACAGCAATAAATATGTAATTACTTGTTCTATATTCCTTTTTCTCTTCTGCTCACCCTTTTTGATGTGATTATCTGTTATCATTTTGCTTTCAAGTAAAATTCCAACTTCATATAGACTGTACATTCCAAACCTCAAGTGTCTGTGTATTGGTAATTTCTGAAATTTCTTATTACTATCTGATCTACTTAAATTGTTTAGTTTTTACATTTATTCTAAAAGGAAATGTTATATTGCTTAGCAAATCAAAAGTGAGTACTACTGGGTGTGGTAGTGCACGCCTGTAATCCCAGAGACTCAGGAGGCTGAGGCAGGAGGATTGAGTTCAAAGCCAGCAAAAGCTAGGCGCTAAACAACTCAGTCAAACTCTGTCTCTAAATAAAATACAAAATAGGGCCAGGGATGTGGCTCAGTGGCCGAGAGCTCCTGAGTTCAATCCCCAGTAACCTACCCCCTACCAAAAAAATCAAAAAGTCAGTATCATTTTCTATAAACAGAAAATAACCAAACCATAAATTAAAATATTACAACAAAAAGAACTCATGTACACTTTGGGAAATTCTATATTCCAAGAGGCTTCGCCAATATTTAGACCTGCGCCAAATGATAGCCATGAGTCACATATTTAAGTGTAATTAATGTCAAAAATTTTTTAAAAAATTCATTTCTTTTCATTCACAACATTTTCTCTGATAATCTAAAGTAATACCTTACCAACCTCTATTAGTTATTTCTCATCTCTACCTTATGTTTTTTTTTCATTATAATCACTGCAACTTAGCATTATTTTGTTCATATCTGTTTACTTTTCATCTTTGCCTAAGCTATTTAAAATGACAAAGCCCATAAAAATGCATATGAAGACAACATGATAGAAAACCTGAACAAAGAAAGAGCTTAATACAGTTGGGAAATTATGTCTACAGATTCATGACGAAGTTATTTAATAAAACTTGTTTCAATTTTCAAACTATGAATTCCCCCTTCGAAAGCAGCATTGCATTCAAAATACTCAACTGGAAAAACCAACCAAACTAATGAATACAGGTAGTTTATTATATAGAGATTTAAAAAATGATAGTAAAATAAAGCAAGTCCAAGTTCAAATTTAAATACAGTATTTTAAAATATGGCTATATAATTTTAGACAGGAAAATCAGTAAAAGGAAACATCCCACTGAAAGTGGGAGTGTCCATAAACCTTTCTAAATAGTAAGCTGAGGTTGAGCTGGCAGCTCTTCTTTGGAGGTTTAAAAACATTATGAATAATAGTTAGTTACTATACACCTTAATCATTACTCAATTTGACAGTAAGAAACAAAGCAGGATACTCAGCTGATGACCCAAATGTTCAAGGTGATAAGTCACAAAATCCTAATGTATTCATGGAATAAAATGGGGAAGGACAACATGCATTCACTGGTCAGGTCAGAGAAGTGCCAGGTCATATGTTTCAGCATATTAAGTTATTATTTAGGTAAACTCATAAATTTTTGTGAAATAAAGTTAGCTACTATCAGACAGTACAACCCTTTACTAAATGGTAAGAATGATCAAACGGCTGGCTCAATCATCTGTGTGTTAACTCCCACTTATTTTGTATCACAAACATACATACTTTTGCTCCTTCTTTAGATAACTAGTAGCTTGAATCCAGTTGTTCAATTATGGCAAATGGACAAATCTGATTTATCACTTATGAGATGGAAAAACATTTAAGTATACTGGCAAATAATTTATAGACTGGAAGATGTTTCAAGGAACACAGGTTTAATTGAAACTTAATTATGATCCAAGAATTTTTTAAGAGAAATCCTATAAAAAGATTTGCTTTAGAAAAGCTTTATAGATATATGGTTAGCAATACTGAGAATGGTTGAATTTAAAAAAATGTTAAGATTTAATACTACATTTTCACTGGGAACATGAAGCTCTAAATTCTGTGACCGAATGAACAATGAAGAGTTTTAAAATTTTCTCTTGGAATACAACAAAAATTCAGAACAAAAAAGCAACAGACTTAAACTGCAGATAACTACATAATTTTCATTCTAAATAATTTTTTAAATATTCCCAAAGCTAGTGAATAAGTGGAAAACCCATTATTTTTGTCATATTCCACAATTCTGGGAAAGTTTAGGACTTTAAATATTTTTAAGAACTTCAACTCTTTATGCTACAGAAAACAATATTATATACTATAATCAGGAAGTGGTTTCCTATAGGGCATTCATTCTTCAGGGTCTTAATTTTCTTTATTTAAAACATTTCGTAAAGGAAAAGGAAACCAGGAAAATAATGTTTTTCCTTCTCTGTTCGTAATTTTCTTAAACATGCTTTCAGGGCTGGGATTGTGGCTCAGCGACAGAACGTTCACTAGCACGGGTGGGAGCCGGGTTCGATTCTCAGCACCACATAAAAATAAAGGCATTGTGTTGTGTCCATCTACACCTAAAAATATATATATATATTTTAAAATGCTTTCAAAGTCACTTAAAAATAAGATTATTTCCTTTGTTGGGCACCTTGTATAAATTAGCTGTTAATAAGTGTTTCTTGAACATGAAATGAACAAAAAATTCACACTGGTATCATTAAATAACTTTTATAGAGGATACAAAAACTACTGAGACAGGTTAATATGGGCTTACAGTTCTGACAAAAATCTGTGAAAGGACATGATCAAATTAAAACTTTATATTGGTTTTCTTTATTATTATTACTATTACTACTGTCTGCCCACAAATTTTGCTGCTACCAATTCATTTCAAATCCTTTTAAGATTCCACTTCATGAGTTAAGCTTGTACAGAGAACAAAGAAGGTATGCTGTAGTTTTAAAAAAAGTAAATCCATTTTACATAGTATAGAGGCAGTTTAACATCATTAACCCATTATGTCTCATCATCCTATATATTGAATGCCTATAAAAACTTACATTGCTCTATTTTATACGTATCCTATAAGATTTTATAGGTTTTTATAAGTGTCCAATATAAATGATGATGGGACATAATGGGTTAAAGGTTATAGTATTGAAGAATATAATGGTTGGTTTTTAAGCCTATGAACTACTCTTTGCTTCAAGGGGTACTAGCAATATTTGAAGTACATCCTCAAACCTTATCATACTATGCCCAAATGTCCAATAATGACACAAGCAGAAAAATATTTGAAGCACAAAGTTGTAATGTTGATGATAAATGTTTAGAACATTAGGAATAAGATTAATGAAGAGCAAAGTAAATCTATAACAAGAAAAGGTAAGGTACATTTATTAAAAATAAAAATAATACACAGTCTCTGAAAACGAATAACAACAAAAACCATTCAGAATACAAGGACACCCAATATACACTCAAACAATGCACACATATTAAAAAAATCAAAGACCCATGAAGTAATTCTTCTAGAACTTTTAAAAGGAAAAAAAAAAATTGGCTTCCTCCTCCTGCTAAAGATTTGTCTATAAACACACTATGCTAGACCAGCATTCCCTTTCAAATGTTCTGTACGACATGGTGTTGCACAATGTGTGCAATTACTTTGATGAACATTGTTTCTGATAAAATCATAGTTTCTGTATAGATGATCCAGAATATAAATCAGTGGTTCCATTTCATAAAAAATATTCATAAGCTGGAAGACCAGTGACGACCGTTTTCCAAAATCTTCAGTTTTAACAAAAGGTACAGACTACTAAATCTAGATGCTTTCACATTATTCTGCATGAGTTCAAGTACTGTATAAAAATTAATGTAAAATCTTAAGTTAGCCAAAACTAGTGTCTCTAAAGGTCAAAGTTCTTCTTTACTTCATGGCTGATAAATCTTTTCTGCCTCTGTCACTAATAATGTTTGTCAAACCAAAGAACTTTGAAAAAGAATATGTACTGCTGAAGGAAGATAGTACCAAATGTCATGTCATACTGAAGTTCAGTCTTAAGACACACACAGTTCCTGTTGGATATTGGACTGTGATAGTTTATTATCTTCAGTCTTTTCATGTCCTGGAGCATGGCAAATAGTCTTCCGCTTAAATAACCGAAGACTCAATCGTAATAATTCATTGTCTACCATTGGATCATTCGTGTAAGCTTGTTTTACAGTACCCTATTTGGAGAAAACGAAAACAAATAATGGGGAAAAAATGTACATTACTAGTTGATAATAGAAAGGATACATAGGTTAACCTGTACCAAAAATACCAAAGTTATAATAGTATTTAATTTTGAATGGATATTAAGTAACTTTACTGGATTAAAAAGCAAAATTACAAATGTTTCAGACTCAATGAATCCTAGAAAAGAAAAAAAGCTTCAGAGAGCACTTAGTTTTATCTCTTGTTTAATGTAGAAATCAACAGTTCCTTACAAGTAATCAACCAGTTTTTACTCAGTCATTTCTAATGACAGAAAAAGAAAAAATTTACACTGAAAATTCTATTGAATGGAATTTTTTTCTTCATGCAATGGATAAAATCTCTTCTATGAAGTTATACCCTAATTCAATCTTATTTTTATTTGACAAAACTTAAATTCAAAGAAGAGAAGAATTATGGCTTTCTTCCTTTTGTTTTTCTGGGCTCCCGAGCTGAATAATTCTTTAAAAGACAGTTGGTCATGAAATGTATGAGGTACTACCACACTCTAAAATGTATATATTATTGAAACCTAAAGTAACATTAGCATTTTTTAAAGTTATTGTCACAAAATTTTGTTATGTCATCCCTAACTATGTGCATAATGAATAATGGTAAGATCTAAATACTACCAGCACGCTGCTATTCCTCTTCTTTTCTAGGATCCTCAAATATAAATTATAATGGTTCCTGGCTCACATTTGTATTCCTTGTGTATGTGTCTGTGTATGTTACTGAGGATTGCCTCGCCTTGTGCATGCTAGGCAAGTGTTCTATCATTGAGCCACATCCTCAGCCCTTTTCTTAAATTTTATGAGGAGACAGGGTCTTGTTAAATTGTTCAGGCTAGCCTTGAACTTGTGATCCTCTTGTCTCAGCCTCCCAAGTAACTGGGATTACAAGCACACACACCTATATTCTTTTTATAAAACATTTTATTTTGTAAGTTGTGATACAGTAAAATTAACCTTTTATGTTAGTTCTACAAGGCTGATGTATGTGGAGTAACCATGATGACAATCAGGATAGAAAAGTTTTCACTCAAACTCCCTCTGCTTGCCCTTTTGTATTCATATACTTTTTAAAAAAATGAATGTTTTTATCATTTATATGTGGTGCAGAGAATTGAGCCTGGTGTGTCACACAAGCTAGGCAAGTGCACTACTGCTAAGCCACAGTCCCAGCCCCATATTCATACACTTTTTCCAGCTCTAACCTCTGGCAACCATTGATAAATCCTCTATAAACAGCCTTTTCTAGACTATTATATGAATACAGTTTATAACCTTTGGAGATTAGCTCCTTTCCTCGGCATAATATCTTTCAGGTTCATCCATTTGTTAACCGTATTAATAGTGTGATACTTTTTGGTGACAATTAGTAAACTTATTGTATGAATTATGACATAGTTCATCTATTATCCAGTTGAAAAACACTGGAGTTGGTTTCAGTTTTTAGAGATTATGAATATAGCTGCTATTACTTTTGTGTATAGGTTTTTATATAAAACTAAGTTTTCACCTAAGACAAATATCTAGTGATGGAATTTCTAGGTCATGTATTAAATTTACATTTAAAGATGTTAAACATCTTTTCATGAGCTTAACAGCTCTCCATATGTCCTCTTTGGTGAAATGTCCAATCAAATCCTTTGCCTGTTTTTAAAAACTGGGTTGCTGATTTTTACTGTTAAGACTTAACAATATCTCTTTTTAATATATTCTGGATACACACCTTTTGTAAGAATGTGTTTTGCAAGAATTTTCTGATTAAGTTTTCTTTTCATTCTCTTTCACAGAACAAGTTTTAAATGTAGAAGAACAATTATCTCAAAATATAAAGTCAATTTTTAAAAATCCCCAAATTATTTTACTCCTTTCTATTATTATTATTATTATTATTATTATTGGTGGTACGATCACCAGGAATTGAACTCAGGGGCACTCAACTACTGAGCCACATCCCCAGTCCTATTTTGTATTTTATTTTGAGACAGGGTCTCATTGAGTTGCTTAGTGCTTTGCTTTTACTCAGGCTAGTTTTGAACTCTGGATCCTCCTGCTTCAGTCTCCTCAGCTGTTGGAGTTATAGGCATGCAGCACCGTACCCAGCTTCCTCCCTACTCTTGTTAGTCAGTCATATTTGTGTGGGTCTACTTCTGGACTCTTGGCTCTGTTCCATTAACCTGAATTTCTATTCTTTTACCAGTACCACATATCTTAAGTACTGGAGTTTTATTTATTTATTTTTAATTTATTATTTTTAGATATATATGATGGTAGAGTGTATTTTGACATTGTACATACATGGAGAAGTACTATAGTTTTATATAATTAGTCTTGAAAATGAGTAGTTCAAATCCTCTGATTTTATTCTTCTTTTGTAAAAATTATTTTGGCTATTAACTTTAACTTTTCATGTAAACTTTAGAATCAGCTTGTCTGCTCTACTTGGATTTTTACTGGAGTTGTGTTATATCTACAGTTCAATTTGGGTGAGAACAATAATCTTAACAATATTGAGCTTACCATCCATGAACATGATGTTTCTCCAGGTCTTCACTGACTTTTTATAGTTTTTGGAAAATAGATCCTGAATGTGTTTTATTATATTTATACCCAAGTAGTTCATTTTTTGAGAGCCATAAAATGAACTGTTTTTAACATTTTGGTGCCTAGGCGTTCATTGCTATAATTGTTTTTGTACAATAAATGACTTTGTTTTCTGTGACATTCTTAAACTCTATTTATTGGTTCTAGGATTTTTTTTGTAAATTCCTTGAAATTTTTACATAGCTAATCATGTTATATCTACTAATACAAATAGCCTTATTTATTCCTTTCCAATCTGTATGCTCTTTCTTTTTCTTGCCCTATTGAACTGGCTACAATCTTTACCATTAACTATTACGTTAGGTATAGATTTTAGCTACAAATTCAACTTAAAAAATAGATTAAAGACTACTCTGGTTATCTATTACTTCTTGAGTAACTTTTGGTAGTTTGTGGTCTTATAGAACGCAATCCATTTCTTTTATGCACAGTTATGTGCATATATTTAATCATAATTATCACCTAATTATCCTTTTGTCTCAGCCTCCCAAGTAACTGAGATTCATGTAACCATGATGACAATCAGGATAGAAAAGTTTCATCACTCAAACTCCCTCCGCTTGCTCTGTGGGATCTGTAGTGATATCCCTGTTTCCATTTCTGATACTAATCATTTGTATTTTCTTTTTTGCCTTGACAGTCTAGGTAACAAATTAATGTGCTCTCTTTGTATCTTTCACCTCTTTCTCCCAGGATGCACTATAAATTAGAAGCTTTAAAATTCATTTTTCTAAAAAGAAATGATACCAATATATGGGTCAATAGTTTTTACACTATTTGTCATCTTACAAGACACTACTACTTACCCTGATAAATGGTCCTGTTATGTACTTTTTTTCCATAATCATAAAACCTAAAGGTTTTTGTTAAGGCTCTCTAGAACCTGTAATAATATTTTTTTAGCTATGTCTCTTTCTTTTAGCTTTTGTAATGATATTTTAACACTGAATAATGTGAAAATCTGCAATATCTTCTTTAGATGGATCATTTAAGACATTTATAATGTGCCATTGAAACTTTTTATAATGTGTCAAATGTTAACTGTCTTGTGCCTTCTACTGAAGGATTATAAGGTTCTGAACAAAAGTTTTCCATGAGAAATTTGCAGAGGTATTTTTGGTTATTACAATTATTGACAAGCACCATGGCATGTTAGAAGAACTAACAAATGTTATAAAATACATTTTATAAAAAGACGGCAGCACATGGAGCACACCTGTAATCCCCGGAGCTTGGGAGGCTAAGGCAGGAGGATTGCAAGTTCAAAGCCAGATTCAGCTACTTAGCAAGGCCTTAAGCAATTCAGCAAGACCCTGTTTCTAAATAAAATATACAAAAAGGGCTGAGGATGTTGCTCAGTGGTTAGGCACCCCTGGATTCAATCCCATGTACCCACCCACCCCCCAAAAAGTAGTAGGATTCTAATGAGATTATAAACCATACTGTCTTTCTCAACTGACATTCCTTATCTGAACCCAAAAGCAAATGATGTGAATAATAGTTCTCAATTTAATAGTGAAGATGGTGGTAACTGGTTATCATTTTAGGTGTGTAATATAAAAAGTGATTCATTTCACACATGTTTAGGGCATGGGAAGCCTAATTCTCTCAGAGAAATGTTCAGTTGAGAAAGGCTGCAGAGAGAGATGGGCATCCAGGCAAAAGAATGAGACATAAATTGCATTATTTAAGTGGGAGGGGGAACAGAGAATGATTAAAACAATTATCAAAAGTAATTTTGAAGTAGCCTTTAAGTGGAGAAGACTTGGTAATTATACAGTCTCAACTTGATTTTTTTAAAAGCCTATTATTCTGCATTATCTGTTTTCAGATAATTATCTTGTTTTCATAAATTAGATCATTCCCAAAAAACCTGAGTATTTTTCTTGAATCAAAGAGCCTTTTCTTTAGTAATGGTATACATCCAAGATAATCTGTTTTACCAACAGCACAAAGTTATTAATATTTTTCTAACTTTTTAAGATTAGCTTCTTTATCATACTATTCATGCCTACCACACCCACATCTAAAATAAAACTCCCAGTTTATTATTTATTTTTTTGATAAGTGAAGGATTTTATTGGGCCAGTTTATTAACTTTAAAAAGCCCAAGATGTTTTCAATTCCCTTCTATATCTAAACTTACTTTATTTTTCTTACTTTTCAATTCTTAATTCTTCTGAAGCAAATGCGTAAACTTAATAACTTCCATTTATTTCCTTCTCTTCCAACTCGACAATTTCATAAGCACTCTTCCTATAAATATCCTCACCTCTCTTTACCTGGGAATTTTTGTTTTTTAATCTTCCATTTGAAAAAATTTCTAATATGTCTGCTTCTCTAACAAAGCTTTTCACTTATGCAAAATATTTATTCAAAGAATATTTTCAACATTTTTATGCATGAAATTTTGAACAACAAATAATTATTTTTCAAAACAACCACTAATCAGTTGTTATTAAAGTAAAAGTACTATACATTTTGGCAGAATTCTTTCTTTACACGTGTAAAAGACTAGGACATCAAACTTATAACAATACTTGAGACTGCATTCTCATTTTAAATTAATCAAATGAAAAATATGACATTTATACTATTTACTTTGTATTTTTTCCAAGGAAATAATAGTACCTTTTCATTTTTAACAAGCTGCTTTCGTATTGCTGAATCCCGTCTGAAGCACAGTGCTTTACAACACGGACCAAGATCACTAAGAAGACTTGCTCTTTCTTCTTTTCGTAGTAATGCAGCCATGTTGAGGGCCCCCAATTCATGCTCAAAAAGATTGTCTGCATCTTTCAATACAAATAAACATGCATTAAATTTTCCTACAGTAGGAAAGTGTTAGCAATGGCTTAAGTTTGAGTCTATGACTTATCAAAGTTAGCAACATTGGTGAAAATTATTTTATATCAAAGGCAACATATTCTCTGCAAAGAACCTTCAACATATAGTATGTGGCTGACTTAAACAAAAATAAATATTCTGATAGCTGCTTTAAATTTGCTTAAGATAAAAGCAAACATGGGGAGGAGAATGTAGACACTGATTACTGACTATGAGAAGAAAAGTTCAAGTTCAGAATTACTGAAATAAAATTCAGTATGTTGCCTTCCATCAACTACAACTTAAAATTACAGATTTCAGCACTGTATAACAGCGAGATTCAAATGTAATAATATTCAAGATGTGACTTCTAAGAAATCAGCCAACAGAAAATGATTAGATGTTAGACTACCTCTAAGTTACTACAAAAACTTGAGACAATGTATTAAATTAGTAAAAAGACAATTTTAAGTCACAACATACAAGGGAGGGAGAAAACACTTAACACTTAACAAAAAGCAGAATCAAGAAAATATTTGATAAAAATTATTGTATTAAAAAGGAAGTAAAGAAAGACAAAAGGAAGTAAAAATAACAAAACAGAACCAGTCAATAATCAAAATAAAAGAGTAGCCAAGAGTTATTACAAAGGCATTAGGTACTGCCTCTATTCCTAAGACATGATCAAACAGGTTGCTATTAGACTCCACTAAAGAAAGCAGTAAATGGCATTAAAGTAAAACCAAATAGGATAAATTTGATACAGAATGAAAGAAGCTGCATTACTCAGTTCATTTGAATTTTCTGAAATGCAAAATATAAGCAATGAAATTAGAAAATTAACAAGAAACTACCTTCATGCAACACAGTTAAAGAGATGTGCACCTAGTTGATAGGTATATAAGTATAAATAAATATAAACTAACTCAAAACTGGTTCCCACACTCTGATGTCTACTTGAATCACTTGAGAATTTTTTTTAGTAATATACTTATCAGACCTACAGAATCAGAATCTTCATAGTTGGGCCAAGATACTCTAAGAGAAAAATAAGGGATTCCTCAGATGATTCATTCTCTCTCTCACACACACACACAGTACCCATAGGTATTTGGACACAGACACATACACTACACACACACACAAAAAATATTCTCCATTCTACTACAATAACAAACAAATGAAATCTGCATTGAGCCCACATTCTTTTTTGAAAACTGCCTAGTGGGACAGATGTTTTTAAAAATTTTTTTGTTGTTGCAAATGGACTATTTATTTATTTATTGTGCCTAAAATTGAACCCAGTGCCTCACACATGGTAGGCAAGTGATCTATCACTGAGCTAAAACCCAGCCTAGTAGGACAGATTTTACTGGCATCCTTGCTACCCTTATTCTGTTTTCAGACAACAAGATGTAAAACACTTTCTTTTACATATGTAAAAGACTAGGAAACCAGTACACTTTTTTTTTGGGGGGGGGGTTGAATGGAGGGGTGATTATCCACTGAGCCACAGCCTCAGCCCACTTTTAATTTTGAGAAAGGGTCTCTTTAAGTTGCTTAGAGCCTTCTTAGCTAAGTGGCTAAAGCTGGCTTTCCTGTAAACTTCTTTAGAGTATAACATAGCTAAACTTCCTGTCTGTTCATGGTTTTGACAAACTAAACACAGACTAAACTAAAGGTAAAACAAAAGGTGCAAAATAATTGGGAAAGATTAACTGAGAAGAACTTAACCATATTGCAATTAGTAAATCTAGATGAAAGCAAGTTCAATTTTAGTACCCATGTTCAGTTTTCTGCTTTAAACCTAAGTTTGTTTCTGTTTTATCTCAGTTTTTAAAATTATATAGGGCATGAAGATATACTCTCTTCAGTGTTGGGGCACTGAAATAGATGAAATGAATACAAACATGGGTATCAATTATTTTGCAAACAGGTACTGGATATTTTTTATGTGACAGGCATAGGTATATGCAATGCATAAGTAGTATAAAGTAGTATATAAAGAGAAAATTAGACACTGATATGGTAATGAACGAAACTAAGTCCCATTCCACATGAAATACACATTCAGCATCCTTTATCAGTTCTCTAGTATCACTGTTAGGGAACAGACAAACATAAATGGTAGGAACACAAGGTTAAGAGAATCATTTTATAAATTGGGACCACTGTGCTGATCCTTATATGCTTTCTGTTTCAAGAAGCAATTTACCTGTAGCCCTGAATGGCCTCAGTGGACAGACTATGTCACATTCCACAGCAAACTACCTGTTCACTGCAGGAGAAATGCAGAACCAAAATAATGTGGATAAGAGGAATCCATGTTACCCTGAAGGAGACTTTTGTGACCAGATCCTAAAACTCTAGGAGATAAGGATAGCTCCTCCTAACCATAAAATCTGTAAGAATGTATGGTTAAGAATCCAATTAGAACTGCTCAGCATGGGCCAAAGTGACCTAGAGCTGCCATGACAGTGGAGACTTGAAAGTATGATGTCACCCTGCTGTCAGTCAAAAGTCAAGAGGTGGACCTGCGCAAGGCTCTCTGGAAACTTCCCTGGGGTCCCCAACAAAACTGGAGTGCAGGGGGGCTGGGGATGTGGTTTAAGCAGTAACACGCTCACCTGGCATGCGCGGGGCGCTGGGTTCCATCCTCAGCACCACATAAAAATAAAACAAAGATATTGTGTCCAATGAAAACTGAAAAATAAATATTAAAAAATTCTCTCTCTCTCTCTCTCTCTCTCTCTCTCTCTCTCTCTCTCTTCTATCTTAAAAAAAAAAAAAAACAAAAAACTGGAGTGCAGTAGAGGCACATTGTCCCTCTCTGAGAGGACCCACTCTCTCTCTTAAGAGTGTCCTCTTCTCCTCTTTTCCTGTCAATAAACTTTCCCCCTTTTCCCTTTAGTAAATTCATTCCTATTACTCTAAGCAACATTTCTAAAATCTTTCTGACTAGATCACAAGAGTAGGGGCTTGAAAGTAGGTCTTTACACTGCCTCAGTTTCTCGGAAGGCCTCAGCTATGTAACACCACCATCACAGCAGCAAAAATTAGGAGAGGTCTGATTGTTAAGCAACAATCAAACCCTCCTCTTACAAACAGTTCATAGTTTCAGGTCTTAACTTAAGTCACCATTAAGTAAGCCCTCTATTAAACTTTCATAAGATTTTACAACTTTTGCAACTTCTCTGTAGAATTAAATTTTCCTCAAAAAAATTTAAGGAATTTTGACCATGAAGATTAAATTAATGAATATAAATGATTGCTCCAAAAAACAAAAACCAACAAAGAAGTTCCTATAGTGTGAGTACTACATGACAACTAAACAGAATTCTTTTCAACAGCATCCTAATAGTTACAACAGACATTACATAGTTAAAGTAAATGGAATTACCTTTGGGTTTTTCTAAAAGTCTCTGACATGTTTCTTTGACTTTGGTAAAGAGCTCAGAACCTGCCAGCTTTTTAGAAATCCCAACTCTTAGCATAACAGCTCCAGGTGTGAATTTTAAGAGTGCAGCCCCAGGTTCTCGTGGTTCTTTTGGATGTTTTGGCATAAGACCAGACCAATCCACATCTATCACATCTAATGGATCTGTAAAAAATTAAAGAATAATACTTTTCTTTACATCAAAAAATAAAGAAGGCTTAACTACAGAGAAATAGATTTGGTCCTTGGTAACCATTTATGGATTCAACTAACTATAGATAAAAAAAAAATATATATATATATATATATATATATATATATATACACACACACAGAGAAAAGTCTGAATTGAACATGTACAGCCTTTTATTTCCTTATAATTATTCCCTATACAATACAGTCTAGCAACAAACTATAACACATTTACATTTTAGTAGGTATCAGAAGTAATCTAGAGATGTTTTAAAGCATACAGGAGGACGTGGATACGTTACATGCAAATACTGAGCCATTTTATATAAGAGAATTGAGCATCTGCAGATTTTGTGTGCAGCTCATGATGTCAATCTCCTATGGATATGGAGGGATGACTGTATAAATCAAGTAAGCACAGCCTTAACTCATAAATAGATAGTTATTTTCTTAAAATTTCAGCTTTCTCATAAAAATGAATATTTAGAATCTTAAAACTCTCCACCAAAAGAAAACAGGTAAGCTAACCCTACAAAATAATTCATTTAAAAATTAAATGGGAGATTACCAATGAAAGAACTCTATTATTTCACTAAGATAAGGCCTGATATTTTGAAACTTGGTACCAGAATCATATCAAGGATTAAATCTAGGAGCATATTTAGTTTGCCTGTATGCACACATACATACATTATAGAAGAAATAATTGATTATGAAATTTCTTTAAGAATCAGACAGTGACTATTATTAACAGTGAGAGTGAATAATCCATCAAGAAGAAACAGCTGAAGAAATATAATAATGTTCTATTTAGAAATATCTAATACCAACAAATGACAAAGATAATAATTATATCTTCCACATTAGTATGAAAATTTGTGAAATACGAGCAGAGAAAAATAAAAATAAAAATTTTGTATTTTACATAGCCAGACCCAGTACAGACCCTTACTATTATTTAAACAAACAAACAAAAAAGGTTGGGAGTACTCAGAAACAAACTGATACAACTGAATGATAATGTCAAGGAATGTTGTTTCATGGGATAGTTACTTGAGTAAGCTCTGGCAATGTATAAGTACAATAAATAAAAATAATAATTACTGAATTTAGAAAACTGAAAGAAGTTATAAAGACTGCTCAAATACCACCTCTGCAAATGATTACCTGGCATCTTCTCTTCATCCTGTTGGTCCTCTCTCTTTTCTGCATCACCTGCCAGAATTTCATCTAGTTCATCATCACTAATTGGCTCATATCCTTCTCCAGCACCAGATCCTAATGAATGTGCATCATCTAACTTGGATTCATCATCTCCTGCTAATACACAAATTCATTTCATGTTAAAAAAAGTATTAAAGGGAAGGGATGCCTAAATCAAACAAAAATGTAAAGGCTGTACACACTGTAACAATGTGAAAAGCATTTTTTTAAACAGAAAGCTATCTTTTTAAACTAGTCAAATACTTCATAGTTTCAAAAGCAAACTACAAAATAAAATTGAATTAACTAAATTTATTTTAGTAGTTAAGAACACAAAATGAACAGCAATTATCAGATAAGGTCACAATTAAAATATCAAAAATAAAAAGATATCACTAATACACTAATATTGATTATGTGTATTGTTTTAATTTTTGACAATAAAACTTTCACAATCTGAAAAATCTTCTAACTTCAAAAGACTGTAATAATTTCTTTAGCTGAATAAACTCATTATAAAAAAAAAAAAAAAAAAAACTTGCTTTTTTTTTTTGGTGGGGTGAAACTAGAGATTGAACCACCAGGCACCAGGAGTATTCTGCCTCTGAGCTACATTCCCAACCCTTTTTATTTTGAGACAAGTTATTACAAAATTGCCCAGGTTGGCCTTGAATTTGAGATCCTCCTGTCTCAGTCTCTTGAGTAGCTGGAGTTACAGGTGTGTGCTACCACATGCCTGGTTCGTTGCAAATTTATTTTAAAAAGATATTTTAAACTTAAGTCTTAGTTCATGATATTTTACTCATTATAGAAAGAACTTTCTAGCAGTGAGGTAAAAATGTGAAGTATCACTAATTCTCTTCCCTATCCCAACATTTTCATCTAATTAATGAATGCAATTTTAGAAGAACGCTATAATATAACTTAAAAATATTTTTGCTGGTATTTCTACTTTTCTCAACTAGTATGTATGCTAAACTTTGTTTCCTGGTGAGTTAGTTAGAAGTTCACTCCCCAAATTACTAAGTATGTTCAATGTTTCTACTGGCAATCTATATACTTTATGGAATCTAAAACCCTTACTTTCGAATGACAACACTATGGTGCATGGGTATGAATGTGCACCAAATAAAATTTGAGGCTATGAAATGTTTCTAGTCATTCTGATAATTTTTTGTTCTATTAAATTCTATAAAATTTTCCCCATATCCCCACAAATTCATTTCTAAGACAACCCATTTTAATAACTGGTTATACAAATATGTATCTAAACATAAATGTAACAGCATTTTAAAATTTTTAAGCTTATACAACTCATTTTCCTACTTTAAGTGAACACATATATCATACAGCAGATGATTTACCTCTAAATGTCTATGCTGTATTATCTGTAGTTGCAACTAAAAAAATGGTAACATTTTAGGAATGAAGGACACTGACACACAAGAGCTATTATAATAATTAGTTCAATATATCCCAAGGTTGGGCCTACATCAGAATCACGGCTCATGCTATTTATACTTAAACTTGAGATGAAAACATAATATGAAAAAAAAACAGTAGAAATGTTTAAGTCAAATAGAACAAAAATATGTATAACAGATAGCATATGAGATGTCTAATCCGTTTTTAAAAGTCGTGGATTTTACTATAGGCCAAATGCTGTCACGGCAAATTAAAAACAAAAAAATCATAATCTTAGTGCTTAGAAATAGGAGGTTATGTTAGAAGTATGATTTAAAAACTGATACCAGAAATGGAGAGTCTTAGGAAGGCAGAAATTTCAGGAGAATTCTCAGAGGGGCCATTATCCCTAGGCTATAATTCACCAAGAAGTATGTGGGGTATACATGTACAGACACAACACATCTTCTTTCATCAGCTATTGATAAAAAGGAGTACAGTAAAATGGGGAGAAAAATCACAAAAAATATTACAATACTGTATGGGAATACTATAAAAGATGTACAAGCAAGGTGCTGTAAGAATGTGAAAGTGCCTTTTGCACAGGTGGCTTCATAGAGAAAATAACTGAGACAAAGTCTGAGTAAGGAGGAGATCATGTAAGTGCAAAGGTCTATCCGGAAATTGGAAGAACAGGTACTAAAAATGGATAGAGAAAGGAAAGGCATGAATCAATTTGTCTAGTTTATTGTAGGCAAATATTCTGAGACAGTACATAAGCAGTAATTTTTTTTTTAATTATTTGTATCTGCCATATGATAGCTTTTGGCCTATAGTTTATAAAAGTAGATCCTTGTATCTCTTAGTTATCTGATTAGATATCTCAGTTTACCATCTGTTTTATATATATATCTTTACCTTTCCCCCAGTTCCAATTTGGCTTGACCAAAACAATTCTACCTCAGATTCTTTTTTTTTTTTTTTTTTTTTTGGTACCAAGGATTGAACCCAAGGGCGCTTAACCACTGAGCCACAACCCTAGCCCTTTTTTTGGTATTTTATTTAGAGACAGGGTCTCTCTTGAGTTGCTTAGGGCCTCACTAAGTTGCTGAGGCTGGCTTTGAACTCAAGATCCTCCTGCCTCAGCCTCCTGAGCCACTGAGATTATAGTAGTGCACCACCAAGCCCAGCTCTACCTCAGATTCTTTACATTACTGAATATAACTAAACTAATCACTGTGATTGCACTCCTACAATTGAAGCTGGAGTCTCCTTAACCTGATAATAAAAGTCAGTTTATCTAGCAAAGTGGTAGTGAAGAATGAAGAATAGAGGCAGTATAGAGTAAGGTTCCACAGAGCTAAGACTGGCTCAGACTGGGCCAAAGTGTTCATGCTGACTTCTCTGCATTCCTGTTCTAGGACTGAGGAATGGCAGGAGGGCTCTATAGTTGATCTGCCATTAAATGCAGTTTTAGCAAGTTTTATTATTTCATATATTTGTTCTCAGTTGCCCTAGAAAAGAGGAACCTCTAATAGTTATTTGAATCCTTCTCTGAACTAAAATGTCAATTTTTGTGATTTTATTTTATTCTTAACATTTAAGAAAAAAGATGTGATGGTTATTCTTCAAAATCTGTGGACATTGTATC